>NC_136411.1:90123015-90560515 GCF_051521515.1 Lactuca serriola | reverse complement strand
TTGGTTTCCTTTGCTTATTTATTTAAATTACTAGTTTATAACCCGTGGAAACCACGGTTATAAAATTTATTAAACTTTTATAGTAAAAACTTAAAATTATTAATCAATTATTTTAAATATATTAGTAATTAAAAGATTTTTTTAGTTATATAGAATTATAATCATTGATTTAAATAAATATGTGACATATATCATTTTATAATTTGTATTAATTTTTATTCTATTGTTATTAATTTAACTTAATTAGGGTGAAAAATTCAAAATTTGAAATTTGAAATGGAGAATCATTATGTTGACAAGTGACATGCATTAATTAGAATGAATAATAGGATGACACATGGCAAAAAAGGAATATAATATGCATTAATTAGGAAGCTAACAAGGTGACACGTGTCAAATGGAGAATAAAACTATTTTTTTATTAGAATAGAGATTTGTTTAAATTTAAAATATCAATATATTAATTTTAATAATTCAATATTTTTCTAATTTTCTTATAAATTCAAACTTTAAAATTTTTATAGTTTTATATTTAATTTTCTTTTAAATAAACTCATATAATATATGAGTTTTACACCTAGTATATAACAAAAAATCAAACACCATTCATTAATGAATACATATTTAACAAAAATATTTTTTATTTTGGTATGGATGTTTAACTGTAAGGCCTAAAAACTAAAGATTTTCGTTTATTTGTTAAAAATAAATAATTAACATTCAATCTGTGAAAACAACATACTCATTAATGAAATAAAGTGCTATAAAACACTTCCTATGATATAAATGTCTATTTCTATAGTGATAAAAAAGATATTTTGGTAAATTTTATTTTATTTTTGAAAAAAGATAAAAAAAAATAGTTAAGCAAATTCATCAATAAAAACATCGTATTCATCAATGAACAAACTGTTAATAAAGACTTTGTATATGGATATAGATATCTAATTGTATAATCTACAAATATATAAATTTGGGTATTTTTGTTTTTATTTTTCTAAAAAAAATATATATTCTTAAAAAATAAAAGATAACAAAGGATATGCATATTCATCAACAATGGTTTATGATTTCTCATTTTTACAAACAAACTATAAGAAAAATTAGAAAAGAAGAATTGAAATAAACTGCCCCAAATCAAACGTTTCAAAGACTTATACATGGTGTGGGCCATAAAATCCTTATTTTCCTTTAAAGTAAAACCATTTTATAAGGCAGATTAGAAAAAGAAGAACTGAAATAATTTGCCCCAAATTAGACGTGCAAAGACTTCCAGGAACTGTAATAATTTGCCCCAAATTAGACGTTAAAAGACTTCCAGGTGCTGGAAATTTGTATTTTTCTTATACATATCTTTTTTCATTTTGTGATAAGTGCTAAGTGATAAATGACGTGTCTTCAAGAATGCTTTTGGATAAAATAAGACGAATTTTGTTTGTATTTTGCACTGAATAAACCCTTCAAATAAGAGCAAATGGGTATTTTACGCTTGTATCTAAAAGTGATGTGGAATTAGAATAGCAAATTTTTGTTTATTTGAGAACCACTGTAATTATATCTAGTCTAAATAACAATGTCGGTGGCCTCTTTTTCATTCCTTCTACTTTTTATTATTTCCATTTTGTGTCCTCCGTTTGTTTGATTTCCAATTTATAATTTTTGGCAATTTAAATCTCTCTACTAATTTTCTATTGCTATCATTATTATAATTGATCTTTTACAACCCTCTATTTTTTTAAACATACTTTTTATCCTATATTTCAACATTGAAAAATATCAATTTCATCACTTTTATTTTCTAAGTTTTTGTTTTATCATCCGTAATATAAACAATCTTATTTTCTTATAGTTACCACTCATTCGATTTTCTAAACTTTCATATGCATCGATATAAATTAGAATTGATATTTTATACTTCATATGCATCATTATTATACTTTATAGAATTGATATTTTACAACCCTCTATTTTTTTAAAGATACTTTTTATCCTGAATTTGAACATTGAAAAATATCAATTTCACCACTTTTATTTTCTAAGATTTTGTTTTGTATTTGAACATTGAAAAATATCAATTTCACCACTTTTATTTTCTAAGATTTTGTTTTATCATCCGTAATATAAACAATCTTATTTTCCTACAGTTACCACTCCTTTGATTTTCTAAACTTTCATATGCATCAGTATAAATTAGAGGTGTTCAACGTTTCAACGTAAATTTGGAATTTTCGTTTGTTGATTTAAAAAAATATTTTTTTTATGTACATATCGGTATAAATTTGACTTCGTTTATGTTTATACTGTGCAAAATTTTTATAATTTTTTATTTAATTTTTCTTTTAAATAAACTAATGTAATACATGGATTTTACATCGAGTATATATATATATATATATATATATATATATATATATATATATATATATATATATATATATATATATATATATATATATATATATATATATATATATATATATATAACATAGATCTTTTTCTCCTTTTGCCTTTGATTGTAGAACACATTTTCACAAACACTGATACCGAATTACAAACCTTTGATTTTTTTTGTCAATTTATCTTAAAATTCTGAAATGTATGATTACTTCTTACTTTTAAGAATTAAATTCAAGAAAGTGAGTCTACAAGAGCAGCTAAGTGGATTACCTGTGCATTTATCCAATTCGTGAAGTTGATCTTTATGCGTAGGTGTGTAACCTTGGTAAACTCATGCCTATATGAACCAAATCAATCACTTTCATTTGATTTTAGTGCAACATGTTTTGATATTTATCCAACTAAATAATAAATTGATTTATTATATGATTTCATTTATTGCTTTAATTACGCAAGGATAAGATCATGCTAAGCAAAGTTGCATGTGTTAGAGTAAGGGGTTGTTTGATAATGAGTTGATCGGTCCGTCAGTAAAATTTGGTTGACTCGGTCCGGTTAGGCCGTTTGGTAGATCCCCAAATTAGCTTACTCGGTCAGCAATAGTCACCCAATCTCCTAATCCGGTAAGTGAAAAAAACGTAGTTGGCTGGTAAAGAAACCCATTTGACCTCATTTACCCTTCTTTCTTCGTCTCTCACCGATCGACCTCTCCTCCCACTGCTCTCCTCAAACCTGCCACTCTCTTTATCTGTTCTCTTAACTTCTCCTCAAATCAGTAATTGAAGGGTCGATCATAAGGGTAGATTTCAATCGATTTCATCTCTCTCAAGCCTTACAATTTGAAGAACAAGAACACGATTCTTTGTTGCACTGCGTCTAGGTTCGTATTATCTATTTTCTTTCTTTGTCAAGATTTCTTTTGCAATCGGTATTAGATGTTCGCTTCATTAGTATTGGAATCGATGACCTTGCGTACTTATCTGGTACCCAACAAGAAATTCAGAATCGCAGCCTTTCTTTCTTTGGTCTCAGAAATTAACACACCACACCAGTCCTCCAATCACCCAGTCAGCACTAAGCCAGGCAACAACTATCAAACGATCCCTAAGTCTCACTTATTCAATATCTATTAACCTAGTTTATATGCTAAAGTAATATTTAGTTTAAAAGTAATTAAAATGAAAACGTGTGATATAATTTGGGTTAAATGTTTTAGGGTTAATGACATACACATTTTGAATCATAATATTTTTATATTAAATCATGTTCAAACAAAATGAAATATTTTTATATAAACTTTATTTCATGATAAATTTTGGTTCATTATATATTATTTTGGAATATATTATTGGATCATAACATTTTCAATAAAATCAAATTTGTTTCATAACTAGTTTTGAATGATAACATTTTTAGAATTATACAATTTTGAATCATAAAACATACCATTAATGATAATACTATTTTTTGGATCATATCAAATTAACAATTATAAACATGTTCAATTGTAGCATTTTTTAGGGAAATTGAGTAATCTAACCCTTAGAAACAACCATTTTAACAAAAATAACCAACATTTTTTTTGGAAAAATGACCACTTGATCCAAAATATCATGTTCCGGAGCACGATGTTTTGTTTCGGAGGTGTAATGATATTCAATAGTATTTATGATATTGTTCCAGAGGGGTTGTCATTTGGCGGGATGAGGTTCGGAATCTGACACTAAGTACCTTCCGAACTAGAAAAGTGCATTCTAGACTAACATGTGGAACGGTCGTACATTCCGGAGTGGCGTTCCAAAGAGATATAATTAGGGTTTTTCTATGCTTTTCTTTCAAATATGTAATACATTTGTGTGTTCGATACTTTCAAAAAAACATTCTGGAATGATTATGTATATGAGTTTTTTCTGAGTTTCGTTTTCTGGTGGAGGGCAATGGCAGCGTATCGACGGATGTATGCAGTATCTTGCTCCATATTTCACATGATTTGGTGTAGATATAACTAGTGATATCTGATGGGTTTTAGCCATATGAATATTCCTATGTGCACATGCAACCCTAATGCTTGGATCTAGGTTTCTCTAATTAAACATGCATTGAATCCAAGACTTCTAATGGCTAATAGAGTATAATAACAATATGAAATCAGAATTAGAAGCTTACCTTGAATCACTTGCTTGATCTTCTTGTCCTTGGAGCTTTAGAGTCACAATTGTCACTCCTCTAATGGCTTACAAACACCAACTAGCAAGAGGATGATTTGAGAGAGAGGAGAGGGAAGAGAAATCGGCAAGGGTTTCTTTCTAAAGCACAAGTGTCGATTTCCCTTGACCCCTAGGGTCTATTTATACTAGTGAGGTTCCTAGGGTTTCACCCTTAAACCCTAATTAGATAACTTAGGCCCTAAGCAATCCAATACCCTAATTGATAAGCCTTGGACGAAATCTAAGCCTATCCAAATCCCTAGAAATCGTCTACCATTATCCATAAGGGATTTATAGCCCAAAGTATAACTATCAATCAATTGACAGTTTATGCCCCTTTATTCAATTAATCTCTTTAAATCACCAAATTAATTCCTAATTAATTTATGACTTACATTAATCAAATAATAATATTATTCTTCCTTATATTATTCTCATAATATATTAATAATATTCTTTCTCTCAAAATAAATCATCCTGTCAAGTTGCTATGATGAAGGCAACCCAAAAGGACCATGCACAACCGGGTCAAATACTTGCCTAATATAGTTGTAGCCTTAGACACTATTCCAACAGTCTCCCACTTGGATAAGTCTAGTAACTATATACACAAGTATAATCCGATTAGCAATCGTAGCTCTCAAAGACGCTGTAGACTCTGATCTAATCAATCTTGTCCTTTAGATAAGGGATCGTACAGTCCTCTGTTTAGATATCATGTTGACAATTCTATGGAACTAATTTGTCTAGCATTTGGTTTTTCGATCTCCGATTTATTTGACATAAAACTTAATCGAACACATCAATTCAGTTCTGACCGGGACCGTCACATAAGTCAAATCAAATCATCGAGCGGCCGAGATATCGCTTTTACCCTCTTAGGATAAAAGTAACAGATAAACTTCGACTTATATGCATTTACTTATTCATTAATCAACTATACACAACAATGCGTTTTATAACATCAAGTTAATGATGTGGTTTCGCATTATCAATGTACAACCAATTAACAAATAACAAACCATATATCTAGGTTTTAAGACCATATGATATTATCGTCTTGCGATCACCCTTTTATCATATTCCATAAGGTGATTCCAGCAAGCGCGGGTTTGTTCCAATGCTCAAAACTAGTTCATAAGCACTCATGAACGTTGCAACAACCTTTTGCTATGTCTAATACCATTTAGACAATCTACACACCAATTCATGACAATCTTCATTCATACCTACTTCCAACATATGAACGATTGTGGACAATTTCAATAACTCGATTATTCTTAATAAACTAAATTATTCTGGAAGTCAAAACATGCAAAGTGAAACAATAGTTAAACAATTAACATAAGACAGTAACATTACTCATAAATAATACTCTTTTATCTAATCATCAAATGTTAATTACATTTATCTATTACACGTTTCTACTACTATATAATCTATACTAATATCATCCTTCAGCCCAATACTCCTAGCATGCTGCAAGTGCTTAACCCTACTCAGTCCTTTCGTAAGCGGATCTGTTGGGTTATCTTCTGATGATATCCTCTTCACTACGAGTTGTCCTTCTTCTACACGATGTCTAATAAAGTGATATTTTCTGTCGATATGTCGAGATCTACCATGATCCCTCGGTTCCTTGGTCAAGGCAACCGCTCCTTCATTATCACAGAAAATCTCCATGGGCTCCTTTATGGCAGGTACAACTCCAAGATCACCGATGAAGTTCTTTAACCATATTGCCTCCTTCGACGCTTCGCTCGCTGCAATGTACTCTAATTCACACGTTGAATCAGCTATGGTTTCCTGCTTGGAACTTTTCCAAGTTACTGCTCCTCCATTCAGGGTAAAGACCCAGCCCGACTGCGAACGGTAGCTGTCCCTGTCGGTCTGAAAGCTGGCGTCACTATACCCTCGCACCTTCAAGTCATCACTCCCTCTGAGGACTAAGAACCATTCCTTCGTCCTCCGAAGGTACTTAAGGATATTCTTAACCGCAATCCAATGGGCTCTGCCAGGATTCCCTTGATATCTGCTAACCATGCTCAAAGCAAAAGCCACATCAGGGCGAGTACAAGTCATAGCATACATGATTGAGCCAACTGCGGAAGCGTATGGTACTCGGCTCATTTTTGCTATTTCAGCTTCGGTACTCGGACTTTGAGTCTTACTCAATTTGGCATTACTTTGTATCGGTAATTCTCCCTTCTTTGAGTTTTCCATACTAAAACGTTTTAGTACCTTATCTAAGTAAGTGTTTTGACTAAATCCTATTAGTCTCTTACTTCTTTCTCTCACTATCCTTATTCCCAAAATATAGGAAGCCTCTCTGAGGTCCTTCATAGCGAAGCACTTCCCGAGCCAGGACTTAACCTCTTGCAGAGTCGGGACATCGTTTCCTATGAGTAGTATGTCATCGACATACAGAACGAGGAAGCTTACTATACTCCCACTGGCTTTGACATATACACATGATTCATCTTCGCTTTGTACAAATCCAAACTCTTTGACTTTCTCATCGAAGCAAAGATTCCATCTGCGAGACGCTTGCTTAAGTCCATAAATGGACTTCTCAAGCTTACACACTCTATTTGGATGCTTCGGATCGACAAAACCCTCTGGCTGAGCCATGTAAACATCCTCAGCCAACTTCCCATTAAGGAAAGCGGTTTTAACATCCATTTGCCAAATCTCATAATCATGAAATGCGACAATGGCTAGCATCACTCTAATAGACTTAATCTTCGCAACTGGTGAGAAGGTCTCATCATAGTCAACTCCGGGAGTTTGAGTAAAGCCCTTCGCAACCAATCGCGCTTTATATGTGTGTACGTTTCCATCCATGTCGGTCTTCTTCTTGAAGATCCATTTGCACCCAACGGTCTTACGTCCGGGCACATTATCAACCAAATTCCAAACTTGGTTTTCATACATGGACTGGATCTCGCTGTCCATTGCCTCTTTCCATTTTGCAGACTCCGGGCCTGCCATGGCTTCCTTATAGCTATTAGGTTCATCAAGGTTTATTAGTGTACCATCACTAATATACGTGTCCCCTTCGGTAGTAATATGAAAACCATAAAACTGGGGTCGAACTCTAACTCTTTCGGAACGTCTAAGAGGTAATGACTCGTCAATCGGTTCAACCGGAGTTTCCTCCTCGAGTTGAGTGCCAGCGGTAGAGGTTCCTTCATCTATCGACTCTTGAATCTCTTGAAGCTTGATTTGCCTCCCACTGTCTCCTTGGCTTATAAGTTCTCGCTCTCAGAAAACTCCTCTCCTCGCAACAAAGACAACATTGTCCTTCGGTCTATAGAAGAGATATCCAAAGGATTTCTGCGGGTAGCCGATGAAAATACATCGCTCACTACGAGGTTCGAGCTTGTCGTGAGTATCTTGTCTTACGAAAGCCTCGCAACCCCAAACCTTGATATGTGCTAACGAGGGAGCTTTCCCTGTCCACATCTCGTGAGGTGTTTTGGCATCCTTTTTAGTAGGGACTCGGTTAAAGATATGGGCGGCAGTCTCTAAGGCATACCCCCAAAAAGAGATAGGTAGTGAACCACGACTCATCATAGAGCGAACCATGTCTAACAAGGTTCGATTACGCCTTTCTGCCACACCATTCAACTGCGGTGTCCTAGGTGGCGTCAATTGTGAAACTATTCCACACTCCTTGAGATAGTCGTGGAATTCAAGAATTAGGTACTCTCCTCCTCGATCGGATCGAAGCATCTTGATTTTCCTGCCCAATTGATTCTCCACTTCATTCTTGAACTCTTTGAACTTTTCAAACGTTTCTGACTTTTGCTTGATTAGGTAGATATACCCATATCTACTATAGTCATCGGTAAAAGTCACATACAAGCGGTTCCCATCCTTCGTGGTTGATCTAAACGATCCACATACATCGGTATGTATTAGGTCCAATAGATCCTCACCCCTTTCACATGTACTAGTGAAGGGTGACTTAGTCATCTTTCCAAGCAAACAAGACTCGTATTTGTCATCCTCTCTAAGGTCGAATGACTCCAACACTCCATCCTTTTGGAGTTGGGCTATGCGCTTCTTGTTGACATGTCCAAGACGACAATGCCACAAGGATGCTCTATCCATACCATTGGAAGAATCCATGCATAAAACATCATTTCCTAAGTTATCTACAATCATAACAGTTTCATAAATTCCATTACACGGTATTGCTTCAAAATATAAGACACCATTTAGATAAGCAAGAATAGAACCATTCTCATTATTAAAAGAAAATCTAAAACCTTGTCTAAACAAACCATGAAATGAAATGATGTTTCTTGCCATTTCTGGCGAATAGCAACAATTTTTCAAATCTAAACATAAACCATTCCTAAGCACTAAAGAATACACTCCAATCTTGGTCACATGCGACGATCTTCTGTTCCCCATGATTAGATTTATTCTTCCATGCTCCACATCCCTATTTCTTCTTAGTCCCTGCAAATCAGAACAAATGTGGTAACCACAACTGGTATCAAGGACCCAAGAAATAGCATGAGATGAATCATTAGATTTAATTGTGTATATACCTGCGAAAGATGGCTTGGTCTTTCCTTCCTTGATAGCTTGCAGGTATTCTGAGCAACTTCTCTTCCAATGTCCTATTTTGTGGCAGTGGTGGCACTCTGCCTCCTTTGGGTTAGGACAGGGTTTAGCAGGATCAACTTTGGTCCCACTGGAAGAGGCACCATCTCGGGACTTAACCTTGCGATGGTTCTTAGTCGAAGCCTTCCTCTTCTTTCCTCTTCCTTGCCCAATGACCAAAACAGGAGCAGCGGGTGGATTGGGAGTTGGTGCAGCAGACTTGTCCTTGAGGTTGCTTTCAGCAACCCTAAGTAGACCTTGGAGCTTACTTAGGGTGACCTCTTCTTTGTTCATGTGGTAGGTCATCCTAAATTGATTGTAACACGGAGGCAAAGAGTGAAGCACCATGTCGATCGCCAAGTCTTCCCCAAAGTCAACATTCAACTTGCGAAGACGGTTGACATACCTTTGCATCTTTTTCAGGTGCACGGTAAGAGATTCTCCATGACCCATTTTAGCGGAAATCATGTTAGTGAAAATCTCGTAATGCTCTTGCCTCGCGTTTTGGTGGTATCTCTCCAACAAGTCTTGGTGCATTTCGTACGGATAAATGTCCTCATAGGACTTTTGGAATTCGGAGTTCATAGTGGCTATCATGATGCAAGGAACCTTCGTTGCATCATGTTCATGAGTCTCAAAAGCAGTCATTTCAGCCGGAGTAGCGATTTCTGGGTTAATCTTCTCGGGTTTCTCATCGAGGACATACTCCTTGTCCTCATAGCGAGAAATTGTGCGAATGTATCTTATCCATTCGCTAAAGTTCGTCCCATCGAAAGTCACCTTTTGGCAAAGGCTCATCAACGTGAATGAACTAGCAGCAGCGTTGTTTGCGTTCGACATCTACAAATAGAAAGGACAAAGATAGATTAGAATTTGAATTCCTAATAATCACCCAATAAGAAAAATTAGGGCTAGGATCCAACAACAATATTTACATATTAGAAAAGGGATACCGTAATCTAACATGCAAATAATTTGAAGGTAAGTGAATGACGATTCACTAATTCTCCACCATGAAAACATAACTTTAAGTTCTAAATGTATTGAGAATTCCTAGGTTTCGATGAGATTCATTGAAGCTTTTCAATGGCATGTTTAAATCTCGATATGCCCCTCTCATTTGTGACTGGGATACCGAGGATCACAAAGTGGGTGTGAATTACCATGCAAATTCACATGGTGCCTTCATTGTAACAATCACCTATTCGATGTGCCAGTAAACCACACACGCTCCATCGAACTATGATAAACAATGAATCACCCTTTCCCACCTTTGCTTAGAACCAATTAGTGTGCCGGTAAACCACACACGCTCCACTAACTTCTTAGCAAGGGTGCAAAGTGTAATTTCATGGGATTGCATCAATTCACTTTTCCTAAAGTAACTAGGATTGGGAAATTTTGAAAACATGTAGTTACTTTGTATTTCATATTATACTTTTAATGAAGAGATGAGGTTGCCCTATCCTACCCGTTCGGCTAATGACCCTCCACCGATCAAGCAAGCGGTGGGTGTGAGTGTACACCCATTAAGCGTCATTTTATAGGCAACAACCTTATACCCACCTTATAGACCGGCTTCGTGAGTGAGGCCTACTAACGGTAAGACTAGCATTTTAATTATACATACATACATATATATATATATATATATATATATATATATATATATATTAATCTTGTAATATTATATTAGTATAGGGTTGAATTTTAAACTTGTAAAATTCTAGGGTTTGAAATTTAAATTGTCTAAATTAAACTTTTAATCACAAAACATAAATTTCAAAACATGAGGGCAAGTTTTAAACTTTTCAAAACGTAGAGGATCAAATAACAAATAATCCAAATTAACAATTAATCACATAATTATCCATATTTGATTTATTTAATGATTTCTTGCAAAACAATTTACCAATTAAATTAAAATAATTAATCAATTATCACATAAGGAAATAAATATTTTATTAATTGATAAATATCTTCAATTAGATCAAAAATATACTCATATATATCATAAAATCGGATTTATATTGATCTAATATGATTAAGGCAAGTATCTCAAAGATAAGCAGCAAGAAATCCCGAAGTTTCCTATTTTTGACGCTTGGACTCGCTGAGTACCCCAATGGACTCGCCGAGGCGAGCCTACTCGCCGAGTCCACTATGGGACTCGCCGAGTCCATCAGACAGAAACACAAAAATCGAATTTTGAAGGCATCAAGCAACCAATGCATCAATTTAATAGAAACCAATCTAGTCTCTGATACCACTGATGGGTTTTAGCCATATGAACATTCCTATGTGCACATTCAACCCTAATGCTTGGATCTAGGTTTCTCTAATTAAACATGCATTAAATCCAAGACTTCTAATGGATAATAGAGTATAATAACAATATGAAATCAGAATTAGAAGCTTACCTTGAATCACTTGCTTGATCTTCTTGTCCTTGGAGCTTTAGAGTCACAATTGTCACTCCTCTAATGGCTTACAAACACCAACTAGCAAGAGGATGATTTGAGAGAGAGGAGAGGGAAGAGAAATCGACAAGGGTTTCTTTCTAAAGCACAAGTGCCGATTTCCCTTGACCCCTAGGGTCTATTTATACTAGTGAGGCTCCTAGGGTTTCACCCTTAAACCCTAATTGGATAACATAGGCCCTAAGCAATCCAATACCCTAATTGATAAGCCTTGGACAAAATCTAAGCCTATCCAAAGCCCTAGAAATCGTCCACCATTATCCATAAGGGATTTATAGCCCAAAGTATAACTATCAATCAATTGACAATTTATGCCCCTTTATTCAATTAATCTCTTTAAGTCACCAAATTAATTCCTAATTAATTTATGACTTACATTAATCAAATAATAATATTATTATTCCCTATATTATTCTCATAATATTTTAATAATATTCCTTCTCTCATAATAAATCATCCTGTCAAGTTGCTATGATGAAGGCAACCCAAAAGGACCATGCACAACCGGGTCAAATACTTACCTAATATAGTTGCAACCTTAGACACTATTCCAACAATATCAACTCCGTTGGGTTAGTTATGTTGGTTACTTCCAAGTCTTGGTTACACACAAATCAAATTTGTCTATCTTTTCAATGTCCTGGATAAATTTAGTTATGCAGATTCTTAACGATAGTGATGTTAGATATTTTCTTAGTTTTGTTACTACTATGCCTCCCAACAAAGTACAATTGTTTGTTATTGATAACTTTATGGATAGTGGTACTAAACGATTTCCTGGGGAAAATCGTTCTGGAAATGGTTCTTATGGTGCTTGAAGTAACCAAATTTGTAACTTATTACCTATGATAACCAATCATGTTCCTGTTGGGTTTTGAGCATTCTAACACTCCTAAGTGTACATGCAACCCTAAATACCTTGGATCTATGTTTTCTCTATTATACATGCAAATAAGAACTTCCAAGGTATTATCCTAATCTAGCATACAAAACAATGACTTAGCAAGATAGAATACATACCTCTTTTGATGTAGCTTGATGTCTTCAAGCTTTAAGAGCTTAGCCCCAATAGTGTGGAAGCCTCAAATGGAATCACAAATCACCAAGACACCTTGGAAGACTTTAGAGAATATGAACACTTGGTTCTCTCTTAGTGAAATTGGCTAGCCCTCTTAGTGTATCCACACTAGTGCCCATTTCACCAACCAAGGACATCTTTATATAGTATGGAGGATTAGGGTTAAACCCTAATACCCATGACCTATCATTTCCTAGGATCCATGGGTTAAACACTCCATGGACTATCCATGAAAGCTTAGCCCAACCTAAATGAACTTGGCCCATTCCATATATATAAGAGTCCATATTTAATTAGTTCATTTTGATCACTTAATTAATTCTAAATTAATTCTTGATCAATACTAATTAAATAATATGATTCCATAATAATATATTAGAACTTATAATATATTAATATTAATCATTAACATACTATTCTCAAAAGATTATCCATATAAATTGTGTCGGTGAAGTGCAACCCAAATGGACCATGCCGGGTCGGGTCAAGTACATACCAAATATAGTTATGGACTTAGACATTAATCCAACAGTCTCCCACTTGGATAAGTATAAAACTATTGTTGCGTATGACTTCAAACCTAACTGGCAATCGTAGCTCTTAAAGCCGCTGTCGAACTCTGATCTTGTCAACGAACTTGTCCATTAGATAAGGGATCATATATTCCTCCATTCTAGATATCATATGGACTGAGACATGGATTATAATCATTCTCTCTGTCCATTTGTTGTTTCCCGATTTCCAATTTATGACGACTGACTAATTGAACAAATGAAATCAGTCCTGGCCCGGCCGAGCACTTCCATTTGTCATCATCAAATCATCGAGGGGCCCACAGATATCGCTTTTATCCCGAAGGTAAAAGGAATGGATAAACTTCGACTCATATGGCTTGTTCTACTACTTGTTGAATCATACACAAAGGCACGTTTTATAGCACCGAGTTACCAAATGCGTTTTCGTGCAATCAATGTACAACCAACTCATAGTAACAACTCATATCTCTAGGTTTGAAGAATATAAGATATTATCGTCTCATGATCACTCGTGATAAAATCCATGAAGTGATTCCAATGAGCGCGGGTTGAATCCAATACTCAGAACTTATGAGCACTCATGAGTGTTGTAGCCCTTTGTCCAACACCTTAGACCTCTACAAGCCAACCCATGACAATCTTAATTCATATCTACTTCCTACATATGACCGACTGTGGATGGTTTGAATAACTTAGTCATTCCGAAAGAATAACCTAGTTTATTCGGGAAGTCAAAACATGCAAAGTGAAACACAATAATAATTGAATCCAATATGGTATCAAACCCTATGAACATAAATAAAACACCTTTTATTTATCACCATATGATTACACATTATTCATTGTATACTGTTTCAGCTATCAACTTTATTCTTGAATTTAAAACAATAGTTGTCCCATGCTCCAAGCATGTACACTATGTTTTTTCTAAACACTAGTCATGCCATACACCAAGTATGCATACTGTGTTTGTCTATGATCTTTACTTTGTGAACTAGATCCATTGAACATAACTTCAATGATTCTCTTTTCACACTCCCAAATCCTTACTGCAAATACAAGAATTCCAAATTCATGCCATTTACTGAAATCTGTTAGATTAGAAACTTATATGCATTGATCCCCTTGTAATGATTATGCACAAAGTCAGAAAGTCTTGACAACAATCATTACAGAGTATTCCAAAGGAGATCAACTCCTTGGAAACATCCTTCTTGCATTAAGTTTCCTTAATCTTACACAGATTGAAAATTCTAACTTTGAAACATTTCCAGATTCCATTTTGACTATCACTTCTGACCAAGAGTTGCCTCCTTACAGATTATGTCAATATGGTCCTTCCAGAATTATCACTATACTTCCAACTGTCCTTGAGCAACCAATCTTTGGTAAACCTTAGATTGTCCTCGACAATTGTTTAATCCTTTTAGTCATATCCAGTTCTAAATCTTTTCCCTTTTTAATGCCCCAGGCATTTGGAAAATTTTAGAAAGGATGAATATAGCACATGTAATTGATCCTATATCTGAAGCATATGAGAATCGATTCATGATGTCTCACATAAAGACTAAACCAGTCTTTTGCTATAACATTTCCATTTCAATTTGCCAAGTTCTCATAATTCAGATTATGAAAAGGGATGCCGTAATCATAATCGAATTTTAGAACGCAAATAATGGACTCATATACAAAATTTCCTTATGTTGAGCCATTCCAACGTGAAATTCATATATATATCCTTGACTAAATGATTAAAACCTCACGATCTAAGCTTATAGATTTGAGATGAAGTATAATTTCCTCTCCCTTAATTATAGCAAAACAACCTTTTCCCAATTGAAACCTTTTGTTTTCTATAATTAACATTGCTAGCTTGCAATACTCATCATAATTATCATGCTCCCACTAACATGATGATTGTTAGCAAAACACTTATGCTCCCACTAGCTTTGACATGTACTCAGAAATCAGCTGACTTTCTTACCAAAGTTCAGATTTCTGATACTAGATTGTTTTGATAAGACTTTATCAAAATCATACACCTTCCCTTAGATAGCACACTTGTGTGTCTAAACAATTATGAAGAGGGATGCTGTAATCATAATGGTTAGACCTTTTTTCCACTTCTCACAAGTCCAGGTTAGTGTGCCGGTTAACTACACACGCTCCACTAACGACTTTGAGAATGAAAATATCACAATTGCTATCTAGCTAAAATCTACTTAGTGAAAGTGTTTCCTCACCATCATTTTCATGAATTGGAGAGAAACCTTATGACACTTAGATTTAATGGTGTATGTGTTCTTATCCATGTGAATTATCAAAACCATAGTCACAAGACAGGGATAATGACAAATCCAAACTCATATGCTTGCCACCTGGCAGCTCAAGGGCCTGCCATTGCTTCCAAGTTGTTGTGCAACAAATTGAGAACTCTAAGAACTCATATGCAAAGCCAACTTTAACTGGAATGGGCACAGAATATGTCAACACGATAGGTTATAAACCGCAAGTCGTGTGCTAGTGAAGAACTTCGGGTTCTATTCTTGATTAGATCTTGAGACTTTCAAGACCTTTAAGACTCCCACTGTCCTCTTGACCTATAAGACTCCCTTGTCAAACATCCAAGAGATAGTGTGGATTCTAACCAAGACAAACACTTCACACAATTGGCCTAAGTTGGTCTTTGTTTTATCCAAAACATCACAACTTACCAATTTCAAATGTACAAGAGTAGAAAACTTTTACTCTTACATTTGACAAGTGTTTTAAACCTTCTTTGAGACATGTCACTCAAGTTACAATCTTGGAGTATGACTCTAAGACTTGTATTGGAACGAAGTATGACTCATCTTCTTGATTTAACCATTTCAACGATTCAAGTTCCTCTTGTTAGCCACAAGAATGCATTAAGATTTTCCTTAGAGAACTAATTTTGATATGGTTTCTTAATCATTAAGATGATCACAAAACTGATACTAAAGTACTCTCCCATCTTTTCAGATTTGAGAAACTTTTATCCTTCTGCCTAATTTGATTCTTCTTATTCGCTCTGCCATACATTGGAACCTTTTCCAATGTCTCAGAATTACACTTAAGCTTGTAAGTATAACCATATTTACTAAGCTTTAGTAAATTATGGCGAATAATGTTATCGATCTTTTGTGGTGGACTTGACCAGTTCACAAGAATGTGTACTCGATCCCTTAGTACTTTACTTGACTCACACATCCATGTGAACAAGTAATTAGTCTTAATTTTCCAAAACTTGAAAGTTCTCATTCTTCATGCTATACATCTTGCATGATTCCAAGTTCCGGTCCAATTGAGACTTGGGTGATGAAAATCTTTCCTTATTTGGTAAATTTAGACATTACCACAAATGAAAGAATCAATTTCATATTTCCACTCTTGCTATTAATGGAATCATATAAGCAACAATTTTTCCTCAAATGTCATTGTAAGCATATTTTAAAATAAATAAAATCAAAATTTTTCTTTTATTTTACAACTTTGCGGAAAAACTTATCCTTACAATCCATATGAAAACTTGTTGTTATCTACTCCTAAGCAATATCTCATAACTCCTAAGAAGTAGCTCAAGAATCCGATCTTCAAACTATGCGATAGAAATCCATCTACGCCATCAGATTCAGCATATTCTTTCTTTAAGTTTCCTCACCTTTCTTTGATTCTTAAAACATCACCATGTGACCCAGTCACATCATGTATCAGGAATCTCAGAATCGAAACTTAGCAGAGTTAGATAGTGGACTTTACCTGAAGTAGAGTCAAACTTATTGACTTTAACTTCCTTAGGTAAATTTGGCAGCTACGCAACCAATGCCCCTTCCTTTGGCAATATAAACATATGGACCCTTTGATAATGGTACACGGGACTATCACAGAATTAGCTTTTCTCTTTACCATTTGGTCAACCGAGTTGACTATGGCCGATCCCTTTCCATTGGGAAGAGAATGCTTTCCAGGATTTCCTATGTCACTATTGTCAATATCCATCAAGTTTTATGAAGTTGATCTTATCAAATAGATAAGATCATTAAGGGTCTTGTCATAGTCTGTTTCATAGGTGTTCCAAAAGAACTCACTATGTGACTTAGAAAGTGATTGAACCACCAACTTTCTCAAGACTTTGACACCCAACTCTCCCGGCTTGTCAATATGTGACTACATATCCAAGATGTGAACACACCTAGACCTTGCCTTGCCAATTGGGCTTGAGTAACCTTAAACTTTTCAAGAACTTGTGGGTTAGGGAGAATAATCGGAGGAGATGAATGAAGTATGATTTCCATGGACATCATGTTCATTTAGGAAAGCTTGTTTCAAGAGATTTGGGAAGATCATAAATGTCTAAGCCAGACATCTTTTGGGAGACATTCAAGATAGTTGATCTTAAGTCCTTAATATGACACCCAATATGAAATATTAAGGCTAGGACCCAACAAACTATTTTATAACTTAGAAGAGGTATGCCGTAATCCAAGCTATAAAATATTTGAAGGTAGGTGAATGACGATTCACCAATTTCCACCAAGATAAACGAAATGTATTATTAGGTTTTAATTGGTTTTGAAACTCCTAGATCTTTGAGATTCATTGAACTGTTCAAAGGCATGTTTCAATCTCGAGTGTGCCCTTCAGGTTTTGTGACTGGGATGCCGAGGATCACAAAACAAGGTGTGAAGTAACCATGCAAATTACTTGGTACCCTTAAGTGTTTACCCCTCAATCGATGTGCCGTTAAACCACACACGCTCCATCGATACCATGATAAATATTAAGTCACCCTTTACCTACCTTGTTAAGTCCAGGTTAGTGTGCCGGTTAACCACACACGCTCCACTAACGACTTAGACAAAGTGTAAAGTGTAATTTCATGGATTAGCACCTTATTCACATTTTCCTAAGTAACTAAGATTGGGTATTATTAAGAGTTTAGTTACTTAGTATTTATCATTAATACTTTTAATGAAGGGAGAATTATAGTCCTGTCAAACCCGTTTGGCTAACGACCCTCCACCAGTCAAGCAAACGGTGGGTGAGAGTGGACACCCATTAAGTTGCCATTTTATAGGCAACAACCTTATACCCACCTTATATACCGGCTTCGTGAATGAGGCGTACTAGCGGTAAGACTGACTTTACTCTTATACATATATATATATATATATATATAGATATATATATATATATATATATATATATATATATATATTAACTTATAATATTATAAAGTATAAGGGTTGAATTTTAACTTTTTAAAATTCTAAGGGCTAACTTGGAATTAAAGTATTCATAAGTGAAAACTTTTTAAATTCCAAAACTTGAGGGCAAGTTTTGAAACTATTCCAAACTAATTAATTCCATAACTTATGTGTTTAAAGTAGTTTTAATCCAAAAACTCTTCAAGTTCCATAACTTGAGGACAAGTTATGGAAGACTTTAAACTAATGAAAGAATTAACTTTTCTTTATTTTATAACTTATGAAATTAATTAAGGTTACACTTTATTTATTTATTTTTATTAATGAAGTGACTCTTGAACCTCCATAACTTAAGGACAAGACTCTTCATCTTTTGTAACCATTGCCAACTTTTATGAGTTTTATGAAACTTAAATGTGACTTTTCATATAACTTGAGGACAAGTTACAAAAACACATTTTAGAATCAACTCTTAGATTAATTTGGATTGAAAACAACTATTTCACTCAACTTTCTATTAATCTAAGCAACTCATAAGAACAAGATAATTCAAATCAAACTTTTTCATGTAATTAGTCTAAACCTTAAACTAATACAAAACATGAATCTATTGACAATTATCTTTGGAATCGGATTAGCATGAACATTACCACATCAAAAACAAGTTTATAAGTTCAAAAACATCTTAGGGTAATGTTCCTAGTCCAATTCTAGCCAAAAAAAGTCGAATTTATGCTGTCTGGGGGTCCAACTCATCGAGTGCACGAACCAACTCAGCGAGTTGGATGCTTTTTGCCTTGGACTCGGCGAGTCTGCTGGGCAGACAACATCAAAACTCGATTTTCCAGCTTCTTTTGCAAGTATAACAAGAAAACAAGCCTAGGCTCTGATACCACTGTTGGGTTTTGAGCATTCTAACACTCCTAAGTGTACATGCAACCCTAAATACCTTGGATCTATGTTTTCTCTATTATACATGCAAATAAGAAACTTCCAAGGTATTATCCTAATCTAGCATACAAAACAATGACTTAGCAAGATAGAATACATACCTCTTTTGATGTAGCTTGATGTCTTCAAGCTTTAAGAGCTTAGCCCCAATAGTGTGGAAGCCTCAAATGGAATCACAAATCACCAAGACACCTTGGAAGACTTTAGAGAATATGAACACTTGGTTCTCTCTTAGTGAAATCGGCTAGCCCTCTTAGTGTATCCACACTAGTGCCCATTTCACCAACCAAGGACATCTTTATATAGTATGGAGGATTAGGGTTAAACCCTAATACCCATGACCTATCATTTCCTAGGATCCATGGGTTAAACACTCCATGGACTATCCATGAAAGCTTAGCCCAACCTAAATGAACTTGGCCCATTCCATATATATAAGAGTCCATATTTAATTAGTTCATTTTGATCACTTAATTAATTCTAAATTAATTCTTGATCAATACTAATTAAATAATATGATTCCATAATAATATATTAGAACTTATAATATATTAATATTAATCATTAACATACTATTCTCAAAAGATTATCCATATAAATTGTGTCGGTGAAGTGCAACCCAAATGGACCATGCCGGGTCGGGTCAAGTACATACCAAATATAGTTATGGACTTAGACATTAATCCAACAGTTCCTTCTTACAAGGACCCTATACATGGGGGTGATTATAGGTCTAAAGGTAAGGTTGTTGCTCAGGATGACCTTATTGTTGATGTTGATGAATCTGCGAATGACAAGGCAAAACTAATGATGTTGGTTAATGATGATAATATAGTTCCACATGGAGAGCCAGTGGAACATTTTCAAAGTTACATTGAATTTGATGAGGATAATCATGAAGAGGGAGAAGAGAAAACTAATCCTTTACCACAACCCTGAAAAGCACAACAAGAAAAATTCCTTATTATTTTATCAATTCTGAAGAAACACATCCCACCCATTGGGGTATGCTTGATCCTTTACCACTGCCTGAATTAGCCCCAAAAAATCGTAAAGGGGCCACAACACACAAATGTAATTCCCATCTTAAGTTATTCCAAATCTTCAAAAACAAAGAAGAACTTAAGCATAATTTAGGAGAAAAGAGTGTTAGTCAAGGTTTCCAATATAAAGTGAAAAAATCTACAAAATATATGTTTGAAGTTGTTTGTTCTATGGATAATCGTGACTGGCGAATTAGGGCAAAAAACATAATACTATTGATTCATTTCAAGTGGTTAAACTATCGGAGAAACAAAATTGCTCAAACATACATCTACGTCCCCATCACTAACAAGCCAACAAAAAGGTATTGGGTCGCTTTTTGAATGGCATACTAGCTGATACTACCAGTAATATGTTGTAGGCGGAACAGATACAATGAACTTTAAAGGACTCTCTTTGTGTACATATTTCATACTGGCAAACATGAAATGCTAAAATGTATGCTCTAAATCTATTGAGAGGGTCCCTTGAAGATAGCTTTCTTAGACTACGTATATACTGTTATAACTTGGAGAAGAAGAATCCAGGGAAGGTTACACATATAAAGGCGAGTGATGACAACAAATATGAATACTTTTTCATAGATATAGGTTGCGCGGTAATATATTTTATATACCTACTTCTTTATATTTAATTTCCATACATATGTGTTTGCTTTAATTAGATTATTAATTACTTTTTAGGTTTGAGCGTTTCAAAAATGTTTGCATCCTATTATTATCATTGATGACGCACACCTTAAAGGGAAATACGTGGTCACCATGCTCCTAGCAGTAGGCATGGATGGTAATAACCAAAGCATTCCTATTATATTTGGTGTTGGGAAATTGAAAGTGGAGAGTCATGGATTTGTTTTTTTATCAAGACACAACGAATATATCGGGGACATGCCTGTTGGATTCGATGTCTAACCCCTTAACTATAATTAGTATAAACTTGAATTAATAGTAGCACAGTCCTTTGGGTTGCCCTCAAACCTGGCAATTAAATAGGATAACTTTTAGAGAGAGAGAGAGAGGGAGACAGGGAGAGAGAGAGACTAATTTATTAATCTATTATATGATTAATAAATTAATTAGAAATCAAAATAAATAATTTGTTAATATATTATAAGAATAATAAATTAATTGGAAATATTATTATTTACTTAATAGTTAATCAGAAATTAATTGGAATTAATTTTGAGATTAATTAGATTAATTAAATGTAGGTGGACTAAAGGTGACAATGCTCAAAATTTGAACATTGAGCAAGTCTAGAACCTCCCTATGAGGGGGATGAATTCTAGAATGTTGTCTAGAATTTCCTTGGGTATTAAGGGTGCCTAGGATGCCTTAGGGAGGAAGTTAAGGGATTAGGGTTATCTTGGAGATACCTGCCTTATCTAATACTTTCCTATCACCTATATAAACCCCTATCTGGGTTTGATCTCATCCATGCCTTCATTCTTAAGAGAACATCTGAAATTTCTATCTCTTCTCCTCTTTCTCTTCAAGCTCCTTGGTTGCTAGGGTTTGGGTGTGAACCATTAGAGGCATGACACTTCTGCTGCTTGCTTCCAAGAGTTTTTCAAGAAGGAATTCAAGATTGTTTGCAATAACAATCTTTAAGGTAAGTTTCTTTTTCTTATGAATTAGTTTTTCATAGGAAAGTTTTGTAGGATAACAATTCATAGTATGTTGCCTATATGTGAAAGACATAGATCCTTATTAGGTTGCATGTGCCCTAATCAATTGAATTGTTTGATTGTTT
The DNA here is from genome assembly GCF_051521515.1 of Lactuca serriola. Taxonomy (NCBI): domain Eukaryota; kingdom Viridiplantae; phylum Streptophyta; class Magnoliopsida; order Asterales; family Asteraceae; genus Lactuca; species Lactuca serriola. Next base: position 90,538,225 of record NC_136411.1, on the reverse strand, counting down.
TTCCTCTTAGAGCATTGTAGTTGTAACCCTAATACACTATCAGTGGTATTAGAGCCTAGGCATTTCTTTCATGTATTTGCACATTGGTGAATCGAAAAAGAAACTTGGTTTTGGAATTGTCACAGCTCACGACATGAGCAATAAGGCTCACGATGTGAGCTCATTTCAGATCTGAAATTTTGGATATAATCTACCTAATATGTTTTTATGTGATAATTACTTGCTATAACTTATGCCCAAGTATGATATTGGTGCATCTATGATGGTAATATGAAAGCCTAGAAGTTAGGAGATTAGTATTTGACTTGATTAATTGTTTTGTCATTAATATGATTGATTTTTAAAGTGTATAAAAAATAAATATAGATCTTAATTGAACTTAATAATTAATGTAAATTAATATTTGGTATTTTGAAAAGTTTAAAATACATCCCTATGGATCTTATTATTAATTTAATTAAGTAACTAGTTAAAAGACAATTAATAAATCCATAAAATGGTTTAAATTTAATTAAATTAAAAGTTTAATTTATTAAAAGATTAAACCCTTGCTATTTCAAAATGTTTTAAAATACACTTTATACTATGTATATATAATTAAAGGTTTAATATATATTATATGTATAAGAATAGTCAGTCAAATCACTAGTACACCTTATTCACGAAACCATGTTATAAAGAGGGTATAAGAAAGCAGCCTATAAAATGGCAGTTGAATGGGTGTCTACTCTCACCCACCGCTCTACTATATGGGGGAGGGTTGTTAGCCAAACGGATTTTATATAACATAATCTCATTAATAAGTATAATGACATAAAGTAACTAAACTATTTTCCAAAATACCACTCTTATTTACTTTAGGAAAAATGTGAATTTGTATGCTAATCCATGAAATTGCACATTACACTTTATAATTCGTTGATGGAGTGTGTGTGGTTAACTGGCACACTAGTGGAGGACTAATAAAGAGTGGTAATGGGTGTCTCGAAAATTATCATTGATTAATAGAGCGCATGTGGCTAAACAACACATTAAAACGAGATGATAAATGACATCGAGAGTGCCAAGCAAACTTGCATTGTTATTCACATCTCGTTTGTGATCCTCAGCATCTCAGTCACAAAAGTGAGAGCATAATCTGAGATTAAACATGACATTGATTAGATTCAATGAATCTCAAAATATCTAGGAGTTTCATAAGATTGAAACTGGTAAAAGCCTTTGTTAGGATGTTAATCCTAGAAGATCGATTAGATTCAAACAAGCAATAAAAGAACACACTGAAGATAAAACAGATGCTGAATGATTAAACGTCACACCTTAGAAGAACTCAATGAAGAATTTCTACTGTAGAGGTGTGATTAGGGTTACTAGATCAAAATTAGAGTTAACAAAAATAAGATGCATGCATGCACCATAAATACTCTAACCCTAGAAATAAATACGGGAGGACAGGCCCAACCCGTTAATACAAAACAGATTAAACAAAAAGGCCCAATGACGCAACATCTAATACTCAACAATCTCCCCCTTTGCGTCAATTGAGGCTATAGTCCATCAGTCAGTGATTCGCATTTGCACTGCATAGATTTTGGGAATGAAGCACAACATCACCTTGCAAACCTGGATATACCACAAAACCATATCCAAAAAGCACTTAACATCGTCCTTGTGGTTTCTGTTGAACTTGGTAACCAAGTCCAATATAAATTCCAGACAAGAAGTAGTGTACAGATGTTTGTCTTCGAGATAGAAGTAAGAGTTGCGAAAGTCAGCTCTAGTTCGTTCTCTAGACTGGTACACTATGAACCATCCTTCCTTGTATATATTTCCCAGTTTTAGTTTTTCAAAGTCTTTCGGAGCTTCCTTGGGAACGGAAGTAGGCTTCTTCTTCAGAACTGTAGCAATATCCACATCCATCATACCAACTTATTGAATATAGGACTTGATCATCAGTTGGAGATGGGATATAACAAGTTCGTACATCTCTTTTTCTCTCAACAACATGTTATAAAGCATGATCCAGTTATTAGGATTCAGATAGGGCAAGTCTGCGAGGGTGAATTTGTAGGATTGACAAGTCGAACCTCTCACTACCTTGAACTTCACGTTGGGGAAGCTTTCAGTCTCGATTGGCCCAGTGACTTTCACAACAACAATCTTATTCGCACTCCAAGTTTTGTACTGGGGCTTCATGTGCTTTAAGTAGAAAGAGAACATCAAGTGATTAGATCCATTGTATGTGAAAGGAGCATTCACAACCTTCATGAAAGCACAAAACCTGAAAGCCTTCAGAGTAATGGGAATATCTAGTTGCGAATCCTGAGAATTTTTAAGATCAAAGGATGCAACAGGATCCAACCAATACTAGTTGGGCAACTCCACAACGTCATGTTGGATTCGCTTCAGGGTCCACTTTGGAAATAAGAGCATTCTGCTTTTGAGTGTGGCCTGAGCTTCTTTTTCAGCCCTTTCTTTTTCCTCAGCCTCCTTGACGATTCGTTGATTTCATTTAGCTCTTCCTCATGAGCCTTCCGCCTTTTAAGCTCAGGTTCATCAGGCTCATCATCTTCATCATCATCAATTATGGGCTCGTCATCAATCAATTTTTCCTTGCCCTTAGGTTCCTTCTTGAATATGGGCTTGGCTGGGGCTTTGGGAGGAGGTTCGTTTCTTGCCACTCCAAATCCACCTTCTCCCCTTGTTTCGGATCATAGTTTTGAGGCGAAACACCTTCCAGTCGGTGCAACATAGCGAATACAGGACTTAGCTTTTCAGCTAAGTGCTTCCGAACTGTGATGGAGATCATTGGATCCATAGTCTCAATGATATCTGAGAGCAATCTTGTAATGTCTGAAATGCAGCTTCGCACAACAGCCCTCTCAGATAGTAGATCCTTGACCTGTTTCTCAGCATGTTGAAGCTTGAGATCCAACACCTTGACATTTTCTGTCTTTTTGGCGAGAGCATCCATGATCTTACTTTCCATTGCCAAATCTTCTTGAAGTTTGTTAATCTGCAAAGTGAGTGAAGTTTGAAATGATTCATGATCTTTTTGTAAGTCAGTGTGAATCTCTTGCAAGTTTGCCTTCTCAGCTTTGAACATAGAACCCAAGTTTTGGAGAGCTTCATTCGCAGATGTAGTATTGGTGTTGTAGGTGGATTGGTAATTCTCCATGAAAGCCGTTGTCTCATAAATTAGTTTATCAACTTTTTCGGTCGTAGACTTGCAGATATCGGTAGAATTAGACACTACCTTGTTCATCTTCGCAACATTATCTGCATGTTCCTTCGTGACGCGTTAAAATAAAGATCCAACCGCCGCTTTTGAATAAGCTTCAGAAGATGAAGCTTTGGAAGCGAGAAGCAGCTGGTCAATCTTTTCATGAAGGGACTTAAGTTGCCTTTCGTGACAGTGGCTTCGTCTTCACTTTCGGTCCTTATCTTAAATGGACTGTAGGTGAATCCACCAAGGTCGTCATCATCATCATCTCCAAATATCATGTCTGGATCATCAGTGTGGATAGGGGAGATAGGAGGAAAAACATGGGTTGAGAAGCCTAAAGTTTTAGCCCCCCGTATCAGATACGTTGACTCTAACTTCAGGGTTAGCTGGAGTAGTGGGTGAAACGGTTGAATCAGTGAACAAAGGTGTTGAAAGTGGAGTAGTGGGTTGTTGTGATGAATAAACGAGTGGAGGACAGGGTGCAATTGTGATAGGTGTAGTAGTAGTTTTTGGTGAAGGGGGGGGGGGGGGAAGGAACAGATTCATTGAATGTTTAGTTTACCTCAGGGTTCGTAGTTTCTTGTTCGGTGTGAATAGGTTCCTCTTCATTGTGAGTTGCTCTTCTTCGTTACAAACCGATTCTTCTTCGTTATGACCCGTCTTTCCTCCTCGTTGCGAATGGGTTGGTCTCCCTCAACCTTAATGTCCGATTCTGTCTCAGAGTCTAAATCTTCATTGTCACTCAGAATGGGAGACCTTCGCTTGCGAGCAGGCTGCTTTCGCCTGTTAGGAGCAGCCATAGAAGAAGCTGCTGCAGCCTTTCGCTTTTTGGTTGGCGGTTTCGCAGTGGCAGAAGGTCCCTCCTTATCTGTAGATTTCTTTCCTCCCTTCTTCGCACCCTTTTCCCCCTTTCTTGGGTTTGTCTGCTTCAGCAAGGATTACTTGCATTTCTTCTGTCAATTCACGAGGCCCAGATGGAGTTAATTTCATGTGCCATTATAATATCTTGCTAGAAGGAGGCACATCTCTAAACATGGCTTATGGGATTTATCCAATAAAGGAAAATTGGAAGAATCTTAAACAATAATTCATGTAGTGTGAAAAGTAGAGATTGAAGCCATCAACGAGTTTTGCATCACTGGGATCTGGAGATTTTCAATAGAACGATGGACTATGAGAGTCTAAAAACATACACAGGATATTTCACTGTGATGTGTGGTAGAGAGAGTGCTCTGAATAACTTTAGCCCATAGAATAGAGCCATAATCGATGTTAGAACCTTTATAGAGACCGTAGAGAATGTCCATGAAGAGCTTGCTAGCACATTCTGATCCTGTCACCCTTTCAGAGAACCCTTTAAACAGTAAGGTGAAGAATCTGTTCCACTGTGGAAGTAAATTGGGTTTTCTGAACTTTGAAACGGAAGATGGGGTTTCTTTGTAACCCCTTTAGAAGAACATCTCGAGAAGAGCAGCACTTGACACTGACTCTGGATTGATCATATCATCAGATTGCAGAAGTTGAAGAAGAGAACAAAATCGAGATTTTGTGATTGAGGTTTTGCGATTGTGGATCTCGAATGTGATCCTTTGTTCTTCTTTGATGTAGTTTGGTGATGAGTAAGCCTTGGATATGAGTGAGAGAGGAACATTCTCCATTCTTGAAAGAGCGACTGTGAGAGGAGAATACTTGAGGCACTCGATCACGGGTAGCATGAAGTGTCGTATTTGACTGGGTCGAGATCAATCACCAAGTTTTGATTTTGTTTGAAAGCCAGAAGACAAGAATGTTATGTTTGATCTTGAACAGAGACGTTTTCAAATGAGCCCGCCATTGGAGAAGCTAGATGAAGAACATGAACGGTGGAGAGTTTTTGATTGTCGAAAATCTTTTTGAGAGGATTTGGTACGTGGTAATGATGTATAAGTCGCCAAAATCTTTACATTCGATTCGATTTGTGAACGAAATCCGGAGAGAGAGTGCATCGACTACTGAAACGTCGCCTGAAAAAGCGTGACTTGACAACTGTAGATGTCAGTTTCATATGTCACGCAGCGATAAAGTAGTTGTCGATTCAAATTTTCACGTGCCCATTTGAATTCTTATCATCAGAAATTGCCATGTCAGCTTTGCTCTTTTGCAATTATGTAGCAGTTGAATCCAGTGGCCACGAACATTCATTTCAACAGACATAAGTAGAACTGTGAACCTGAAAGCAACATTAAGAACCATGAACAAGAATTTTGGAAAATCACAAGAATCTTCGTGCAAGAGTGTCAAAGATAAAGAAATAAAGCAAAACATATATGATGAATTTTGTGATGTCTTAACTATAGACACAAAACAGTTGATCCCGGACATATATCTCTTCCTTCGAAGTAAAGAGAGACTAATAAGTATCTGTGGGGTTTCCCGTTGAAATACGATCAAATGTTTGATAAGAAACATTGAAAGGCATCTTTTAATTTGGCTAAATGGGTGGTTTAAACTTCGACCAAACTACGAACTTGACATAAGTTCCAAAGTTGGAAGAAGTACTCGTGTGACCAGTGTAGTCAGTTGAACGAGTAGGTTTGGAATTATTTTGTTGATGAGATAAAGCTTTGAAATCTCAAACAAAAATAAAAATGGATCTTTTAGGAAGAAGTAACTTGTTAATAGAACACTTCATAAATATCTCGCAAAAGAGATGAGCTTCCTAGGTCTAAACCACGAAAGTGGCTTTCGTTAATTCCATGGTGAAAATCTAGAACCTTTAATTGTTCACCGTCAATTCATGTAAGTGTGTTGAATTTTAGGTTTCACTCGGTTCCTGGTGAACGGAGCTAAGATCATTAACACAGAAGTTGTGTAACCATAAACCTCAGTGGTATATCTGAGAGTCTCAAGGGTTACATTTATGAGAGTGAAGGCAATGGAGAAGTGAGAGGGTGGTTCCAGAGAAGTGAATGTACCTCTACTATATAAAAGTGACTAAGCAGATAACTCTTATATCAAAGTGAGAAGAGTAAGGTAGCTCATGACTAATATGAATTCACAGCTAGATTAGGAAGAGTTGATTGGTGGAATCAATTCATTAAGGCTTCACAATTGATTCGTTGAGGCTTAGGACAACATGCAGCAGCATGCTTCCAGGGACACTTAGCTAATTCATAGATAAAGAAGTTCATACCTGCCCCATCACACTAATTGATAGATGTCACGAACATACTCCATGGGCTTTATATATATATATATATATATATATATATATATATATATATATATATATATATAAAATATTTTTGGCATTTTATAATTTGTGAAAATAAAAGAAACAAGAAATAAAACACAAAGAAACTATTTTTGTAATTTTGTTTTTCTGAAAAGAAATAAAACAGAAATAAATATATTATTTTTGGATTTTAAGATCTTCCGAAAAAGTATTAAAAAAAGAAAAATATGCAAAAATGAAACAAAGATAAACTATAATATACATAAAGTACAAAAGGATATAAGAAATGAAACCACGAATGAACAGTGGACTGCGAACTACTACGAACGTTAGCACCGATTCACATCAATAAAGTAGACTGCGAATGAACAGTTGTCTACGAACTACTGTGAACACTCGCACCGATTCGCAATGATACCTTTATGAGTGCAAAAGTGGTTTTGGTACATATTCAACTTCCATTATTCCTAGCCCTTGAAGAATTCTATTAAAGGTTGTTTTAGGTAGGGCCTTTGTGACTATTTCAACTAACTGATCAGAGGATCTTACAAAATGTATCTCGACGTTGCCATCTTCCACATGATCCTTGATGAAGTGATACCTTTGTGCTATATGTTTTGTCTTTGAGTGTTGCACTTGGTTGTGACACATGCGAATAGCACTTTCAGAGTCACAGTAAAGAGGGATTTGTTTCATACTTAAGCCATAATCATGAAGCTAGCTTTGAATCCAAATGACATGGGATGTGCACGAAGCTGCAACTATGTATTCAGCCTCAGCTGTTGATAATGATACACATATTTGCTTCTTGGATTGGCAACTAACTAATTTTACATCAAGAAATTGGCATCCACCAGTTGTGCTTTTTCTATCTAAACCACACCCCCAAGCTCAACATCCAAAAACGCTTGAACGAAGAAGCCTGAGTTCGCAAGATACCATATGCCTAAAGATGAAGTTTTTTTTAGGTATCTGAAAATATTCTTGACTACCACCATGTGAGGTTCGCAAGGGTTTGCTTGGAACCTGGCACGATAACAAATGGAAAACATAATATTTGGTCTACAAGCTATTAGATACATCAATGAACCTATCATTTGACGATAAAGGGTCATATCTGCAGCTGGTTTATCCAAAGATGGTGTTAGTTTCGTTCCGATGGCCATTTGAACCTTCTCTTGTAAGCCTCCAACCATTCCAAACTTAGCAAGAAAAGTCTTCGTATAAGCTTCCTGATTTATGAAAATGCCTTCATGTCCCTGTCTTATATTCAATCCAAGGAAAAAGTTACCCATTGAGCTCATCTCAAACTTAGTTTCCATCAACTTTCGAAATTCAACGGTTAGGCTGGGATTAGTAGATCTGAAGATGATGTCATCAACATAAACTTGGACGATCATCAAGTGGTCACCCTCTTTCTTGTGTAAGAAGGTTGGGTCAACCGAACGTTGTTTAAATTTGGACATTTTGAGAAAACAAGTTAATGTTTCATACGAGGCTCTAGGTGCTTCCTTTAGTCCATATACTGTTTTGTCTAGAATATGGCAATGATTAGGATACTTCTCGTTCACGAACCCATGTGGTTTCTCTACGTAAACTGTCTCTTCAAGTTTGACCATTTAAGAATGCACACCTAACATCCATCTGAAATACTTCGGAGTTCTTGTGTGTTGCATATGCCAAGAAAATACGAACCGATTCCAACCTTGCAACAGGTGCGAAGGTTTCTTCGTAGTCAATGCCCTCTTCCTGGCAATACCCCTTGACCACAAGTCTCGCGTTGTTTCTGATAAAATTTCCTTCTTTATCAATTTTGTTGCGAAAAACCCATTTTAAACCAACAACCGATGCATCTGGTGGAGTGGGAATCAGCCTCCAAACTTTTTTTTGTTCAAACTCATTGGGTTCATCTTGCATCGCTTGCACCCAATCACCATGATCAAGAGCAGTGTTGACGGTTTTGGGTTCTATCTTGGATACAAACGAATTAAACATGAAAAATTCTACTTTAGAGAACAATGCAGTTTGCTTCGCTTTGAGTTGAGACCGTGTAAGGACACCTGCAGACGATTCACCAATGACTTGGTTTTTCGGGTGATCTCTGGTCCATTTGGTTAAAGGAGGATAATTTGGATCATAATATGGATCCAATTTAGCATTCACCTATTTGAATTCTTATTGAACATCCAAATCATCATTAGCTTCTTTATTCTCCCCCTCGAATGATGATAACTCCCTAACTTCAGGAATAGAGTCGTCTTCTGCAAATGTAGGTTCATGAGTTGTTAAGGGAGGTAAACATTCCCTTCCAGAAGGAGGTTCAGAAGTAAAGGTTGAAGTAAAATCCTCCCCCCTGCAGTGGAGTATTCGAACTTTGAGGTGTAAAACTCTCCCCTTGGACATGTGCATTAAACTTAGAATTCTGCCCCTGGAATTTAGTGTTCGTGACTTGAGGGATGCTCGCAGTTAATGGTTTTGGGTGCATGTCCTTTGCATCGTCGTCAATGATCTTCTTTAATTAGTCGACTTTGTTGTCAGCTGCTTTTGCTTCAGATGATATAGCTTTATCAGGTTCGCCGATGAGCAACATGAACTCCTCATACAAATTTGAGATGGGAATTGTGGCAGGACTCGGCTTAGGAAAAATTTCCTTCATGTGACTTTCGCTCGAATGGATCCTCTTCAAGTAATTGTCATCAAACGTGACATAATAGGTTTCTTCTATTATCTTGGAATGTTTGTTAAGAACCCTATATGCCTTAGAGGTCAGTGAGTATCCCAAGAATATACCTTCGTCAACTTTCGCATCGAACTTGTTTCGTTGTTCCTTGGAGTTGAAGATGAAACACCTGGAACCAAATACGTCAAAAAAATTGACATTAGGTTTGCGATTATTTAAGATCTCATAGGGAGTAATAGAAAATCACTTATTCAGGATGGATCTGTTTTGGGTATAGCAAGTTGTCGCTATTGCATCTGCCCAGAAGTCGAGGGGCAGACATGCGAACGTCAGCATGGTTCGGGCAGCTTCACATAAAGAAAGGTTTCGTCTTTCAACTACACCATTTTTTGTGGAGTGTAAGGACCAGAAAAGTTATGTGTTACTCCCTTCTCAGCAAGAAATTCTTTAAACACTTGGTTTTTGAATTCAAGTCCATTGTCGTTGCGAACATTGCGAACCAGCTTTCGTAGTTAAAGCTCGTTTTGCTTTATGAAATCTCTTAGTTTTAGTGTTGCTTCAGAATTCTGTTTAATAAAATACACCCAAGTGAAACATGAAAAATCATAAACTATTACAAGAATATTCCTATTACCACCAACACTTTCAATTGCAGAAGGTCCACAAAGGTCGATATGTAGTAGTTCCAGTGTTCAATGCTTTTCGTGTTTACAATGGGTGGATGACTTTTCCTTCTTTGCTTCCCCATTTCACAGGCTGCACACAAATGATCCTAATCATATTTCAAGAGAGTAAGCCCTCGCACATGATCACCAAGAACAAGCTTGTTGATGTCTTTGAAGTTGAGGTGCGAAAGTCTTCTATGCCACAACCAGCTTTCATCCGAGCGAGCTTTTGCAAGCAAGCATATAGTTGGCTTCCCTCGTATCGGATTTAAATTCAATGGATACATTTTGCCTTTTCGTTCATACTTCAAAAGAACAATCTTTGTATTCGTTTCAATAATTTTAGATCCTTCGTCATCAAACGACACCTTCAACCCAGTTCCCACAACTAAGTGCAAAGCACTAATGAGATTGTGTTGTAGGACTTCAACATATGTCACTTTACGAATTGAAAAATATCCATTCGTTATCATTCCATAGCCTTTGATTTTTCCATATGAGTTGTTTCCAAACTTTACATTTCCCCCCCATCTTTGAGAGCTCAAAACTCTCGCAATTCCTGCTTTCTCCCTGTCATGTGACGTGAGCATCCACTGTCGATATATCATTCAGAGTTGAACTGCTCGTCACGAATTACCTGCAAAAATAAAGCAGATTTAGGAACCCAAAGTTTCTTGGGTCCTTGTGAGCCTTTTATAGAAAAAGGAAAAGTGATCACAAGATCAATCCTATAAGTTCGTTTAACTAATGTGGTTTCATCTTTCTTAGTGATGGTGAAAACTTTTATTTTATTATTTTTCATTTTTGTTTCTTCATAATCAGATTGGTTTTGTTTATGTTTGGCTTGATTCTTGACGAATTTACTCTTAACTTTCTTAGGGTTAGCGGTTGATTTCTTGGTTTGAGCTTCAGAATCTGAGACTAACTTTCCCTTTCTCTTGACATCTTTGGGAGATGCTTTCGTGGGATGAAATTTTGGTTTTTAAATGTGCTTCTTTGAAAGAGAGGGTTTTTGAACTAAGTTCCTATGTGATTTGCAAGAATGACAGTGCGAACATTAACCAGGATTCGCATGCGAACGAGCTTTCGCACTCTGATTGGAAGGTTTTTCTCTGCGAACATAGTTGGAATTTTGGGATTGCCAAAATTGCTTCCTTAAATTGAGATTACTATGATATCTCTGATTCCTTAAACGTTTTTACTCAGCAAGTTGCTCAGTGGACTTGTGAATCTTCACTTGAGGTTTTGCTTTTTCTTGCATGAGTTTCGTCCTTTGATGACTAAGGTTTAGTTTTGTTTTGAACTTCCTTCGTACCACTTGGGCAACCTTTCTCAAATGTTGAGCGATTGTTCAGTGGTTCGGCCACATATCTACCTTTCACTCTCCAAGAAGTTCTTTCAGACAGACCCTTCGTTTCGTCTACATTATCTATAGGAGCGGACCAAAAGAACTCATTGCAACCATCTTTTTTGTTTTCATTAACGATGGACGTTAGTTCGATAGTTTGATTTTTGTCCAGTCCTTCAGTGGCAAACACTTGATTGGGTACATTTTGGACCTTAGGGAAAACAGTTCCTTTCGCTTTTAATGTTGTTGGTTTACTTTGAGAAATACGTGTGAATTCAAATGAATTTTCAGAAATTAGATCTTTCGCAGGTTGAGGTTCGTTCTTAACAAACTCTGAGCAATCAACCTCATCCTCTACATAAATTTTGCTCATATCACTGTCCTCATCGAATTCAGATGTGCTTTCAACATTTATCTTATTTTCTGAACTCAGTTTGGCACTCAATGAGTCGAATTTCAGTACAATATCAGATTTGATTTGCTTCATATCGTTTTCATCTAAAAGCTATTTTAACATATTTTTGTGGTTTTTGGACTTAATGTATGATTCAATTCATTCTAGTCCAATCGTGTATGTATCATAAGTTTTGTCCGACGAAACTATGGATTCGCATTTGTAACAATCGGCGTCTATCTCATCTTCCTTTAATTCAAGGAATGGTAAGATCATCATATGAATTTTCTCACCAATTCCACAATCAAGGTGCAACTGAGTAATGTTAAAATAAAGCCTTTTAACAATCAAACAGAAAATGTTACGTTTTTTTAAAAGCATTAAATTGTCTCGTTGAAAGTAAATTAATTGATCCCTAGACTTAGACAACTCCAACTCGATCTTCTCAATCCGCATTCGCCTCTCATCGCTTTTTGATAAAACCCTGCTCAATTGATCAGTTATGTTAGAATTTGTCATCTGAGTTCGTTTTAAACTATCATTAATTCTTGGAAAACTGAATTTTAGGTCGTTTAATTCAGTTTCATATCTAGACACATGTATATTGAGAGATTCAAGAATGGAGTTTACCTTGTTAATCAGTTGTTCTCACTCATTGATCTGCTTCGGAACTGGTTGTGCTGCGAAACAGCTGTCATCTCCTCTTCCAATTCCAGTGGCACTCCCATGCGTCTGTGGACCTTCATTCATCACCATCAAGCATCTTCTTGTAAGCCACAAACTCTCCTTTTTCGCAATGTATGCCATTCCATGTGTAGGCATGCGAACCTCGTCGTCCTCCGAGTCTATTGACCATACTTCAACTCCTCCAAACTCATTTTCAGCAACATTTTCGTGCACAATTAAAGAGGCATAGAGTTATCATTATTTTACTTCTTCTTGATTTCCTCTATCTTTCAGAGGTCGTAAGCTTCATCATCCTCTCCTTCCTTTTTCTCGTTCAGTCCCCTTAGCATGCAATCCTTGGCCAAATGGTTTTTTCCATGACAATATTTGTAGTCATAGCCAGAGTCACCAATGACCTTTTTCTCCTTTTTCTCTCCCTCCTTTTGAGATGTGCTTTTATTTTCTTCTTTTACCTTTTCTGAGCTATAAGTTCCTTGCCAATTTCGGTTTTTGTTTAATGGAAATTTCTTCCTTGTGAATCGCTTGGGATTCAAAACCATCAAGGCATACTCCTCTTTTGTAAGATCACATTCAGAGTGATCAGACTCATATTCATCCTCTGCAACCGTCTTACCCTTCGCAACAAGAACTAGAGACCCCATACCAGAAACAACTTTTGCTTCTTTTGACACCTCACTTTCATGTTCCTTAAGAATCCCAACAAGCTTGGCTAAAGTGTAACTTTTGAACTGTTCGTGCGCTTTGACGGTAGAGACCACTGCCATCCACTCAGATCTCAACCCATTCATGAGAGTAACCTTTTTCTCGATCACCTCATGTCCAATACCATGCTTCATGTAACGCCCGCGTTTCCAGGCTAGGAATTTTCGTTGATGTAATAGTCTAGGTTAACCTTTGTAACTCGTTTTGAAATAATAGAAGTATATTATTTGAGTATTATGTGTTTTGTGCTTAATTGCTTAATTATGTGATTTGATTAATTAAGAATAAAATGAGCGTCAAAATTTAAGTGTAAAATAAACTTGATATCTTTGGATAATGTTGTAGTAGTTGAAACGAGGTTTCCGAATATATAAAGAACGCCCAAATCTGACTTTGTATGAGGAAGTTATGATTTTCTGAAGTTTCGACTTAACGGTATGCAGCCCGAAATACTCACTTTGAGATCAAGCGGTTTTTAGTCGAATCAATCTAAACGAGAATCGAAGATCTCGTTGTTGGATTTATAACGAAGTTTTTCTGTCCCGGCCTACTAAAAATAATTAATAAAAAATAAATTCAAAATATGCCGACGGAGTCTAAACGAAAGTTGTAGAGCGTAGTCTCACCTACGTGTGGATATAAAGAACGTCGAAAACGGAGTTCATATGAAGGAGATATGAATTTTCAAAGTTTATTAAATAATTAATATTTAAAATTAATTATAAAATCCGGTATTATCCGAAGGGGAGTCATTGGACTCATCCGAAGTACGCCCAGCGTACAGCGAAGCGTGACGACCCTCGCACTCGAGTTCTTCGGATGACGCATGCCATGATGATTCGGACGCGTACGCCTCGTGTACTACTATACGCCCAGCGTACTCTGAGGCTCCAGCCTCCTATGAATAGGATGCGAGGGCAGCCGGCTCATTTGCTCTTTTTCTCTCTTCTCTCTCCCGTTTTGCATCGTTTTTCGTGAAAGAATTATCCCGAAGCCCCGGTATCATTCCCGAGCCCCGAAGCAAGTCCCGAAGCCCCGAGGATCCCGAGAAGTGCGATTCCCGAGCCGAAGCTCTGCCCGCGAGGAGTCTGGTTTTTTGTGAAGATCTTCCAGATCTGCTAAAGAATACTACTTCTATAAGCCGTAGTGCTGTCCGATCATCTTCTGATCAAGTGAGTGTGTGGTTACTTTCTTCTAACGCATAATTATAAAGTATTTTATACGAAATACGTGTTATGTGTATATTTTGTGTTAAATGTGTGAATGAATATTCACCCTCTTCTATCTCATAGATCTAATTTGTTTTCTATGAAATACGTGGTATGTGTGTGTGCCTCATCTGTTATGTGGAATATGTATTGATTAAAGCATGCTATACAGTTTTTTTTAAACTATGTATAAAATGTATATTCTTATCTACTAATATGTTAGGTAGAACATGGGTAGATAGTTGGTGTGTAATAAACAGATGAGAGGCCTCGTTGTTGTTTTGATTCAGTCATCTAGCGGAGTTTAGATGACGACCACAGACTTTTCTAGACAGTCATGTGGAACACTAGTAGGTTCGCCACCTGTAGGTGTTAATGAACTTGGGTGTTCATTCGCTGTACTCCATCCCCCTCATGGTTGCCTCATTTGACTTATATTGCTGAGGAACCCCCGAAGCATGTGTTGTCGCCCCGATGAAATATTCTTAGACTAGGTCCCTTATGTCAGTTGTCTTAGGGATGTAAAGTGAGAATAACGGGAACGGGTAATTGGGTTATTGTTGGTTGGTGGAATTAAATATAATTATTTATTGTGGGTTGAAAACCCTATATGCTCACCAGGCTCCCAAGCCTGACCCACTCAGTTTTATTTGTATTACAGGAAGTGGCGCAAGGGCGTAAGATGGATGAACCATCAAGTTGTTTTGTTTACAAGTCTGTATATGTATATATTTGTTGAATGACTTGTAATGTTATCGTTTATGCTTTATGGTCTGTATCGGAACATGACATCCCGAGTTTTTGTAACAACGCAAATTTTCAAACAAATTTTTCATTTAAAATAAAGTGATTTTACTCAACCAATAGCATTTATTCCATGTTTCATATCAAATACATATATAAAATCCCCAAGATCTCAAATAGCAGCAGTGTGTATGCATCATGCCGGCGCCTTCCCACGGTCCTCGCTAGTACCTGAAACACATACATAACAACTTGTAAGCATAAATGCTTAGTGAGTTCCCCAGTATACGACTTACACATATACGCCTTTCCAGGCCCTGACCTTCCGGTCCACAATACATTGCCTTCCGGCCCGTAACATAATCGCCTTCCGGCCCATAACATATTGCCTTCCGGCCTATAACATATTGCCTTCCGGCCCGTAACATATTGCCTTCCGGCCCAACATATTGCCTTCCGGCCCATAACATTTACGACACATAATACATTTAATCTAGCACACATAGCACATATATCATACATCATACCTGACCTTTCTGTCACATAACATATCGCCTTCCGGCCCGTATAAACATACATATCATGCATAGCAACTACCTTTCTATTTATAGCATAAATAACACATATTATATTCGACCTTCCGGCCTCACAGTCAAACCCCTTCCGGGTGTAGTATAGTGAGAAGACTTACCTCGTGGTAATGAAAACTATCAACTCTTGAAACCACTCGCACTCGATCCGCCGATCTGCAGACTCCCTATAATACCATATACCCTTATTAATACTCTTATCATCCAAGACAACTGACCCTAAGAAATTACATGCAGGTCAACTCTGGTCAACGGTCAACTTGACCGGACTCGTCGAGTGCAAAGGCGACTCGACGAGTCTAGACGTCCTCCCCAACTTTCCCTGTTGTTCCCTTTCTACTCGTCGAGTATCCCCCTTGTCTCGACGAGATCCACGTGGAAGAATCGCGGGGCCACCCCGACTCCACTCGCCGAGTCTGAAGAACAACTCGGCGAGTCCCAGTGAATCTTCAAGCTACTCGCCGAGTCTGAAGAACAACTCGGCGAGTCCCAGTAAATCTTCAAGCTACTCGCCGAGTCTGATCATTGGACTCGGCGAGTCCATGCCATGCAGACGAGCAACTGCTTCCTGAAATACGTATGGTCCCGAGATATACAATCATGGGACTTTCTGGACTTCTAAACATCTTATTACTGGGGTATAATCGTCTGGGTAATAACATAATAACCCATCTAATCACTAAATGGGTTTCATAAACCCTAGATTCGCATACACATCAAAATAACAGAAATGGTCCGAGTATTACCTGAAAACGCACTCTCTGTGTCCCCAAACCTCAGGACTCGATCCTCCTTGATATTCCTTTGGCCAAACTCTTCTTCTTCTTGCCTAACAAGTTCCTCCAAGTTCCAATAGCTTTCTCTCCTGCTCTAGACGTCCACAACGATTAGGGTTCTTCTCAATCGGCCAAAAGACGGACAATGACGGCCTAAGAGGCGTTATATACGATCCAAAACCAAACGGCTAGGGTTTCTGCTGAACAGCGTCGACTCGCCGAGTCCATATCTGGACTCGTCGAGTCCAGTCGCGAACCCGCGACCAAGTCTGCGGTCCTACTCGGCGAGTCTGGCTCCAACTCGCCGAGTCCCTTCCTAAAATGCCCCCAAAAATAGTTTTAAAGCAATACCTGAAATTCCGGGCTGTTACAACTCTCCCCCACTAGAACTAGACTTCGCCCTCGAAGTCTCACTCTGCGAATAACTCCGGATGTTGCTCCCGCATCTCACGTTCCGGCTCCTAAGTCATCTCCGATCCCTTCCGGTGTTGCCATTGAACCAACACCAGAGGTACCTCCTTGTTTCGCAGAACCTTGATCTTCCGATCCCTGATAGCTACTGGTCTCTCGGCGTAATTCAGACTCGCATCCACCTGAATATCCTCTAACGGAACCACTGCCGATTCATCGGCTATACACTTCCTCAACTGTGATACGTGAAAGGTATTGTGAATCTGTCCCAACTCTGCTAGCAACTCTAGCCGATAAGCTACCCGACCTACTCTTGCAATTACCCGATATGGTCCTATGAACCGGGGTCCCAACTTGCCCCTCTTTCTGAACCGGATCACTCCTTTCCAAGGAGAAACCTTCAGGAGAACGAAGTCGCCAACCTGGAATTCAAGCTCGGACCGGCGTCTGTCCGCATAACTCTTCTGTCGGCTTTGGGCGGTCAATAACCTCTGCCTAACCTGCTGAATCTGCTCTGTCGTTTGGAGTACGATCTCTGTACTGCCCATCACTCTCTGTCCCACCTCTCCCCAGCAAATGGGAGTCCGACACCTCCTACCATACAACAACTCAAAAGGTGGCATACCAATGCTCGAATGATGGCTGTTGTTGTAGGAAAACTCAGCCAAGGGTAAATGCGCATCCCAGCTACCCCCGAAGTCTAACACACACGCTCTAAGCATGTCTTCCAATGTCTGAATCGTCCGCTCGCTCTGACCGTCTGTCTGGGGATGGTATGCGGTACTAAAATGTAGTTTAGTACCCA
Source organism: Lactuca serriola (assembly GCF_051521515.1). Lineage (NCBI taxonomy): Eukaryota > Viridiplantae > Streptophyta > Magnoliopsida > Asterales > Asteraceae > Lactuca > Lactuca serriola. The sequence continues at coordinate 90,520,775 of NC_136411.1, read as the reverse complement.
GCTCCTCATGGAATTTCTTCCAGAACCTGGAAGTGAAACGTACATCACGGTCTGAAACAATCGAGATCGGCACTCCATGCCGAGATATTACCTCTCTCACGTATAACTCTGCCAACTTCTCCGCTGATGAACTCTCGCTAATGGCAAGGAAGTGTGCACTCTTCGTCAATCTATCCACAATCACCCAAATTGCATCGACTCCCCTGGCAGTTCTCGGCAATTTGGTGATGAAATCCATAGTAATCTGTTCCCACTTCCACTCGGGAATCTCCAAGGGCTGCAACTTACCATGCGGTCTCTGGTGCTCGGCCTTAACCCTACGGCAGGTCAAACACTTCTCAACGAACCATGCGACGTCTCTCTTCATACAAGGCCACCAATATTCCTTCCTAAAGTCCAAATACATCTTCGTAGCACCGGGATGGATCAAGAATTTCGATCTATGAGCCTCCTCCATCAAAGTAGTACGCGTACCGCCCACGAATGGTACCCAAATCCGACCTTGAAACGTCAGAAGTCCTCGTCCATCCTTAACGAACTCTAAAATTAACCCAACGACCCGATCTTTCTTCTGCATCTCGGATCTCACAACCTCGGCCTGCGCCCCACGAATAGCATCCAATACCGGAGTCATCACCGTCAGTCTCAGACATACATCTCGCAATGGAGTGCTCTCCGCCCTACGACTCAATGCATCGGCTACCACATTAGCCTTGCCTGGGTGGTATAGGATCTCACAGTCATAATCCTTAACCACGTCCAACCATCTCCTCTGACGCATATTTAGGTTGGGTTGATCCATCAAATACTTCAAACTCTTATGGCCCGTGTATATAGTACAACGAACCCCATACAGGTAGTGACGCCAAATCTTGAGAGCGAACACTACTGCCCCCAACTCCAAGTCATGCGTGGGATATCTCGCCTCGTGAGGCTTTAATTGCCTCGATGCATAAGCTATCACATGGCCCCTCTGCATCAACACTGCACCCAGTCCCGAAATCGATGCGTCGCAATATACAACAAAATCTTCCATCCCTTCCGGGAGGGCTAATACCGGGGCTTCGCACAGTCTCTGGCGTAGTGTCTCGAAGGAAGTCTGTTGCTCGGGTCCCCATGAGAATGTAACACCCTTCCGGGTCAATCTGGTGAGCGGTACTGCGATCTTGGAGAAGTCCCTAATAAACCTCCGATAGTACCCCGCCAACCCAAGGAAACTCCTGATCTCGGAAGGTGACTTCGGTGCTTCCCAACTCATCACTGCTTCCACCTTGGCCGGATCGACCAATATCCCTGACTGATTAACAACATGTCCAAGAAATTGGACCTCCCGCAACCAGAAGTCACATTTGGAGAATTTTGCATATAGCTTCTCCGACCTCAGTACCTCAAGGACCTCTCTCAAATGTCCCTCATGCTGCTCTCTAGTTCGCGAATACACTAGGATGTCGTCGATAAATACAATCACAGACCGATCCAGCATCGGCCTACATACCCTGTTCATGAGGTCCATGAACACTGCCGGGGCATTGGTGAGCCCGAAAGGCATCACCACGAACTCATAATGCCCATACCGCGTCCTGAATGCTGTCTTCTGAACGTCCTCATCCCGTACTCTTACCTGATGGTACCCTGATCTCAAATCGATCTTGGAAAACCAAGATGCCCCTTGCAACTGATCGAATAGATCATCGATCCTCGGTAACGGATAGCAGTTCTTGACCGTCACCTTGTTCAACTCCCGGTAATCAATACACATCCGGTGTGAACGATCCTTCTTCTTGACGAACAGAATCGGTGCTCCCCACGGCAAGCTACTCGGCCGAATAAATCCCTTCCCCAGCAACTCCTGGAGTTGCGAGGACAACTCTTGCATCTCTGGAGGTGCAAGACGATAAGGCACCTTCGCAATAGGCGCAGCCCCCGGAATCAGATCGATACCAAACTCCACTTGCCTCGCAGGATGTACTCCCGGCAACTCCTTGGGAAAAACATCTGGAAACTCACGCACCACTGGAACCTCCTCCACTGTCCTCGGTCTCTCGGAAGCCTCCCGCGTATCCATCACATACGCCACAAAACCTTTACATCCCTGCTGTAGGCATTGCCTCGCCCTAGCGGCCGAACAAAAAGCTGATCCTGAACGGGTACCCTCGCCGTATACCGTAAGAACTCCCCCACTAGGGTCTCGTATAGTCACCAGCTGGCGCTCACAGTCGATGACAGCGCTGAATCGGCTCAACCAGTCCATGCCTACGATGACACAGACATCTCCCATCGCAATAGGAATTAGGTCAATCGGAAATGCAACCCCGAAAATCTCTAGTACGCATCCCCGAAGAACCTCCGTGGCACAAACCACCCTCTCGGCCGCTATAGAAACGCTCAGAGGCCAACTTAACGGCTCACGACTAATGCTGATATGCTGACTAAAAGCTAAAGATACAAAGGATCTACTCGCACCCGAATCAAATAACACTAGAGTAGGCATAGAGTTCACAAGAAAAGTACCTACACATACATTAACATAAGCATAACATTTCGACTTTAAAGTAAATACGTGAATTACAGCATACCTGCCACAACATCGGGCGCAGCGCGGACCTCCTCCACAGTCAGCTGAAAGGCTCTCCCGCGAGCCCTCGGGGCCTCGACCTTCGCCGGTCGGGTCTCAGTAGTCCTGGTAGTCGGTGTAGATCCCTGACGAAGCTGCGGGCACTCGGCCTTCCGATGGCCTGTTTGGTTGCAGTGAAAGCAAACTATAAACCCCTTAGGGCAATCCCTGGCAATGTGTCCCTCCTTACCACACTTGTAACAACCACCAGCTCGACACGCCCCGTCATGACTCTTGCCGCACTTTCCGCAAGTGCGGCCCTTCGGACCTCCCATCTTCGAATCAGCGGACTTGTTCCGCTTGGCTGCCGGCTGAGACTGAGCCGGCCGCCGATCCACCTGCCGAGACTCGGCCTCCTCCCTGGCCTGGGTCTCCAACTCGATCTCGCGCTTCCTGCTGTTCGCCTGAAGCTCAGTGAAAGTACGATAGGTGGAGTTTGACACAAACTCCCGGATATCCCTCCTCAAAACGCCTAAATACCGGCTCATCCGTGACTGCTCCGAAGACACCAACTCTGAGCAGAACATCGCCCTCTCGTGAAACTTCCGTGTGACCACCGCAACGGAATCAGTACCCTGCTTAAGGGTCAAGAACTCCTGAATCAACCGTTCCCTCTCCACTGGGGGAACATACTCGTCCCTGAACATCTCAGTAAACCTCTCCCATGTCACCGCTGTAATCTCCGCCAGAGTGAAGTTCGCCGTCACGAACTTCCACCAATCCTTCGCTCCCAGACGGAGCTGGTTCAAGGCGAACCGTACCCTCAGATGCTCCGCGCATGAGCAAGTGTAGAAGCATCCCTCAATGTCGGCGATCCACCTCATCGCAGCAATCGGGTCCTGCGTCCCATCGAACTCAGGGAGTTTCGTGTTGCTGAATTCCCGGAACAACAACGAATCGCCCCCTTGCGGCCTGGCAGCGGCCACAGCTGCGGTAGCGGCAACGGCTGCAGCATCAGTCAGTGCGGCGTACCGCTCCTCGAACGTCTCCATCAATGTGGTCTTAATAGACCCAAACATCTCCGGGATCTCGGCCCGGATCGCTGCAGCTACCTCCTCCTGGATCATCTGACGAATATCCTCGTCACTCACGGTGCTCGAACTCGCCCCATGACGTGTGGTAACCATGATGTCTCTGAAATACAACATAAAATTATCAGAGACTCCATCAAGTACTATTGTACTCGATAACGCAACCCTACTCAGTCTCCGATATCCAGGGATTCTTACTTGGGTCTTCCACCGACCCGGTGCCTTCGGTAGTACGGGCCCAATACTACCGACTACACCGTATCAGTATTCGTCCCAAATCTTCCTCCCCAAACCCCGAATAATGAGTACTCTACTTCTAGTATGCACTATCTACTTGGACGCTACCGAATATTTCATATAAGTAATCTCCCTAGACTAAGGCATCACAAAACAGGCCATTCTAGTCCTATCATGTATACCTAGTCTTCTAGCATGCATAACAATTCATAATTCAGTGCATAACATAACATTGTAAGGTATTCTAGGGATCTTTACCGTTCGGGCGCTGGCTGATCGTACACACTGCTCCGTTCTTGTTTACCACTTTACCATTTATAAAAATTTATGTCTTTAATATTTTTAAAAGATTTTTTTCCTCAAATCCTCGGTTTGAGTTCAGTTACACTCGAAGGTACACCCGAATCCCTCAAACCAAGGCTCTGATACCAATTGTAACAACGCAAATTTTCAAACAAAATTTTCATTTAAAATAAAGTGATTTTACTCAACCAATAGCATTTATTCCATGTTTCATATCAAATACATATATAAAATCCCCAAGATCTCAAATAGCAGCAGTGTGTATGCATCATGCCGGCGCCTTCCCACGGTCCTCGCTAGTACCTGAAACACATACATAACAACTTGTAAGCATAAATGCTTAGTGAGTTCCCCAGTATACGACTTACACATATACGCCTTTCCAGGCCCTGACCTTCTGGTCCACAATACATTGCCTTCCGGCCCGTAACATAATCGTCTTCCGGCCCATAACATATTGCCTTCCGGCCCGTAACATATTGCCTTCCGGCCCATAACATATTGCCTTCAGGCCCATAACATATTGCCTTCCGGCCCATAACATTTACGACACATAATACATTTAATCTAGCACACATAGCACATATATCATACATCATACCTGACCTTTCTGTCACATAACATATCGCCTTCCGGCCCGTATAAACATACATATCATGCATAGCAACTACCTTTCTATTTATAGCATAAATAACACATATTATATTCGACCTTCCGGCCTCACAGTCAAACCCCTTCCGGGTGTAGTATAGTGAGAAGACTTACCTCGTGGTAATGAAAACTATCAACTCTTGAAACCACTCGCACTCGATCCGCCGATCTGCAGACTCCCTATAATACCATATACCCTTATTAATACTCTTATCATCCAAGACAACTGACCCTAAGAAATTACATGCAGGTCAACTCTGGTCAACGGTCAACTTGACCGGACTCGTCGAGTGCAAAGGCGACTCGACGAGTCTAGACGTCCTCCCCAACTTTCCCTGTTGTTCCCTTTCTACTCGTCGAGTATCCTCCTTGTCTCGACGAGATCCACGTGGAAGAATCGCGGGGCCACCCCGACTCCACTCGCCGAGTCTGAAGAACAACTCGGCGAGTCCCAGTGAATCTTCAAGCTACTCGCCGAGTCTGAAGAACAACTCGGCAAGTCCCAGTAAATCTTCAAGCTACTCGTCGAGTCTGATCATTGGACTCGGCGAGTCCATGCCATGCAGACGAGCAACTGCTTCCTGAAATACGTATGGTCCCGAGATATACAATCATGGGACTTTCTGGACTTCTAAACATCTTATTACTGGGGTATAATCGTCTGGGTAATAACATAATAACCCATCTAATCACTAAATGGGTTTCATAAACCCTAGATTCGCATACACATCAAAATAACAGAAATGGTCCGAGTATTACCTGAAAACGCACTCTCTGTGTCCCCAAACCTCAGGACTCGATCCTCCTTGATATTCCTTTGGCCAAACTCTTCTTCTTCTTGCCTAACAAGTTCCTCCAAGTTCCAATAGCTTTCTCTCCTGCTCTAGACGTCCACAACGATTAGGGTTCTTCTCAATCAGCCAAAAGACGGACAATGACGGCCTAAGAGGCGTTATATACGATCCAAAACCAAACGGCTAGGGTTTCTGCTGAACAGCGTCGACTCGCTGAGTCCATATCTGGACTCGTCGAGTCCAGTCGCGAACCCGTGACCAAGTCTGCGGTCCTACTCGGCGAGTCTGGCTCCAACTCGCCGAGTCCCTTCCTAAAATGCCCCCAAAAATAGTTTTAAAGCAATACCTGAAATTCTGGGCTGTTACAGTTTTGATTATATAACGAAAATACATTTCTTTTATGAAATGCTTTAGTAAACATTGTTTTATCATGTTCTATTTTTGGGGACAAATTCTGCAACTCTTTCAAATCAAAAGGATTTACTCTGAAACTATTTTAAAAGCATAAATGAAAATCGGTCTTTTCTGGCCGAGATTTTGGGGATGTCACACTTCATCATCTTGCTACGGTGATGATTGTAGCGATGGAAAGTTTGGCTCAGATTTTCTTCTGGATTTTATGCGAAGGCACCAAACTCCGAAACAGGAGTGTTTGATTTGAATGCTCAAGATCTATGTCAGTGGAGTAAAGTTCCTTGAGCCTATCCTAGATAGCTTTCGCATTATCAAACGAACTAACCAAACGAAAAGTATTTTTTGCAAAGCGAATCCAATGATCCTCATTGCTTTAACATTGCTAATAAGTTTCTTTTTCTCGTCCTGAGGCACATCCTTCACATCAAGAAGCAGTTGGTTGTATTCTTTCTGAGTTTTGATGGTTCTTTTGGTCTCTATGTGAACAAATGGACCTAGAGTAATGGCTTCCCATATCAAATAACCATTATAGTCTGAACCGAGAACATAATCTTAAAAATGAAGCGCCCAAACTTCATATTCATGAGAGAAGAGAATTGGGATCCTAGTAGTTGATCCTATACTACTTGAGATATTCAAAGAGTTGATGTGAGAATCGTCATGCTACATGATGAGGTTTTCTTTGATACCTGCAAAGAATCAGACGTGTAAATTGAGATTGTTTTTTGGGTAATATCAAGATCACTTTAAGCCGTCAATATGACAGAGAAGACGAAGAAACTAGATCCTATGTTAACGGAAACCCTAAAACTCTGTAAACAGAAGAGATGCGTATGGATTACACAGTCTCCTACTCTGATACTAATTGTTAGGATGTTAATCCTAGAAGATCGATTAGATTCAAACAGGTAATAAAAGAACACAGTGAAGATCAAACAGGTGCTGAATGATTAAACGTCACGCCTCAGAAGAACTCGATGAAGAATTTTTAATTTAGAGGCATGATTAGGGTTACAAGATCAAAATCAGAGTTAACAAAAATAAGATGCATGCATACACCATAAGTACTCCAACCCTAGAAATAAATATGGGAGGACAGGCCCAACCCCTTAATACAAAGTAGACTAAACAAAAAGGCTCAATGACGCAACATCTAGTACTTAACAACCTTGCCTACTTAAAATAGATACAAAGTTGATTACGAGATCCCTCTTCAAAGTTTGAATAAAAAATATGGATCCTTGCCTTAATTAAATTTATGGGTTAATAATTAAGGACTAATATCAACTAACTTGAATTTTCTTTTCTCCTATTATAGATGTCAATTCAAGACAACAATGGTCTTCCTGATTCTTTTGGAAATGGTTTTCCTCTTCCTTCTGAAGATGATCTTCCACGTTCAGATCAATGTGAAAATGTTTTATCTTCTTTGGGAAAGGGTGGAACCAGACATCATACTTCTCCAACTCTTCCTCCTCCTCCGGTGACTCCCCACGTCATATTTTCCTCGAGTTGAAAGATACAAAACTACTCAAGCCCTATTGGCATGTAGACATCAAGATGGAAAATATGTGTATGCACATGTACTGGAAATGAAATCGCACATTGACAAACTGAATAGAATAGGTGTTGTTTTCCCAATGGATCAAACCATTGATTTGGTTCTACTTTCGCTTCCTAAGTTATATGAACAATTCATTAAGAACTATTATATGAGCAACCTTTACGTGACCCTAATTGATCTGACACATATGTTGATTGTTGCTGAAGAATAAATTCTTAAGAACACAAGTGAAGCAAAAGTGTTTGAAGGATCTAATTCCAAAATTTCCATGGACATTGACAATTATGACAAGTGTGGTCCAGAAAAGATTTCTCTTCCCAATGGAAAGGGATCGGCCGAGGTCAAACCCTTTGATCATATGGTAAAGAGAAAGGATAGTTCTGATATAGTTCCATGTGTTAACCCTAAAGATTCCATATGTTTCTATTGCTAATTGAAGGGACATTGCTTGCGAAGCTACCCAAAATACGTGAAAGATCTTAGATATAGTGAAGTCAAGTTGTGTGACTCTACTACAAGTACATCCATTATCTAACTCCATTATCATAACAAGTTCCTATTCGTAGATTCTTAATATAATATGACGTGATGATCACATTTTGATAGTATTGTAGGATCTAAGAGAAAGAAGGAAGCTTAAGGAGAATGAGATAATTCTGATCGTGAGAGTTGGATTTCGGCCACATGGTTCGATGGTCAGAATTTAGAGTTGCTACTTGGGAGTTAGGATAATTTAATATATTGCTTAGGAAATGTCTAAAAACATAGTTTTTCATTTCTATGCATTGTAAGGACAAGTTCCATATTTCATTTATTATCAATAAAAGTGAAATTTGGTTTATTTGTTTGGTTTACTTTTTATTTCCTTATAATGGCATTTATGAAAGCATTGGTTACATTTCTACTTTTGGAAATGTTAATTGTAGATTTGATTCTTGGTATATCGCTTGTGGTATTGTCATAATTGACCAAGTGAAAAGGAATTCTCATCACCCAAGTTTCAATTGGATAGAAACTTGGAGTCATGCAATTTGAATTACGTGATGTATGAGAATATTGATTGTTGGAAGATTATGACTGATTCATTGATCACATGTTTATGTGAGTCAAGTAAAGGACTAATAGATCTAGTACATGTTAATATGGACTATCTAGATCCAACACAAAAGATGAAAAAAGTCTATTCGTCATACTTTACTGATGTTTCAGTAAGTGTGGTTGTGTTTATAAGATTAAGCATAATTCTGATGCTTTGAAAAGTTTCAAAGATTAGCAGAACGAATAAGAAGAATCTATTAGGCAGAAAGATAAAAGTTTCTCCAATGTAAAAGGAAAGGAGAATACTTTAGTATCATGTTCTGTAATCATCTTAATGATCGTGGAACTATATCACAATTGATCGTCGAAGAACATCTTAATGCACTTGTATGACTAAGAAGAGGAATCATACATTGTTGAAATGGTTCAAACAAGAGATGAGTCATACTTCATTTCCAATCAAGTATTAGATCCATACTCTAGTTACTACACATCGTATCTTGAAACATATACTAAGTAGGTTTATAACACTTCATGAAATATGGAGTAATAATGTTTTCTTACTCTACCACATTTGTAATTGGTAGTTGTGATGTTTTAGTTAAAACAAAGGATAAACTAAGACAAATTCCATGAAGTGTATCTTGTTGAGAATCCACATAACTTTTGAATATTTGTTTTACTTGTAAAAAAATGTTCCTTGAGATGGAAACTTATATGTCAAAAAATCAGTGGGAGTCTTACTAATCTTGAGAGTTTCATGAGTTAATCGACAATAAACCTTTTAGTTATCACTAGCGCACGACCTAAGGTTGATAACCTATCGTGTTAAGTTGACACATTATTGTTTTTGTGCACCTTCCATTTGAGTTGGAAATACTTATGAGTTATATGGTTCTCATTTGACTGCAAAAAGGCAAAGCACGTTGATCAGTGAAAGTCATTGATCAATATAGGTGAACTGCTTAACAACATGGAAGCATTGGTAGGCCCTTGTGCTACCATAGGGAAAGAAATTAAGAATAAGAAAAGTTCAGTCCATGAAAGGAAAGATAAATTTGAGTTTGGTTTTATCCTAAAACTTATCTTATGATTGTAGGTTGGAAATGATAGATTCACATGGATGGGAACATGTACACCATAAAATCTAGGTGGCAAAAGGTTTCGCTCTAATTCATGAGAATGATTATGAGGAAACACTTTAGCTAGTAAATTTTAAAGATCTAATAAGCATAATTATGGTTAGTGGTTGTGATAATTGCATTCTCAAATTTGCAATATGATTACGACATCCCTTTTCACAGTTCGAATTGTGAGAAATGGAAATGAATTGTTTGAACTTTTAAGACATATAGATGTAAGTTTTGAAAGGGTTTAAACACACGCATATGCTATCTAATGAAGTTGTATAAGCTTAAGAAGTCTAGCTGTAGACTTATCGAAGCATTACTATCAGAAACCTACACTTTAGTAAGAAAGTTAAGAGTATTGGTTTCTACAAGTCCAGTTGATTTCTGGGTACATGTCAAAGCTAGTGGGAACATAATTGTATGGTAGTGGGAGCATAATTGTTATATTAGTATTACAAGTTAGTCATACTATTTGTAGGGAACAAAGTTTTCAAGTTGCAAGTTGCAAAGTTTGGAAATTGTTTCGCTATAGTAAGGCTTAAGGGAGAGGGCACTCATACTTTGCTTTCAAACCTAAAAGTTTAGATGGAAGGATTTAATAGAACTTAGTATTAGATATATATAAATATCATGTTGAAATGAATTAACATAGGAAATTCGATATATGGAAATATTATAGTAAGTGATACAAGGTATCTATGTAATACATAATGAATCGAATCTGATATGCTTCAGATATAGGATCGATTACATATGATATGATATTCATGTGTTCTGATTTTTACAAATTCCTTGGGCAGTGAGAAGGAAAAAGGAATATAACTTTGTGTGACTAAAGCTGTTATACAACTGTTAAGAATATTCTGAGGTCATACCCAAAGATTTGGTTGCTTGTGGACAGTTGGAAGTATAATATTGTTTGGAAGGGCCATAGTGACATGTTTTAGATTGAAAAGATTTTTGATCAAATCTGATGGTCATATGGGAATATGGAAATGGTTCCTTAATGGGAGTTGATTATTACATCTACATGTGATTTGGAAACTTTAATGCAAGGAAGGTGTTCAAGGAGTGTATCTTGAATTTGAGACTTCATTACCATAGATTTTTTTTATTAACAAAGTTCCAATGGAACATTTTGTAATATCATTAGCTAAGTATCTATGACCTTGAAGCCTTGACATCATAAAAGGATCAATGCATGTAAGTTTAGAATTCTAACTCTTTTAAGTAGTGACAAGGATTTAGATTTGTGAAATGAGCATCATTGGAATAGTGTCCAATCGATCTGTTCACAAATAAAGGACCATATAGAAACATAGTATGCATATTCATAACATGGCATGACTGATGTTTAATTCAAGTGTTTAATTGGTTACTCGAAACATTATACAACGAATAAAGTCTTAATTAATATGGTGATTAACTAATAAGAGTTTTATTTATATTCAATAGTTTTGAGACCAATTTTAATTAGGTTATTATTGTGTTTCAGTGTGCATGTTTAACTTCCTGAATAATTTGATTATTTGAAATTCAACAGTCATTTGTACTTTTGGAAGTAATTAGGGAATTAAGATTGTCATGAATTGAATTGTAGATTGTATATGGAGAGTAGACACAGCAATAGTTTTGTTGCAATGTTCATGATTACTTAGTAATGGGGATTTTACATATTGGATAAATCCACGCTCAAAGAATTACTTCATAGATGTTATCACGAGTAATTTTGAGACGATAATATATTATATTCTTGAAACGGAGATATATGAGTTGTTGTTGATGAGTCAGTTGTGCATTGATAATACGTAAACGCATCAATAACTTGATGCTATAAAACATATTGTTGTGCATGATTTGATTAGTAAATAGTGCAGGCGTATAAGTTTAATTTTATCAGCTCCTTTTGTCCTAACGGGAAAAGCGATATATTTGGGTCCCTCGGTGATTTGGTGATGACTAAATTGATGTGTTCGATTAGAAGTCTTACGTCATCATCACAAATCAGACATCGGGAAATAAAATCTTGGACAATAAGATTGATTAGAATCCATGTATCATGTCTATATGATATCTCTTATAATGGGGGGGATATTTGATCACTTATCTTAGGACACGTAACTGACTGGGTCAGAGTTCGACAACGGTTTTTGGAAGCTACAATTTGTTGATCAGTTTGGAAGTTATACTGACATTTATAGTTGCAGACTTACCCAAGTGGGAGACTGTTGGATTGGGTTTCTAAGCCTATAACTATAATTGGTATAAAATTGAATTGATAGTAGCACAGTCCTTTTGGGTTGCCCTTAAACCTGACATTTAAATAGGATAACTTTCAAAGAGAGAGACTAATTTATTAATTTATTATATCGTTAATAAATTAATTAGAAATCAAAATAAGTAATTTGTTAATATATTATGAGAATATATTAATTGGAATTAGTATTATTTAATTAATAGTTAATCAGAAATTAATTAAATTAATTTTGGGATTAATTGGATTAATTAAAAGTACGAGGACTAAAGGTGACAATGTTTAAAAGTTGAACATTGAACAATTCTAGAACCTCCCTAGGTGGTGGACGAATTCGAGAATGTTATCTAGGGTTTCCTTGGGCATTAAGCGTGCCTTGGATGTCTTAGAGAGGAAGTTAAGGGATTAGGGTTATCTTGGAGATATCTGCATTATCTAATACTTTCATATCACCTATATAAACCCCTCTTTGGGTTTGATTTCGTCCATGCCTTCATTCTAAAGAGAAATTCCGAAATTTCTATCTTTTTCCCTCTCTCTCTTCAAGCTCCTTGGTTGCTAGGGTTTGAGTGTGAACCATTAGAGGCATGACACTTATGGTGCTTGCTTCTAAGAGTTTTTCAAGAAGGAATTCAAGATTGTTTGAAATAACAATATTCAAAGTACGTTTCTTGTTCTTATGAATTACTTTTTCATAGAAAAGTTTTGTAGGATAACAATTCATAGTATGTTGCCTATATGTGAAAGACATAGATCCTTATTAGGTTGCATGTGCCCCAATCAATTGAATTGTTTGATTGTTTTTTTCGCTTAAAGCATTGTAGTTATAACCCTAATAATCCATCAATGTCATCTTTGGCTATTATATCAGTAGAGCAATTCAATTGAAATGGCCATTCAAGCTGTGTTCCTGAATGCATATCACAGACTCTGTTATCGCCATTTGTTGATGAATATGAGAACAAAAATCGGCAAGCAAGAGATAACATATATTTTGTTTTGAGAGGCTTCAATGGCATACCGGGAGTCTAATTTCAATGAAAACTTGAGTAGGCTACTTCGTGGACCAAACGATGATTGTCAGACATGGCTAGACAGAATCGGTAACGAGAGATGGGAATGGTCGTGTTTCCCCATGGTTCGGTACAATATTATGACATCAAACAATGTCGAGTCCATTAATACATTATCAAGAGACACACAGAAACTACTGATAACAATGTTGATCGATTTCTTTTGAGCAACTATGCAACAATGGTGGTGCCAGAAACGTAATGCTGGAGGTAAGTGTTTCCCTATATTGTAATAGTTCGATCATAATTGTAGTGTAATTTACTATGCATGACAACGTATACGTAAATGTTTGTTATAGCTGAAAGCAAAAAATATGTCACTGATTATGCTGAAAAGGCCATCGATAGGAGGATCAACAAATCATTTGGTTTTCGAGTATACGAGATTGATTAAAGCAGATAAAGGTGACTGACCAAATGAAAAATGATATAGTAAATTTGGAAAGTTGTCACTGCACATGTGGTAAATGGCAATTGTCAGATATACCATGTTTTCATGCTATGGCAGTATTCTAGGAACTGAGATATCAACACTGCAATGCATGGGTGTCAACGTACTTCACAATGGAAACATATCATTCAACATATGCAGATGTTGTGTTTCCTATGCCAGTTTTAGTTGAATACGAAAAACCAGATGAAGTCATGGTTGTTTTGCCACTATTGATGGACAAACGACAAGTCGGACGACCTAAAAACCATAATTGTATCCCATCCCAAGGTGAAGGTCCGATTCAAAAAATATGTAGTCGTTGCCAAAAGATCAGTCACACAAACAGAAACTGTGACACTCCGTTTCCCATAGAGTCAACAAAAAGTTAATCTTCAAGTAGGACCAAGTCAAGTGGCAAAAATAATGTTCAGACTAAGAGTAGACGTACTAGTAAAAAATGTAGCCAACAATATGATAATGTTGATTTAAAAAACTCGTAGTGATATATGTACGATATCATAATATCGTTTCAAGGATAAACTTGTTTTTGCTAAATCTTCAAAAGGAAATTGTTTTAAAACATTAATAACGAAAACCATAACTTAAACGTTAGCGTAATATGTTACATCTATCCTCTAGACACTCTCAATCCACCACCTTGCATCACGTTCCTACCCAGCAGGCTACAAAAACTCATTAAGGGGATGTTGAATAAAAAACAATATATAAAGGCTCGTAACTTATTTATGTCATATTAACTTATGAATTATAAGGTGGACTAAACTGCATACATTAGTAACATCGAGAATACGTTCACAATCGGGGGCATGCAATCGCCACATCCTAGGGTATGCAATTGCCCGAGGGATAACACTCGATATATGGGATCCAACAATAATACTGTTGGGAAATGTCTCGAAGATCCAAATCTACAAAATGAAGATGACAAACAACTTATCAAGTTAACAAAGTTACAATACTTGTTGTTTAGAAAATCTTATTAAACATAGTGTACATACCTTAAATGCATAAACAAATCCTCACAGAGTATATGTGTGTCTACTGCCAATTCTTGTCGCATTTGGGTTCAAATGGTCCTCAATATTATCAAAAATAATACATAGTTGTTTGTAAGTGAAATCCAATATCAATCTGCCCCATGGGTAACTATGTCAAAAGATTACACTTAATAAGTATATGTATCATTTTGATATAATGTGGGTAAAAAATTGTTATACCTGTTAAACTCCTGTAAATTAGAGATGACTGCCATATGTTCATTAGTAACTGGTTGCCGTAGGTATTTCCCCAAAAATCCTTGCTCTAGCATATATAACAAGGAGACTCTCACCACATCTTCATTTCTTAATTGATGACGTGACTTATTGAACACGTTTGTAAGGTCATCCATACTCACAAAACATGAAAGTGTCACAAATGGAAACATACGTTCTCTTCTAGGTCAACTGGATCAAAAGTAGTAGCTTTCTTGCACATAAGTTAGTGACATAGTAAAGGGTGACATTCGACACCCTTCGACATGTGCACGTAATCACCAAAACATGATTGCCTAAACATCGTTGCACAACTTGGTCAATTTTGTAAGCACAACATGATTTCGCACCCAAGTTTAGCTCTGTAGGTTGTAGCAACAACCGTTACGTATGTTGTATCGTGCTACAATCAAAAGAATTATTAGTTATAGATTTTTGTATCTATGTACCAGAGTGAAATTAGGGTTTTTGATTGTATCCAAAATTAGGGATTTTTATTGTATTCAGAAATTAGGATTTTTGTATGTATGTTCTGGAATCCGAAAATCGGGTACGGTATTCCAGACCATAAAGTTTGGACCCAGTTCATTGTATTCCAAACATGATTTTCGTATTCCGGACTTGATTTTTAGATTCCGTACTAGCAAAAACTATGGTTTTTGATTACGGTGTATCATGTAGTATAGATGTATAAGTCTATGTAATCCTATATATGCCTTAACAAGATTAAAATTCACAGAAAACCCTATAATACCTATATAATTGGGTAAACTAAACATTTATAAACGTATAATAAAAAATAAATGCATTTAATTAGAAACAGATTTGAAACTTACAAATACAAACTGCATTTCTTCACTGTTATCGGAAGACATTTTCAATCTGTAGAGGTGTACAAAATAAGATATCAAAGTTTAGTCTAAAACAAGGGATGTCGAAGTGTAGTCTGAAATGGGTTAAATGGTATCTATTGGAGAACCAGATTACCGGGTTGGAATTACTACCCGTTTAACCGAATTTGAAATCGGGTCCGGAACAACCCATTCCGGATTAAGTGGTCGTTTCACCAAAAAAATGTTATCTTTTTAAAATAACAACAAAAAAAATGGTTAGATTACTCAATTTTCCTTTTTTTTTTTATCATAAATGATTATAAATGTATATTTAACTTCATTCCATATTCACTACTTTTCACAATATTTTTAGAAATATCAATTTAATAGAATAAAGTAAAAAAAATATATTTTTTTTTTATTTTTGATTAGTGGTGGTTTACGTATGTTCATCGTTATTGTTTGAAACGCTCCAACTTCAGTAACTGCAGATTTATTTTTGTTAGATATTATGCTTTTATTTTGCAGCAACTATGATTTTGTTTTGTTCTCATGGTTTTTATGATAAACCCTAAATAAAACCAACATTATGTGTAGTTTTCATGATTTTCCTTTGACATGTTAGAACGTTCTACATTTAAATAAACCAAAACAATCTCATGAAACATTACATAAACAATTTGAATTATAAGACCACAGACTAAAAAGTAATGGAGAATGAGTTATCTTTTGATCCTATGAATAGCAGCAAGCACTTGGTGTTCATGATCAAATTATCTTCTCTATATTTCAGTCTTATTACTTCATTTTAGCCACTAAACTTTCTTGCAAATGTTAGTACGTTATCCTTAGTATAATACTCAAAGGATCAGAAGTAATATTTCAATGACATTATGAATTCGTATATCAGTTGTAGACTAAACATTTAGTAGAGAGATTTGTCCTTTTATCCTATGGATAGTATCAAGGGCTCATGATAAAATTATCTTCTCCATGTTTTAGTCTTTTACTTCATATAAATTGCGCATTTATGATTTCTTGGTTATTTTCTTGTTATGAAAATGAATAGCCAATTAGAACATGTCTCAAAATAAACCTTCATTTTGTCTGTGGCATTTGGTCCAGATTAACTATACCAACACTAATCGCTTTTTAAACCATGGGTATCTCAGTTTCTGTTTCTTGACACTTCCACTCATGATAGCAAATGTAAGAGAATTTAAAGTTGGAGTTTCTATGATTGGCCATGTTAGTTCCAAAAAGTCCCTCAACATGTCATCAAAGTCCTTCATGGAAATTTCAAAGTTTTCATATCAAAGTCAGAGTGAACTGATTATATTGACATTCTAGCTAGTAGATTATGATAACCACAGTAAACTCTTAGCTTAATGAAATTCCATTTTACTTCAATATGTAAGTAGACAACACACTTGATAACTTCTCTTCAGAATACAATGATTAGAGGAACCTTTGGAAGAGCTTTGTCTAAGGCATGATATTTTTCCGTTTATGAGAACTATTCTCAAACTACAAATTTAGACAATATTGTTAATCCTATCAGCTTATCCGTTAAGAGGTTTTATTGTGTAACATCCTGTTTCAAATAAATAAATAAATAAATAAAGCCTGAAACCCCAAGATGTATTTTTATATTTTCTTTTATCCCTAAATTCGTAATAATTTATCGAAGTGTTAGCCACAAGGAGTTAAATGTTATAAATTATGGAAATCTGGGATTAAAGTTTAACTTTCAGACTAGTTATGAATAGAATTGTGGAAGTTGGTGGTTGTTTGGTAATTAATGGATTTAATCTGAATATGATTTTGGTGGCAAGGGCTAAAGTTGAATCAAATAAATTAAGTTTGAACGAAGGAAGCGGGACTAAAACCCGGCACCCCTTCCCCTTGTCCCCTCGTTTCAAAATGCTACAACAAACCCTAACCCTAATTTTTGTAGCAGGCGCCACCTTATCCCTCCTATCTCCAACCGCCGCCATCACCGTTCGTTGCTGCTTAGGACCACCGAGCGACCACCGTTGTTCCTACTGTCGGCGAAGACAAGGCCCGGTGTCGTGACAGTTGGGGACGTCGGAAGAACAAAAAACTCGTGGCTTCTATTCCTTTTCTCCGGTAAAGGCACAACCCTCTCCTACCTTCTCTGTCTTCTTTGGTTGCTACACCGCGTCCTGCCGTCACCGCCACTCTGAGCGGTTGTTCCTTTTGTTGTCGTTCCTCTGACTGCCACATGCCACCTTAAGGGTTGTTGTATTTGTGTGTATTTCTGCATGTGTATGCGTGTTTCAATGTATGTTGTCGTATGAATGTTGTTGGGCCAGAAAAACCAAAGGAAACCCACCACCACCACTGTGAGGTGGTGGCTGCCACCTCCTGCCACCATCTTGGTGGCTGTATTGGGAGTTTTTGTGTTCATTTTAGTTTTATTGTGTGCATGTATGATGTACGAGCTTTTATGTGTGTTTGGTTGTTGGATTTATCACACGAAAACCACCACCATCATTGTGAGGTGGTGGTTGTCGCCATACCACCGTCGTTGGCCACCATTGCCCATGGTGTCAGTGGGTGGTGGTTGTTAGACTCTAACCCTAAAACCTTGAAGGAATGCATCGTGGACTTGAAACCCTAATGTCAAGAAAACCCTAGTTTTGGAGTTTTTTCGGGACCCGCGCTGAAATGATAATTGGACTTTAAATTATACTGGATAATGCCCTTCGATTAACTTAATGCAATATTGGACTTAATGAAATAAGTCCCTAAGGGGTTAAGTGTGGAACACTAACCTTATTTATGATTTTATGAGAGAAACCCTAGAAACGGGAAGACCTATTTTTTACACGATGATCGGGGCGTGTATTTAGAGTATTCCTTGGATTATTATCGCACCCCGATATTGTTTAGGTCAAACGTTAACTGATGATGTTCTTAGGTGGTTAAATCCTTAATGGTTTAAGTTTCCTTACTTAACCCTAATCGTCATTTTAGGTGGAACCTTAATCGGCATTTCATGTGAGGTAGGCTCTATTACAAGTGACTATGACATGTGATCGGGTATTGACTTAAGTATCTTCATGTAGGTGATTAGAAGTGAGTTGATGCTGGTAGAGTTCTTTGTTACTACGGTGGTCACCTACATGCATATCGAGGTAGGTTTTCCCTCACTGTACCCATGGGTCGAAGGCACCAATGCCGGCCCACTAGTTTTGGTTATCTGTTAGTAGAGGGATGCCTAAGGACTATATGTAGTCATGTGTCACACCCCAAAACCGATAACGGCGGAATACGTTTCGGGGTGGATGACGTAGTGTACGGTATCATCACAATTGCATAATAGTAAAAACAAGAAACATACAACCATTTCATTTACATAGTGAATGAAATTACAAGTGTGTTTTGTAATGTTTATCAAGCACCCAAAAGTAAATCAAAAATAAGAGATGAGTCTTGTGTGCTCCATCTTCTCCAAAAATGTTGCGTCTGCACCTGTCTATCTTTGACCTGAAGATACAAGTTATTTTGAAAGAGTTTATCAGCATAAAGCTGGTGAGTTCATGAGAGTTTAGTGTGAGTTTTTGTATACAAAGCATTAGTACGAAAAATGCGTCATTTATATTCTTAAGCAGTAGGAACTTAGAAAAAAAATCCCATGTTTTTCCAGAAAATACATTGTAAGTGACAATCTGTGAAAAGTATGCATTCTTCATTTCTTTGAAACAGTTTATTGTAAACGTATATTGGGAAATCTCCAAATAATAATTGTGATAGAATGGGTTAAGCCTGTAATCAGTGATAGAGGTGCAAGCTTCTTTTAGTGATAGATACTTACTTACTTCGGGATGTAGTTTAGCATTTAGTGTAGTACTTTAAAGTAGTTGTAGAGTATTCCCAGTATATTACTAATAGTGAGGATAATAGAGGATCCCATGACCTTCCCAGTCATGCACAATATAGTGAAGTAGTGGCATCCCTGGGCCTGAACGGCGCGGACTGAAATTAACAGTCGGGATGTAATAGCGTCTGCCCCGTATAGATCTATACATGTAGAGTCGTCTCCCTGTTGGAAAACTCCGGGCGTAGTGGATAGCGAATAGAGTATCTCGTAGCGGGTTAGTGTATTATTGTTTGTTTAGTGTTTTCGCTATTGTTATAGTGTAGTAATCTTTTAGTATTGATCATAGAGTATTCTCTTACTAGTGTATCGTCTAATAATAGTGAGTATTATAGTGTAGCTAGTAATGACTTTAGCGAGTAGAAGCTGTAGCAACCGTAACCATACCTATTATGGTTATCTTAGTGGGGATGGTTCTTGGCACGTTAGTGACTTTAGCATTAAGTGAAAGCAGTAACATTTGTATCCCATACTGATATACAGATTATATAACTAAGAAATCAACGACAGTCAGACAGATAACTACTACCCTAAGCCCACAATCAAACAAGAACAGGAAATAAGGCGAGATATCGGTCCTAAGTCCTCCAAGTCTTACTTATATAAATATATCATAGTGGTTACATTTTATAAGTAAATTGATTTAAATAAAAGTATTTTTCCAAAAGAACATTTAAAATCTGATTCACTGTTTAAAAATGGTTTGAAAAGAGTGAAACCCGTTTATAAGGCATAAGGACAAATCACATGTGATTTGAACTAAGAGTAGTGAATCACATGTGATTAATCCTTGTAACGCGGGAATCATTCTGTAAAACTTTACATAACATTTATAAGCAACTTGTATCTCCCCCCTAAAGCATTTAAAACATTTGAAGGGTTCATTAAAGGGGTATGAACTCACCTGAAATCGCGGGAATCGAGTGAATCGGGTAAATCGGGTAAATCGGGTAAAAGTGTCGATTGAGCGTTTGGTACCAAATAACCACTTAAGCACCTTTTAGGACCCTAATGTCATATGAAATATGTATTTTACAAGAAGTTAATCATCTTATGCTTTTCATTATAGTATTTGGACATTCTAGCATCGTTTTCGGGGTTTTAAGGCCTAGAAAGGGTTCCCGGGAGGGGTACAAGGCCATGAATGATTTACGGGAGGGTCCATGAGCTCACTCCCTTGGAGTTTAAGGCCCAAAGGCCATCCTTTGGGAGTTTACGGCCGTAAGCCCCCTAGGCTTGGCCGTAAACTCATGTGACACTCCAAAATGTATGTTTAGGGCCTTATTTCACTTCCTTAATTTAATGGTATGTGTTTTGGACTAAGAGGGAGGGATTAAACTCCTAATATGTGACATTTTTGGGGAGTTTACGGCCAAGACTTGTTCTTGGTCCGTAAACTCCATTACGTCCTTCAAAATGTATGTCTTAATGGTACAACATGGTCTCATACACCTTAGATAAATCCTAGAAGGCCCTATAATGAGTTTTGGGACAATTTGGCTTGAACTTTTGGGGAGTTTACGGCCCAAGAACATCCTTGGCCGTAAACTCTTCATTTTGTTCCCAAATGTGAAGTTTAATGGTACAACACACTTCCAAAGGCCTTAGCTAAATTCCTTACAAGCACTAGAGTAGTTTAGGGACTTGTTTGACACAAAATTTTGGGTGTTTACGGCCCAAGCTTAAGCTAGGCCGTAAACTCCTCATTTTGTCCTCAAATGGAGTTGTTTGATGTACTTAAACATTTACTAGTGTCAAGGCTAAAATACTAAACACCCTAGATGAGTTTTTGGGACCTAAATCCAAGATTTTTGGGGTGTTTAAGGTGTTTACGGCCTAAGCACAAGCTTGGGCCGTAAACTCCTTTTTAAGCAACAAATCCTTGTGTTTTAGTGTCCAAACTCTTCTAGATATATGCCTTAATTAGTATACTAGCTTAAAAGAAGGAAAAACTTGATCTTTGGCATGATTTTGGGGGGTTTACGGCCTAAGGAGCTTCTTAGGCCGTAAACTCCTCTTTGGTCCTTGATTTCTATGATTTTGGCCCCCAAATTCAATGAGTATGACTAGATTAAGATAGAGGATGAGTACTTACGTTTGGAAGTCGGAATTTAGCGGAATCGGGGTCGATTTCGAGTCTAGAGAGAGAAAGTAGAGAGAGAGAGTGGGTGTGTGGTAAAAGAGCATTCAAATGTTGTGTACACTCATTTCATATGTCTCGGGTATCGCACCCGATACACGGCTACCCAATGTTTAAAGTTAACTGGGTTAAAACTTTTTACCCGGGTGAAGTGGTTGAAAAAGGAATACAACTCTATCTGGTTAAATGGGGTTAACACATACGAGTTATATTTCTTATGATAATATCAAGCCATGCATAAATTTTGATATTCGGATATTGACGATTCCAAATATTACATAAAATAACGTATAGTGACACGTTCCGTTAGTGAAAATGGGATTTGTAACGGGAATAGATTTGGGGTTGTCACATCATGAAGGATAGATTGAGGACTCTTGATCTAGGCACTTTTACCTGTTCCTTGTTTGGTTGTGGTTATAGAGTACGATCACTTGTCCGAGTGTCTATCTCACCTCTGATTATATACCGTCATGCATCCCTTAGATTGTTGATATTTAGCTTGCTATTATGTTGTAGTGAGCTGTAGATCGGTATCCTGGTATCGAGTATGCTGTTATGTTGTGGTGATCTATTAGATATGTATTCTCGTATCGAGTATGTTGCATTGTTGTAGTGCTCTATAGAACTGTATGTTATATGTTGTCACACCCCGAAACCGAAGGCGGAATCGTTCCGGGGCGGAGGTGACTTCATGTTGAGTATCATAACCAATGTACATAGTAAGCAAAGTAAACAACCATTACATTACATACGAAATTTACAATTGTTTGAAAACCAAGTGTTACAGGTGTTATACATATATATATATATATATATATATATATATATATATATATATATATATATATATATGAACAAAAGTAAAGACGTGTCTTCTACGTAATCCGTCTTCGCCAAAAAGGATTGCTGGGTACCTGTCTAATGCTGACCTGAGAATACAAGCAGTTTGAAAATCAGCATAAAGCTGGTGAGTTCATAAGCGGTTTTGGTTTCTGAAAAATGAACAAGTTTCCTTTCGGTTTCTGAAAAAGTTACGAATCCAAGAAAATCCCATATTTTCTTATATGTAAAGTTTGGTTATCTGTTTTGTTACACAAATCTGGTTATGAACAATTGTTATCCCAGGAAAATGCCATATTTTCCTAAAAGTTGGTTACCGAGCTGAAATGTAATGTAAAAGATGTATTCTGAAAACCTGGTTATCCTTGTGAAGTGTATTAGTTTTATCATGTATATAAAACTAATAAGTATAAAGTAAACTAGTTACTAACCCATTATTACTAACAAGTAAATCTCTGTTATCCAAATTGCGAGTTCCATAACCATACGATAGACTAGATATGGCAATAAGTAGTCCACATCACTTTATGACTTTCGTCACCCTTGAACCTTTCGGTTCGGCTGTAGCTAGCAGCCAGGTGTGGGGTAGTCAAACTGTATAGATCTATACACTCAAGGCACGCTCCCTATCTAAGAGATTCTGGTTACATGGGCGGTCCTCCACTCGCGTATCTACGAGGAGTGTTTCCGAGGACGTGTCTCCAATTTATAGGAATAACAAATTTGCTAGTAATAATACAGAAAAATCTGTTACAAACAGTGAATCCTCCACTCGCGTATCTCTGTGGAGTGTTACCGAGGGCAAATCAAACGTACCAATATGTTTCTTTTAACAATAATGATATGGAACTAATCATTTGTGAAATATAAAACATAACAGTTTATAAAGAGTTTCATAAATAGTTTGAAAACTGACTGTACAGGGTTAACGTTTGATTAATACTGTTTTCCAATGTTAAAAGCATGTGAATATCAAACATTTTAAATGTAATAAATATTTTAATTACAAGATATTCTTGTACTTTTGCTTGTATTCTCCCCCTGAAAACATTGTCAAACACTGAAAAAGGGTAGGGGTATGAACTCACCAGACGAGAAAACATATTGGTTTGGATGCTAAGTGTCGGTTCGAGGCTTGATAACACGCAAGGTTCCTATGTAATATGAAATGATATATAAATTTATGTAATTAGACTTTAAATCACTAATTAGATATGATTTTACACTCCAAGATGCGAAAACACTTCAAATCAAGTGTTTGGAGTGACCCGGGTGGCATCTACAGACGTATAGGGCATAGATAATGAGTTTGCTCTTCAAGAGTAAACTCCTTAGGGAGTTTACGGCCCTAAGACCATGTCCACATGAGTTCATGGCTTTGAACTCATGGATGATGGGTTTTAAGGTGTTCAAGGGTCAAATATCACTTGGGAAATGTTGCTAGGATTTAATCTAAGGCATAGGAAGGAATTAAACCACCAAAGGAACCATCTAAGGGCGTTTACGGCCCTAAACTAGGAGTTTACGGCCGTAAGCTCCTATACCTTCCTTCTCTTAATGATTTGGTGGCCTTAGATCAATCACATGTGATTCAAACTAATTTTACAAGCCTTGGAATGGATTTATGGCATTATTTGGCTAATGTATAGGAGTTTACGGCCCAGGAACCTATCCTTGGGGGTTTACGGCCGTAAGCTCCTATGGGGGTGGTTTTCATCATGTTTAAGGCCCCTAAATCGATTGTGGTTGCTTCTAGACTTTAATCCATGGCTTAGGAGGTGTTTAAATGGCATTTTAACACCTTAAAAGGAGTTTACTGACCATGATATGGAGTTTACGGCCCAAGCATGTTCTTGGGCAGTAAACTCATGTTTACTCCCCAAATGTTGAGTTCAAGGAGTTCCAAGTCCATTCCATTAAGTCTTTAAGTCATTTCTAAGCTCCAAATGTGATTTGGGAGGGTTTTTGGGCTCTAAAACCCAACTTATATGTGTTCACGGCCCATGAGTGTTCCAGAGCCGTAAACACATGTTTATGGTCCATTTTCATAGTTTGAACACGGATTTGGAAGCTGAAAAGGTTCTACTACAAGTTAGGATGATTACCTTGGTGATTTGGAGCTTGAATTTGGATGATTTTGGCCAAGAAATGAGTTGTAGAGAGAGAGTAGTGAGAGAGGGTGCAAAAGCTTCAAATGAAGTCAATTGAGCTTTATATATGTTTCAAGTTTTGGACACGGAGGAATTCTACCCGATACTGACGTTATAGGATGCTTTTGGTCGCACCCGATAAAGTTGTCGTAACCCGATATGGTCGAAACTGAAATTTTTCTAATTGTTAATTTTGGAATATTTTCTTAAGTTATTAACGTGTTTGAGCACCCATTAAGTCATAATAAACGACTCAAATTTAATGACTTAATTTAATAACGAAACGGAAACAATTCGAAAACGACAAATTTTATTAACGGAACAGGTTACAATGATGGAAAGAATTTCGGGTTGTCACATTATCCCCCCGTTAGAGGGAATTTCGTACCGAAATTCAAGATTAAGATACAAATCATGGATTTGAAAAGAGATGCGGATACTTCTGTTTCATCGAGTCTTCGCGCTCCCAAGTGAATTCTGATCCCCGCTTGGCATTCCAGTGAACCTTCACTATCGGGATGCGGCTTTGCTTCGTACGTTTGATCTCTCAATCCATGATTTCGACTGGTTCCTCCACGAATTTTAGGTTTTCGTTGATCTCAATTTCATCAAGAGGAATTACTAGGGTTTCATTGGATAAACACTTTTTAAGGTTCGAGACATGAAAGACGGGATGGATATTACTAAGCTCTTGGGGTAGTTGAAGTTTATAGGCTACAAGACCGATCCTGGCGAGGATCTCGAAAGGCCCAATGTACCTTGGGTTAAGTTTCCCACGCTTTCCAAAGCGTACCATGCCTTTCAAGGGCGAGACCTTCAACAGGACACGGTTTCCAACCTAGAACTCCAGATGTTTCCGTCATATATCGGCATAACTCTTCTGTCTATCTCGTGAAGCTTTCAATCGTTCCTGAATCTGGATGATCTTTTCGGTAGTTTCGTGGATAATTTCAGGACCAGTGAGAGCACTGTCGGGGAATCGAATCTTGGCTAGCTGCGTGTCTCCTACCTCAGCCCAGCACATAGGGGATCTACACTTGCGACCGTAGAGGGCCTCGAACGGAGCAGCCTTGATACTGGTGTGGTAACTATTGTTATCTAAGCATTTCTTCCAGGGTTTGGATAGTTCTCTCACTCTGTCCATCCGTCTGGGGATGATAAGCCGTGCTCATATCTAGCCTAGTTCCAAGAGCTTTCTAAAGGGACTGCCAAAACCTTGAGGTAAACCTGCTATCTCGGTCGGAGATAATGGACGCAGGCACACCGTGTAGTCGGACTACCTCCTAGATGTAGATCTGCACGAGTCTTTCCATCTTAAATGATTCTTTGATCGGAATAAAGTGAGCGGATTTTGTCAAACGATCGACAATTACCCAAATGGTATCGTACCCACTCGGACATTTGGGTAACTTGGTGATGAAATCCATGGTAATCATCTCCCATTTCCACTCGGGTATCTCGGGCTGCTGATGCAAACCCGAGGGTTTCTGGTACTCAACTTTCACCTTGGCGCAAGTCAGGCACTTGCCCACGAATGTAGCTATCTTGGCTTTCATGTTTGGCCACCAGTATTGTTTCTTGAGATCCAGGTACATCTTATCCGAACCCGGGTGAACAGGGTATCTGGTCTTGTGTGCTTCCTCCATGACAACCTCCCTGAATCCTCCGAACTTTGGGGTCCAGATTCGGTCCATGAAACAGTAGACTCTGTCACCTCTGACCTCAAGTTTCTTATCCATTCCCCTCAAGGCTTTGCTTGACACGTTCTTTGGTTTGAGGGCTTCTAACTGGGCGTCTCGGATTTGCATGGATAAATGGGAATGGATAGTCATCGTCAGTGTCCTTATTTTACGGCTCGAACTTTCCTTTCGGCTAAGGGCATCTGCTACCACATTGGCCTTGCCGGGATGGTAACGAATCTCGCACTCATAGTTACTGAGTAGCTCTACCCATCACCGTTGCCTTATGTTTAAGTCTTTTTTATCGAAGATGTGCTGCAGGCTCTTATGGTCGGTGAAGATCGTACACTTGGTTCCGTAGAGATAATGTCTCCAAATCTTTAGTGCAAAGACTACGACACCTAACTCCAGGTCGTGGGTGGTATAGTTGACCTCATGTGCCTTTAGATGTCTCGAGGCATTAGTGATAACTTTTCCTCTTTGCATAAGCACACAGCCTAAGCCCTGATTAGACGCATCACAATAGACAACGAAGTCCTCCGTTCCTTCGGGCAGGGACAGAACAGGCGCACTGCACAAGGCTTGCTTTAATGTTTGGAACGCAAATTCTTGCTTTTCACTCCAACAAAAGGGTACTCCTTTCTGTGTTAGAGTGGTTAGAGGTTTGGCGATTCTGGAAAAATTCTGGATGAATCTCCGATAATAGCCGGCGAGACCCAAGAATTGACAGATTTCTGTGGGTGTCTTCGGTGCCGACCAATTCTCTATCGCTTTGATCTTGGATGGATCCACGTGAATACCCTCTTTGCTTACCACGTGGCCGAGGAAAGTTACCTTCCGAATCTAGAATTCACACTTGGAAAATTTCGCGTACAACTTTTCGGATCTAAGGGTTTCCAACACTGACCTTAAGTGTTGTTTGTGGTCTTCTTCGCTTCTGGAGTAGACAAGTATGTTGTCAATGAACACGAGGACGAACTTGTCTAATAAGGGACGAAACACCCATTTCATTAGGTCCATGAACACTGCCGGTGCGTTGGTTAGACCGAAGGGCATCACCACGAACTCATAGTGTCCATACCGAGTCCTGAAGGCTGTTTTGGAAACATCACTCTCATGAACTCGTAGCTGATGGTACCCTGACCTAAGGTCTATCTTTGAGAAGTAGCTGGCTCCCTGAAGTTGATCGAAGAGGTCATCTATTCGCGGAAGGGGATATCGGTTTTTGACGGTTAACTTGTTCAACTCACGGTAGTTGATACACATCTGGAAGGATCCATCTTTCTTCTTCACAAACAATACTGGAGCTCCCCAGGGTGAGGAGCTCGGTCTGATGAACCCTTTGCTGAGTAGTTCGTTGAGTTGGCTGGATAACTCCTGCATTTCTGCTGGAGCTAAGCGATATGGAGACTTGGCTACGGGGGTAGCTCCAAGGATTAGGTCGATGTGAAACTCAACTTGACGTTCAGGAGGAATTCCCGGGAGCTCTTCGGGAAAGACGTCAGGAAAGTTGCATACTTCGGGGATGCTCGCGAGGTCTTTAACTTCCTATTTCTCGTTAATGACATGGGCTAGGAATGCTTGGCACTCCTTCCGCAGAAGCTTTTGAGCTTTGATGCAGGAAATGATACGAAGATTGGAGCTAAACTTATCGCCATAGATCATGAGAGTCTGACCAGAGGGGAGGTTGAGACGGATGGATTTTTCCATAACAAAGAATATTAGCATGATTGGGACTCAACCAATCCATGCCGATGATAACATCATAACTCTTTATGGAGACTGACATAAGGTCGATGGGAAATGAATGGTCGTTCAGGGTAAGGGTACAACCTATGAAGATATCGCTAGCGCTTTCTTTCTGACCGTTAGCCATCTCAACGGTAAAAGTTTTGGTTAATGGTTGGGGATTATGTTTAAGGTTATGCTTGAAAGAATGACTAACAAAGCTTCTTTCAGCACCCGAATCGAAAAGAATACTAGCATAAGAGTTGTCGAGAAGGAACGTACTCGAGACAACGGTGGGATCGGTGACTGCCTCCTCTCGCCCCATGGCTAGGACTCTCCCAGTGTTATCAGCTGTCGCCTTCTTGGGGCAGTTTCTCTTGAAATGTCCGACTTCTCCACAATTGTAGCAGGCCTGACCAACACCTGCTCCAGAAGATTGATTGGCTAATTGGGCTGGTGCTTTGCAAAATCGAATCGTATGCCCCTTTTTACCATAGTTGGTGCATGAAAGTTCACGGCAGGGTCCGGGGTTATGGTGGTATTTACACTTTTCACATTGGGGAAGGTTACCAGCATACCTACTAGTAGGTGTTTGAGCCGTGGATCCCACGGCAGAAGCAGCAGCAACAGCGATAGTAGCAGCATGGACTGCTACAGTCTGTTATTTCTTTGAGGATCCTTGAGAAGGCTGACTCTTCTTTTTCTTCCAAAACTTTCTTTTCTCACCACTCCTCTTGGTCGGTTCATGTAACAACACGTCATTTCAGGTCATTGAAAATCGAGTCTTGTAACCTCTTTGAAAAAGTAATTAGAATATCATCGAAAAATGAAGTATTCAAAGGCTCTGTTTGGAGTACGCTATGTAGTAGATATCGTCTTCAGGTTTCCAAGCATATAAAGAACACTAAAATTCGAGTTATAACGAAGAAGTTATGACCATTCTAAGTTTTCCGACAAAAAACCGGCAATACGAAGTTACGTAAAAACGTAAAGTTTCAATAAAATACTTTTTGACCTTAGGTGTCTAAATGACAGTTATAGATATCGTTAAACTGCAAACGCACATAAAAAGAACGCCCAAAATGGACATCGTATGAAAAAGTTATGAATTTTTAACGAATTTTCTTACCCCGACCTTTTAAAAATAAATAATAAAAAAATAATTTCGGAATTTGCCGACGGACTCTAAATGAAAGTTGTAGATCGTAGTCTCACCTTCGCGTGGATATAAAGAACATCGAAAACGGAGTTCGTATGACGAAGATATGAATTTTCGAAGTTTGCTAAATAATAAAAATATAAATTAAATTAAAACCCGGTATTATCCGAAGAGTGAGTCAGCGGTCCGATCCTTTGTACGCCCCGCATACCGAAGTCCTCCAGCCCCTATATAAAGGGTGCGAGGGTGCCAGCCAAATTTGCTAATTTCCTTCCTTTCTCGCGCCGAAGCTCTGCGTTTCAACCCTCGGAGTCATCCCAAAGGCCCGGTTTTTATATCCAAGGTGGGAAGAAAGTTTTACACTCCCGAGACTCCCGAGATTTTCCGAGAATCTTGAGATATCCGCTTTCTCGAGTAGAAGTTCTGCTCGGTTTTTGTCACGCTTTCTTCAATCAATCAAGTGAGTTCATACCCCTAGAACCACACTTTAAATTCTTTTTAAATGCTTTTTAAACACTTTTAGGGGGGGGGGGAATACAAGTAAACACACGACTAAAATTGTGTGAAACATCGATCTTTTACTATACTTTTCATACTGTTGTTTTAACTATCTTATGAAGTCATCATCATGCAAAACACCTCACAACACAGCTTTACCCTCTTGGGATACAATATGTTTTGATAAATAGAAATAATGTTTAATTATACGTTTACATACAAATACATCATATCAAGGGTAACATTCTTTACTAAATCATTTTATGCATTCAAAAAACTTATGATTTATGCTTTGTCAAACATTGTGAAAAAGGATAAACTTTGCATACAAAACTACTACTTTAATACAGACTTAGTTGAGAATCCGTGAGACGTGTACATCTTCAAATCATACCTTTTTGCTAAAAGGTACCGCTTCAAGTCCTGTCTATAACCAGAGTCTCCCGTTTGGAGAACGTGTCAAATGTGTATAGATCTATACGGGAAGTCATGATCCCATGCCCTGACTGTTAGCTACAGTCCGTCCTTTGGGTGACAGTTTGTCATAACGCTACGACGCCTGAAGAATGTCGCTACAGGCATATTATGTTCAGTATGGTTATAAAACTCATCGGATATACAATTATTATGGTATTATGCTTTTATGAACAAGTAGTTACTAAAACTATTCTTCATCTAACAAGTGCGATCTTCGTATAGCTTTATTATATAAAACAATGCCACACCTTTTAAGCATGTCGGTTGCTTGCGATTTTCGGTCTTAGAGACTGCCAGTTACTTTAGGAAAATAAGGGTTTTTCCCGCATCTAGAACAAACAACTAATAGGAAAATAAGGGATTTTCCTGGTGCAATTGTTTACAATTTATAACACGAACATTCATATGCATTTCATACTTTTATAAGAAAATAAGGGTTTTTCTTAGAAAACACAACAAATCATATCTCAACTATTAGGGGAAAATATGGGATTTTCTGGATCTAATACATTCATTTTCAACACAACGAATCATAACTCTTTTCATTTGAAAATGCCGCGTTTTCTGGAAAACATACACGAACTTTCGAATGGCGTACATTTCTCAAAACACTACTTATGAACTCACCAACTTAATTGCTGACACTTTCTCTTTGAAATAACTTGTATTCTCAGGGAACCGCTAAGCAGGTTTGGAATTCAACTTATGGGGATTAAACGTGCTGATGTTAATTACTTCTTTTGATAGATGTTTATGTATTTATCTTTTGAACATGTAACGAATACAATTATGTAAACATTTTGGAAACCTTAATATATATGGTGGTGTGTACTTTCCTCTCTATGAACTGTTATGATACTGAATATGAAGTTCTCCGCCCCCGAACGTTTCCGCCGTTCTGGTTTGGGGGTGTGACAGTTCAGGAGTAGTGGTTGCTTCCTCGTGGTCGTCACTGTGGTCAATCAGAGTCTGGGCTAAGCTTTTGGCACTGTCATATGTATCCGGCCTCATAGCTAAGACATTTCCTTTGGTCGGTTGGGTCAGCCCCCAGATGAATCTCTCGATCTTTTTACTCTCCGGGGTAACCAATCCCGGACAGAGTAGCGCTAAGTCATCGAATCTAGAAGTGTAGGCGGCGATATCGGAACCCTTCATCTTTAGGTTCCAGAGTTCATGCTCCAGCTTTTGTATTTCGCCCCAAGGGCAGTACTCAGCTAGAAGAAGTTCCTTCATGGCCTCCCAACCCATAACATTAGCTACAGGTAGAGTTAAGGATTTGACTCGGCCGTTCCACCAATTCAAAGCTTTATCGGTGAAGGTACAAGCGGCGAACTTCACCTTATCAGACTCCGAACAAGCACATATTTCAAAGATAGATTCGATTTTCTCGAACCATCGGGTGAGGGAAATGACACCTCCAGTGCCATCGAAGGACGTGGGTTTCGTGTTCATGAAATCTTTATAGGAACACTCCTTTCGGTGTCCCTGGCTACCTTCCTGGTTTTGGGGCTAGGGACCACCTCCTGAACCACCGGGGTTCATTTGAGACATGGCGGCTACCACTGCGGCAGTAACAACTGCCTGGAACATCACAGGATCAAATGGAGGAGGAGGTGGTGGCGGAGGAGGATTGTTGTTCTTTGAGTTGGGTCTCTTTCTTGGAGGCATCTTGATCTATAAAGATCAGGAAAGAGAGGATGGTAAGTCCTCTGAATTGAATCAAGAGATATGACAGATATTGAATTCTATTAAGCGATAAAGCAGGAATGAGTTATCAAAGCAGATAAATTATCGCTAAAAGAATGATCGAGGAGCAACGTTGGAATGAGGATTTCTATAACGAAGCTGGCTCTAGAAATACTCCCATAGTATTTCGTGATTCGCTGCGTCGACGGGTTATATATATATATATATATATATATATATATATATATATATATATATATATATATATACCTAGTTGTAGAGTATGTTAGGGTTCGAAAAAGCCTAATTCTCTAGAAGCACGCCGTGCTCTTCTAACCTCCAAGTTTCTATTCGATTTAGTTTAGGTTCATGGTCATTAACCCTAGCTTAAGGAACAAGGAATACATAAAATGTCCATGCAAAATTAAAATTAAAATTTCGCACCCTAAATTCAAAAATTCTTAACTAAACAAAAAAGATTCAAATCAATTTGGAATAGCAGTGCAACTAATCATGAACCAACTTATAGACATGAATATAGGCGCAGATGATTTAAAAAATTCATATGTGAATATGCAAGTTCAGGGCACACCTGACCTTCTGGTCAGTAGGAAATGAGCACGTGAAGAAGCATCTCTCCACGTCGGACATCCATCTCATGGATATGATCGGATCCTGAGTGCCATCGAAAGTGGGGGGCTTCGTGTTATCGAAGTCCCGGTACTGAAAAACTCGGCCAGCTCCTCCCCCTGCCGCTGTTATGACTGTTGTATCTGTTGCAACATCCGTCTCAGCAAGGGCTGCGTATCTGTCATCAAGTACTCCATCGTAGCAAACAACTTCGAAATCTGACCCTGGACAATCTCGACCACCTCTTCAAGGATGATCTCCCTGACACGATCCTTTGTCAACACTAGCCCATTTTGGACGATAACCTCGGGCGCTACCGGGGCCTCCTGATCGTCCTGTCCTGATCACGATCCAGATTCAGTCTCAAAACGCCTCGTAACCACCATATATAAAAATACAACAGAAAGATATCAGACAATCTGCATAAATAACTGGGAACCAACGCCCGACTAAACCCTAGGGGTTGTGACTTCCTTCTACGCGTATGGGTCTTGTGCTTTCAGTAGTACGGGACCATACTACCTTCCACACCTACCCATATTTGTCTCAAGTATCACCACAACACTCTAATCATATACATATACATGGTGGTGGCCCAACCTCACTCTTAGCGGAAGGCTAACTGTCTCACAACTGAGCTACCGGCCTCACACAACCCACCCATCCATGAAACTTCCACCAACCCTACAACACTAGTTTATGCTAGCCATACATAACGCTGCACTCAACAGATTTTCGAATATCTAATCCAACCCTAAGCCCCCAATCGGACAAGAACAGAACATAAGGCCAAACTAAACATTCTCAAGCTATAAGATCTTAATTATGTACAGTCGTGATGCATACATAAGAAACTACAGTAATGATGTCAATCCTGTTGGATTAGTGTCTAAGTCCATAACTATTTTGGTATGTACTTGACCAGATGGTGCATGGTCCTCTTGGGTTGCCTTCACCAAAGCAACTTGATAGGATGAATTATGAAGAGAAAGGATTAAATATGATTTATTAATATATTATGAGAATAATATATTAAATGAGAAATCATATTGTTTAATTAATATTAGTCAAGAATTAATAAGAATTAAGTTTGTGGCTAAAAGACATTAATTAAACTTAAGGGACTAGAACTGTCAATTGTGTGATAGTTGAATATTGGGCTAATGGACTCCATATTAGAGGAGTGGACGAATTCTATGGGGAAACCCATTAGAAATTGTCCTAGGCCTTTAAGGAAGGAGTCCATGGGTTGCTTAGGGCTTAAGCATCCAAATTAGGGTTTCCTTGTTAGATAACCCTAATAGCCTCACTATTTAAAGAACCCTTAAGCCCCAAAAACGTGGTGAACTTGTTCATTAGGGTTTCCACACGTTTTGGGCAGCCTCCACTCTCCTTCTTCTTCACCACCTTGCTCTTGGTGTTTGTGAGCCATTAGAGGAGTGACATTTGTGACTCTAAGCTTTCTAAAGTCATTACAAGGAGGATTTGAGATTGTTATTGCTACATAACAATCAAGGTAATATCTTAAACCCATTATTATGTTAATATTGATTATCATATGCTAGAACTAGGGTTTAAAGTCTTGGATGAATTGCATGTACAATAGAGAAACCTAGATCCAAGAATTAGGGTTTGCATGAGCACATAGGATGTTCTTATGGCTAAAACCCATCAGTGGTATCAGATTCTGGTTGGTTTCTGTTGTATTGATGCCTTGCATGTTCATTCTTGTTGAAAAATCGAAATTTTGGATTTCTGACTGCTGAACTCGGCGAGTTGGCTCCTACTCAGCGAGTCCATAGAGGAACTCGGCGAGTTTGAGCGTCAGAAGGAGGCAGTTTCGGGATTTCTTGATGTTTTACTCAAAGATACTTGCCTTAACTGTTATGGGTCATTAAGATTCAAATTTTAATCATATTTTGAGTGTATCCTTGATTAAACAAAAGATAATTACCAGTTGATTAGATAATAACTTCCTTATTTGATTAAAGTTTGATTATTTGTATTAATTGGGTAACTTATCCTGCAAGAAATTAATTTTAGGTCAAATTAGATAATAATTAGATTAATTGTTTAATTTAAGTTATTTGCTATTTGATCCTTGTGTTTTGAATAGTTTCAAAATTTGCTCTCAAGTTTTGGAATTTAAATTTTGATTAAAAGGATTGATTTTGAAATATTTAAATTCTAAACCCTAATGTTTTGAAATGTTTCAAAACTTGCCCTCAAGTTTTGGAATTTAAAATTTGATTAAAATTTTAATTTAGGAATGTTAAATTCTAAAACCCTAGTATTGTTTTGAAAAGTTCATATCACACCCTTATGGTTTTATTAATTAATTAAGTGAGATTTAATAAATCCATTTAATTTTTGGTTTACAATATAATTGAATTAAAAGTATAATTATTAAATTTGAACACCTAGTATTTTAAAAGTGTAAAATACACCCTATACTATATATAACATTAAAAGTCTAACATTATATATATATATATATATATATGTATGTATGCATGTATGAGTAAAAGTCAGTCTTACCGTTAGTAGGCCTCATTCACGAAGCTGGTCTATAAGGGGTGTTTAAGGAAATTGCCTATAAAATGGCGATTGAATGGGTATCCACTCTTACCCACCGCACTCTTGACTAGTGGAGGGTTGTTAGCCGAACTGGTAGGATAGGACAGAAACCTTCCATTATAAGTATAATGAAGTACAAAAGTAACTAAATGTTTTAACAAATTCCCAATCTTAGTTACTTTAGGTAAAAGTGAACTGATGCAATTCCATGAAATTACACTTTGTGCCCTTGCAAAGACGTTAGTGGAGCGTGTGTGGTTAACCGGCACACTAAATGGTTCTAAGCAAAGGTAGCAAAGGGTGACTCAATCTTTGTCATAGTTCGGTGGTGCGTGTGTGGTTAACCGGCACATCGAATAGGTGATTGTAACATGTGGGGGCACCATGTAAGTTTACATGGTTATTCACACCCTGCTTTTTGATCCTCGGGATCCCAGTCACAAATCGAGGGGCATATCGAGATTTAAACATGCCATTGAAAAGTTCAATGAATCTCAACGGATCTAGGAGTTTTCAATACATTTAAAACTTAATCTGTTTTTCGTTTTTCATGGTGGAAAATTAGTGAATCGTCATTCACTTACCTTCAAATGTTCTGCAATTTGGGTTTCGGCATCCCTCTCCCGAGTTGTGGAATATTGTGTTGGGTCCTATCCTTAATATCTCATTTGGGTGATTTATTAAGGACTCAATCAATCAACTAACTAGAATTTATTTTC
The DNA here is from genome assembly GCF_051521515.1 of Lactuca serriola. Classification (NCBI taxonomy): domain Eukaryota; kingdom Viridiplantae; phylum Streptophyta; class Magnoliopsida; order Asterales; family Asteraceae; genus Lactuca; species Lactuca serriola. The sequence goes on along the minus strand of NC_136411.1, from coordinate 90,484,942 downwards.
TCCCGTTTTGTAGATGTCAAAGTATGACAACTATGGTATTCCCAAATCCCGTGGAACAAGCTTTTCACATGAAGATGATATTCCTCGATTCGATCGAGGAACAAGAGATCATGCTTCACTTCCTCCACCTGCTCCAATTATTCTCCCTAACCCACAAGTTCGAAGGCTTGAAAAGTTTAAGCTCACTCAAGCCCTTTTGGCAAGTAAACATGAAAAAGGAAAGTCGGTGTGTGCACACATCCTAGAGATGAAGTCACACATTGATAGGTTAATAATGTTGGGATCTGTTGTCTGTGAGGAGGTGGCTGTTGATTGGGTCACTTCCTAACTCATATAGTGAGTTCGTAAGAGAGTACTATATGATGGGCCACGACATAACCCTCATCGATCTCACCTGTATGCTTATTGCTGCTGAATCAACAATGATTTGGCGCACTGGAAAAGAAAAGTTGATTGGTGGATCTACCTTCCAGACCTCTATGGATATAGGAAATGGCAATGAAAGGCATGCCATGATCGAAAGGTTTGATCATAAGAGATAGGCAAAGTCAGAACTAGTTCCATGCGCTGCTCCAAAAGAGTCAATTTGCTTTTATTGCCAAGAGAAGGGGCATTGGAGACGAAGCTGCCCTATTTACCTAAGAGATCTAAGAGATGGGAGAGTCAAAACGTATGGCTCTACTTTAGGTAAATTCCATTAACTAACTCTTTTAAGTTCCTATTCCAGATTCTTAATACATGATGTGATAAGATTGCATTTCGATGTTTTGTAGGATCAAAGAAAAGAAAGGAAGCTTAAGGGAAGAAGTGAGCGGAATCTAATCGTGAAGAAATGGATTTCGATCGCATTACTTAAAGATTCGAATCTTGTGCTACTACTTGGAGTTAGAATAAGATTGCTAAGAAATATGTATTAACATAGTTTTTCAATTGAATTGCATTGTAAGGACAAATTTTTCCGCAATAAAATAAATTTTGATTTTATATTATTTATTCTTGCAATGGCGTGTATGAAAAATTGATGTTTGTAAGTTTCTATTATTAGCAATAATGGATTTGATTCTTAATTATGTTATTTGTGGAAAGGTCAAGAATTTACCAAATAGGGAAAGTTTCTCATTGCCCAAGTTTCAATTGGATAGAGACTTGGAATCATACAACTTGGTTGCATGATGTATGAGAAATTTCATATTTGGAAATTAGACTAATTCAAGTGGAGGACTAGGAGATCAAGTACACAAGGTTGTGTGTTGATCAAGTTCACCACAAGAGTGACAAAGATATTCGTCATGATTTACTAAAGGTTTAGTGGATATGATTATGCTTATAAGATTAAGTGTAATTCCGAGTTGATTTGAAAGAGTTTAAATCAATAGCAAAACGCATAAGAAGAATCAAGTAGGCAGAAAGATAAAAGTTTGTCTATTAAAAGAAGAAGGGAGAGTACCTTTTATTATGTTTTATGATAAGGTCTTAATGATTAAGAACCATATCTCAATTGATCCTCTAAGTGAGTCTTAGTGCAATTGTATGTCTAAGAAGAGGAATCAAGAATTGAAGAAATGGTTAAATCAAGAAGTCGATCATACTTCGTTCCAAAACCAAATCTTAGAGTAAATATTGTGACATTGCGTGACAAGTCTTAAGAAGGTTTATAACATTCATCAAATGTGGAAAGTTGTGATGTCTTGGATTAGACAAAGACCAACTAGGACCAATTTTATGAAGTGTTTTGTTTTGATAAAAGCTACACTAACTCTTGAATATTTGTTTGTCAAGAAATGGTTATTGACAAGAGAATCTTATCTGTCAAGGAGTCAGTAGGAGTCCTAATGGTCTTGAAAGGTTTCAAGAACAAATCAAAATAAACGTTACCGATCATCACTAGCACACGAGTTGAGGTTTACAACCTATCGTGTTGACACTATCTTGTTTTTGTGCCGTTCCAATTGATTTAATTATGCATGTGAGTTCTATGAGTTCTCATTAGAACGCATAAAAGGCAAGCACTTTGATCAATGAAAAGTACATTGATAGGAAAGGGTGAGCTGCTTAACTACTTGGAAGACATGGTAGGCAGCCGTGTTACCATAAGGCAAGAAATCAAGATTGAGAAAGCTTAGTCCATATGAGTTTGGATTTGTCGTAAACTTTGGTTTTGACAAATTCACATGGATAGGAACACATACACCATTAAAATCTAAGTGTCATAAGATTCCCTCCTTCATGAAAATGACAGTGAGGAAATGCTTTCACTAAGAGAGATTTTAAGAAGATAGTAATTGTGAAAATTGGATTCTCGAATTCGACTATGGTTACAGTATCCCTTTCCATGATTCGAATTGTGAGATTTGGCAATTAGTCTAAATTGCTTAAGACACACATATGAGCTATCTAAGGCAAAGGTGTATAAGTTTAAGATGCTTAGATAAAAGATTATCAAAGCATTAAGCATTAGAAATATGAACTTAAGAAATTCAATAGGTATTGTTTTTCTAGAAGTTAAGCTGTTTTCTAAATACATGTCAAAGCTAGTGGAAGCATAAGTGTTATGCTTATATGATAATAATCATCATGATAGTGGGAGCATAAAAGTTGTGTTGGTATGATTATTAAGGCAAATATTGCAAGTTAGCAGTATTAATTATAGAAAACAAGAGTTATACTTTGCAAAGTCGTAAAGGTTGAATAGTTGTTTTGCTATAATTAAGGGAGAGAATATTGTATTTTGTTTCAAAATCTAAAGCTTAGATTGAGAAATTTTAATAAACTTAGTCAAAGGATACATTGTGTGTTCTTAAATTTCGATTATGATTACCGTATCCCTCTTCATAGTTCGAATGGTAAGAACGTGACACATAAAATATTATGGCAAAAGATTCATAAAGTATCGTATCTTTATGTAAGACATTATGCATCGTGTCCCATACGCTTCGGGTATAGGATCGATTGCAAATGCTATAATATTTGACCATTCTAAAATTTTCCAAATGTCTAGCGCATTTAGAGGGAAAAAGGACTAGAATCGGTTTTGACTAAGATAACTAAACAACTATCAAAGGATGATCCAAAGCTTGCTAAGGATTGGTCGCTTGTGAGTAGTTGGAAGTATGATATTGGATGGAGCATATCGACATTATTATGAATAGATAAGATTCTATTAAGAATTAGTTTTCATATGGTAAGTATGGAAAGGTTTCCATATTGGGAGTTGGGCATTAAGAATCTATGTCTAGATTAGAAACTTTTATTCAAAAGGATGTTCAAAGGAATGTACTTTGAGTGAGAGGCATCACATCTATGGAATTTTCTTGTAACAATTTCCGATAGAAAGTGTTGTAATTCATTGACAATAGTCATTATGACCTTAGTGTAGTGACATTACAAAAGGATCATTGCATAAAATGTTAGAATCTAACGTATTCTATAAGTAGCAAGAATTTGATATTCTTACACTTTTGATAAGGATTGGGAGTTGTGAAATGAGTGTGATTGGAAATGTGTTCATTTGACCTATTTCACAAAGTAAGGACCATAGGTAAACATTGTGTGCATGCTAAGAGCATGGGACAAGTATAGTTATAATTCAAAGTAAGAAGTTGATTACCTGAAACAACAAATAATGAGTAATCAATATGGTGATAGATAAAAGGTGTTATATTTATACTCAAAATTTTGGGGCCATATGGGATTAGTATTATTCTTGTGTTTCACTTTGCATGTTTTGACTTCCTGAATAATTTAATTGGTTCAGAACAGTCAAATTATTCAAACGGACCACAGTCGTTCATATGTTGGAAGTAGGTATGAATGAAGACTATCGTGAATTGGTGTGTGGATTGTCTAAAGTGTATTAGACATAAGCAATTGTTTGCTGCAACGTTCGTGAGTGCTTATGAATATGATTTGAGCATTGGATTAAATCCACGCTCACTTGGATCACTTCATGGATTTTATCACGAGTGATTGGTGAGACGATAACATCTTATATTCTTGAAACCGAGATGTGTGAGTTGTATCTTACGAGTCGGTTGCACATTGATAATATGTAAACACACCAGTAACTTGGTGTTATAAAACATATTGTTGTGTGTAATTCGGTAAATGAGTGTAAGCGAGCATTGAGTCAAAGTTTATATGTTCCTTTTATCCAAAGTTGGATAAAAGCGATATCTTTAGGCCCCTCGATGATTTAGTGATGGCACCTAAGCGCTTGGCCAAGCCGGGACTTAATTGATGTGTTCAATTGTAGTCAGTTATCAGTCATCATAAATCGAAAGTCGGGAAATAGTATAGAGGGAATGATTAAGTTCATGTCTCATATCTGTACGATATCTAGAATGGAGGAATATATGATCCCTTATCTAAAGGACACACATATCTGATAAGATCAGAGTTGACAACGGCTTTGGAAAGCTACGATTGCAGATCAGGATCTGAAGTCATATGCAAAATAGTTATTAGACTTATCCAAGTGGGAGACTGTTGGATTAGTGTCTAAGTCCATAACTATTTTGGTATGTGCTTGACCCGATGGTGCATGGTCCTTTTGGGTTGCCTTCACCAAAGCAACTTGATAGGATGAATTATGGAGAGAAAGGATTAAATATGATTTATTAATATATTATGAGAATAATATATTAAAGGAGAAATCATATTGTTTAATTAATATTAGTCGAGATTTAATAAGAATTAAGTTTGTGGCTAAAAGACATTAATTAAACTTAAGGAACTAGAACTGTCAATTGTGTGATAGTTGAATATTGGGCTAATGGACTCCATATTAGAGGAGTGGACGAATTATATGGGGAAACCCATTAGAAATCGTCCTAGGCCTTTAAGGAAGGAGTCCATGGGTTGCTTAGGGCTTAAGCATCCAAATTAGGGTTTCCTTGTTAGATAACCCTAATAGCCTCACTATTTAAAGAACCATTAAGCCCCAAAAACGTGGTGAACTTGTTGATTAGGGTTTCCACACGTTTTGGGCAGCCTCCACTCTCTTTATTCTTCATCCTCTTGCTCTTGGTGTTTGTGAGCCATTAGAGGTGTGACATTTGTGACTCTAAGCTTTCTAAAGTCATTACAAGGAGGATTTGAGATTGTTATTGCTACATAACAATCAAGAAAATATCTTAAACCCATTATTATATTAATATTGATTATCATATGCTAGAACTAGGGTTTAAAGTCTTGGATGAATTGCATGTACAATAGACAAACCTAGATCCAAGCATTAGGGTTTGCATGAGCACATAGGATGTTCTTATGGCTAAAACCCATCAAATCTGATATAAGGAAAACCCTAGGCTAGCAGGCATCATGTAATCAGGAAATTCTATCATGCAATTCCTGAAGATCCCTAGCCTAGTACTAGCATGCTGTTCTAACATATCACAATATCAAATAACTGTATTATATTTTACTGGCTCCGGCTGATCGTACACCCTTCATCCTCCTTTACTTATTTTGAACACATAAAATAAATAATTTTGAAAATCCTTCCTAGATTTGAGACTGGATTGACATGAATGTTCCTCTAATTCACTCAAACCAAGGCTCTAATACCAACTTGTAACACCCATAAAAATCATGCCAAATTTGAACTTTTAAAAATATTTCAAAACCATTAATCATCACAAAACTTGATTTCAAAATGTATAATATCATAGTATCCCAGAAACATAAACATAAATATGAGGAGTTGTATGTGATGGGTTTTAGCCATAAGAACATCCTATGTGCTCATGCAAACCCTAATGCTTGGATCTAGGTTTCTCTATTGTACATGCAATTCATCCAATACTTTAAACCCTAGATCTAGCATAAGATAATCAATATTAACATAATAATGGGTTTAAGATATTACCTTGATTGTTATGTAGCAATAACAATCTCAAATCCTCATTGTAATGACTTTAGATAGCTTAGAGTCACAAATGTCACTCCTCTAATGGCTCACAAACACCAAGAGTAAGAGGATGAAGAATAAGGAGATAGGAGGCTGCCCAAAACGTGTGGAAACCCTAATCAACAAGTTCACCACGTTTTTGGGGCTTAATGGTTCGTTAAATAGTGAGGCTATTAGGGTTATCTAACAAGGAAACCCTAATTTGGATGCTTAAGCCCTAAGCAACCCATGGAATCCTTTCTTAAAGGCCTTTGGACGACTTCTAATGGGTTTCCCCATAGAATTCTTCCACTCCTTAAATATGAAGTCCATTAGCCCAATATTCAACTATCACACAATTGACAATTCTAGTCCCTTAAGTTTAATTAATATCTTTTAGCCATAAACTTAATTCTTATTAATTCTTGACTAATATTAATTAAACAATATGATTTCTCCTTTAATATATTATTCTCATAATATATTAATAAATCATATTTAATCATTTCTCTCCATAATTCATCCTATCAAGTTGCTTTGGTGGAGGCAACCCAAAAGGACCATGCACCATCGGGTCAAGCGCATACCAAAATAGTTATTGACTTAGACACTAATCCAATAGTCTCCCACTTGGATAAGTCTAATAACTATTTTGCGTATGACTTCAGATCCTGATCTGCAATCGTAGGTTTCCAAAGCCGATGTCAACTCTGATCTTATCAGATACGCGTGTCCTTTAGATAAGGGATCATATATTCCTCCATTCTAGATATCGTACATATATGAGACATGAACTTAATCATTCCCTCTATACTATTTCCCGACTTTCGATTTATGATGACTGACAATTGACTATAATTGAACACATCAATTTAGTCCCGGCTTGGCCAAGCGCTTAGGTGCCATCACTAAATCATCGAGGGGCCCAAAGATATCGCTTTTATCCAACTTTGGATAAAAGGAATGGAAAAACTTTGACTCAATGCTCACTTGCACTCACTTACCAAATTACACACAACAATATGTTTTATAACACCAAGTTACTGGTGCGTTTACATATTATCAATCTGCAACTGACTCGTAAGATACAACTCACACATCTTGGTTTCAAGAATATAAGATGTTATCGTCTCACCAAACACTCGTGATAAAATCGATGAAGTGATCAAAGTGAGTGTGGGTTTAATCCAATGCTCAAATCATATTCAAAAGCACTCATGAACGTTGCAGTAAACAATTGCTTATGTCTAATACACTTTAGATAATCCACACACCAATTCATGACAGTCTTCATTCATACCTACTTCCAACATATGAACGACTGTGGTCCGTTCGAATAATTTGACTATTCTGAACCAATTAAATTATTCAGGAAGTCAAAACATGCAAAGTGAAACACAAGAATAATACTAATCCCATATGGCATTAAACCTTTGAGTATAAATAAAACACCTTTTATCTATCACCATATTGATTACTCATTATTTGTTGTTTTGGTTAATCAACTTCTTACTTTGAATTATAACTATACTTGTCCCATGCTCTTAGCATGCACACAATGTTTACCTATGGTCCTTACTTTGTGAAATAGGTCAAATGAACACATTTCCAATCACACTCATTTCACAACTCCCAATCCTTATCAAAAGTGTAAGAATATCAAATTCTTGCTACTTATAGAATATGCTAGATTCTAACATTTTATGCAATGATCCTTTTGTAATGTCACTACACTAAGGTCATAACGACTATTGCCAATGAATTACAAAGTTCTCTATCGGAAATTGTTACAAGACAATTCCATAGATGTGATGCCTCTCACTCAAAGTACATTCCTTTGAACATCCTTTTGCATAAAAGTTTCTAATGTAGACATAGATTCTCAATATCCAACTCCTAATATGGAAACCTTTCCATACTTACCATATCATAACTCATTCTTAATAAAATCTTATCTATTCATAATAATGTCGATATGCTCCATCCAATATCATACTTCCAACTACTCACAAGCGACCAATCCTTAGCAAGATTTGGATCGTCCTTTGATAGTTGTTTAATTATTTTAGTCAAAACCGATTCTTGTCCTTTTTCCCTCTAAATGCACTAGACATTTGGAAAATTTTAGAATGGTCAAATATTATAGCACTAGCAGTCAATCCTATACCTGAAGCGTATAGGACACGATGCACAATGTCTTACATAAAGATATGATGCTTTATCAATCTTTTTCTATAATATTTTATGTGTCTCGTTCTTACAACTCGAACTATGAAGAGGGATACCGTAATCATAATCGATATTTAAGAACACACTATGTATCCTTTGACTAAATTTATTAACATTCCACAATCTAAGCCTTGATTGGTTTCTATTGTATTGATGCCTTGCATGTTCATTCTTGTTGCAAAATCGAAATTTTGGCTTTTTGACTGATGAACTCGGCGAGTTCCAATGTGGACTCGGCGAGTTGGCTCCTACTCGGCGAGTCCATAGAGGAACTCAGCGAGTTCGAGCGTCAGAAAGAGGGGATTTCGGGATTTCTTGTTGTTTTGCTCATGGATACTTGCCTTATCTGTTTTGGGTCATTAAAATCCGATTTTAAACATATTTATGAGTATATCCTTGATTAAACAGAAGATAATTACCAATTGATTAGATAATAACTTCCTTATATGATTAAAGTTTAATTATTTGTATTAATTGGGTAACTTATCTTGCAAGAAATTGATTTTAGGTCAAATTTAGATAATCCTTAAATTAATTGTTTAATTTAAATTATTTGCTATTTGATCCTTGTGTTTTGAATAATTTCAAAACTTGCCCTCAAGTTTTGGAATTTAAATTTTTTATTAAAAGGTTTGATTTAGAAATATTTAAATTCTAAACCCTAATGTTTTGAAATGTTTCAAAACTTGCCCTCAAGTTTTGGAATTTAAAAGTTGATTAAAAGTTTAATTTAGGAATGTTAAATTCTAAAACCCTAGTATTGTTTTGAAAAGTTCAAATCACACCCTTATGGTTTTATTAATTAATTAAGGTGTATAATTAAAAGAGTTTTAATAAATCCATTAAAGTTTTGGTTTACAATATAATTGAGCTAAAAGTATAATTGTTAAATTTGACAACATAGTATTTTAAAAGTATAAAATACACCCTATACTATATATATCATTAAGGTCTAACATTATATATATATATATATATATATATATATATATATATATATATATATGTATGAGTAAAAGTCAGTCTTACCGTTAGTAGGCCTCATTCACGAAGCTGGTCTATAAGGGGTGTTTAAGGAAATTGCCTATAAAATGGCGATTGAATGGGTATCACTCTTACCCACCGCACTCTTGACTAGTGGAGGGTCGTTAGCCAAACGGGTAGGATAGGACAGAAACCTTCCATTATAAGTATAATGAAGTACAAAAGTAACTAAATGTTTTTACAAATTCCCAATCTTAGTTACTCTAGGCAAAAGTGAATTGATGCAATTCCATGAAATTACACTTTGTACCCTTGCGAAGATGTTAGTGGAGCATGTGTGGTTAACCGGCACACTCAATGGGTCTAAGCAAAGGTAGCAAAGGGTGACTCAATGTTTGTCATAGTTCGGTGGAGTGTGTGTGGTTAACCGGCACATCGAATAGGTGACTGTAACATGTGGGGGCAGCCTGTAAGTTTGCATGGTTATTCACACATGCTTTGTGATCCTCGGTATCCTAGTTACAAACTAGAGGGGCATATCTAGATTTAAACATGCCATTGAAAAGTTCAAAGAATCTCAAAGGATCTAGGAGTTTTCAAAGCATTTAAAACTTAATCTGTTTTTTTGTTTTTCATGGTGGAAAAATTAGTGAATCGTCATTCACTTACCTTCAAATGTTCTGCAATTTGGGTTACGGCATCCCTCTCCTGAGTTGTGGAATATTGTGTTGCGTCCTAGCCTTAGTATATCATTTGGGTGATTTACTAAGGACTCAATAAATCAACTAACTTGAATTCATTTTCTCCCGTTATGTAGATGTCAAAGTACAACAAGATCTTCCCAAATCCCGTGGAACAAGCATTCCACATAAAGATGATATTCCACGATTCGATCGAGGAACAACAAATCATGCTTCACTTCCTCCACCTCCTCCAATTATTCTCCCTAACCCAAGAGTTCGAAGAATTGAAAGGTTCAATGTCACTAAATCCCTATTGGAAATGAAACATGAAGATGGTAAACCCGTGTGTGCCCACATTCTGGGAATGAAATCACACATCGATAGGTTGATAATGTTGGGTGCGTCATTCCCTGATAAGTTGGCTGTGGACTGGGTTCTGCAGTCACTCCCTGAATCATATAATGAGTTCAAAAGAAAGTATCATATGATGGATCATGACGCAAGCCTCATTGTCTTAACTTACATGCTCATTGCTGCTGAATAAGAAATGATTTGGCAATGCAATGGAGCATATTTGTTGGGAAAGTCGACCAACCATGCTTCAGAGGACGTTCTAGGAGAACCGACCTGCGTTTGCTGCCAAGAGAAAGGGCGTTGGATACAAGTCTGCCCTAAGAGCCTGAAGAGTCCAGAAGCTCGGAGAGTCAAAGAGTATGGTTGTGCTTCAGGTAAAATCCACTATCTAACTCCATTAAGTTCCTATTCATTGATTCTTAATACATAATGTGATAAGATTGCATTAGAATGTTTTGCAGGATCAGTGAAAAGAGAGGAAGTCTGATGGAAAAGCAAGATGAGTCTGATCACGAAGAGATGGATCGCGATCACATATATTCGAAGGTTAGATTTTGAGCTTAGAAAGTTATGATAGAGTTGTTAGGAATATTTGATTACATAGTTTTTCAGTTGATTTTGCATTGTAAGGACAAATGTTTTCCGCTGCTTTTATGAATAAAATAAATTTTATTTAACGTATTTATTTATTTATTTATTTCCTTGCAATGAAATCGTTGTGAAAAATTGATGTTTGCATATTTCTACAACGAATGGATGTGATTCTTAATTATGTTATTTGTGGAAAGGTCAAGAATTTACCAAATAGGGAAAGTTTCTCATCGCCCAAGTTTCAATTGGACAGAAACTTGGAATCATACAACAAGTATTGCATAATGAATGAGAAATTTTATATTTGGAAATTAGACTAATTCGTTGACAAAGTGTCAAGTGAAGGACTAGGAGATCAAGTACACAAGGTTGTGCGTTGATTAAGTCCACCACAAGAATGACAAAGATATTCGTCATAATTTACTAAAGGTTTAGTGGATATGATTATGCTTACAAGATTAAGTGAAATTCCGAGTTGATTTGAAAGAGTTTAAATCAATAGCAGAACGAATAAGAAGAATCAAGTAGGCAGAAAGATAAAAGTTCCTCTATTCTAAGAAGAAGGGAGAGTACCTTTTATTATGTTTTCTGATAGGTCTTAATGATTAAGAACCATATCTCAATTGATCCTTTAAGAGGGTCTTTGTGCAATTGTATGTCTAAGAAGAGGAATCGAGAATTGAAGAAATGGTTAAATCAAGAAGTCAATCATACTTCGTTCCAAAACCAAATCTTAGAGTTAAGATTGTGACATTGAGTGACAAATATTAGGAAGGTTGATAACATTCATCAAATGTGGAAAGTTGTGATGTCTTGGATAAGACAAAGACCAACTAGGACCAATTTTATGAAGTGTTTTGTCTTGATAAAAGCTACACGAACTCTTGAATATTAATTTGTCAAGAAATGTTCGTTGACAAAAGAATCTTATATGTCAAGGAGTCAGTGGGAGTCTTAATGATCTCGAAAAGTTTTAAGAACTAATCAAGAATAAACGTTATCGATCATCACTAGCACACGAGTTGAGGTTTACAACCTATCGTGATGTCACTATCGGGTTTCTGTGCGGTTCCAGTTGAGTTAATTATGCATGTGAGTTCTATGAGTTCTCATTTGAAAGCATAAAAGGCAAGAACTTTGATCAATGAGAAGTACATTGATAGGAAAGGGTGAGCTGCTTAACTACTTGGAAGACATGGTGAGCAGCCGTGTTACCATAAGGCAAGAAATCAAGATTGAGAAAGCTCGGTCCATATGAGTTTGGATTTGTCATAAACTTTGGTTTTGACAAATTCACATGGATAGGAGCACATACACCATTAAAATCTAAGTGTCATAAGATTCCCTCCTTCATGAAAATGACTGTGAGGAAATGCTTTCACTAAGAGAGATTTTAAGAAGATAGTAATTGTGAAAATTGGATTCTCGAATTCGACTATGGTTACAGTATCCCTTTCCATGATTCGAATTGTGAGATTTGGAAATTAGTTTGAATTGTTTAGACACACATATGAGTTATCTAAGGAAAAGGTGTATAAGTTTGAGAAGCTTAGATAAAAGATTATCAAAGCATTAGGTATTAGAAATATGAACTTAAGAAATTCAATAGGTATTGTTTTTCTGGAAGTTAAGTTGTTTTCTAAATTCATGTCAAAGCTAGTGGGAGCATAAGTGTTATGCTTATATGATAATAATCATCATGATAGTGGGAGCATAAATGTTGTGCTTGTATGATTAATAAGGCAAGTATTGCAAGTTAGCAATATTAATTATAGAAAACAAGAGTTATACCTTGCAAATTCGTAAGGATTGAATAATTGTTTTGCTATAATTAAGGGAGAGAATATTATGCTTCATTTCAAATATAAAGGCTTAGGTTGTGGAATGTTAATAAATTTAGTCAAAGGATACATAGTGTGTTCTTAAATATCGATTATGATTATGGTATCCCTCTTCATAGTTCGAGTTGTAAGAACGAGACACATAAAATATTATGGCAAAAGATTGATAAAGCATCATATCTTTATGTAAGACATTATGCATCGTGTCCTATACGCTTCAGGTATATGATTGACTGCTAGTGCTATAATATTTGACCATTCTAAAATTTTCCAAATGTCTAGTTCATTTAGAGGGAAAAAGGACAACAATCGGTTTTGACTAAGATAATTAAACAACTATCAAAGGACGATCCAAATCTTGCTAAGGATTGGTCGCTTGTGAGTAGTTGGAAGTATGATATTGGATGGAGCATATCGACATTATTATGAATAGATAAGATTTTATTAAGAATGAGTTATGATATGGTAAGTATGGAATGGTTTCCATATTAGGATTTGGATATTGAAAGTCTATGTCTAGATTAGAAAATTTTATGCGAAAGGATGTTCAAGGAATGTACTTTGAGTGAGAGACATCACGTCTATGGAATTGTATTATAACAATCTTAGATAGAGGACTTTATAATTTCATTGGCAATAGTCATTGTGAATTTTGTGCCATGATATTACGAAAGGATCATTGCATAAAATGTTAGAATCTAGCATATTCTATAAGTGGCAAGAATTTGATATTCTCTCACTTGTGAAAAGGATTAGGAGTTGTAAAATGAGTATGATTGGAAATGTCTTCATTTGATCTATTTCAAAAAGTAAGGACCATAGGTAAACATTGTGTGCATGCTAAGAGCATGGGACAAGTATAGTTATAATTCAAGTAAGAAGTTGATTACCCGGAACAAAAAATAATGAGTAATCGATATGGTGATAAATAAAAGGTGTTTTATTTATACTCAAAGGTTTGAGGTCATATGGGATTAGTATTATTCTTGTGTTTCACTTTGCATGTTTTGACTTCCTAAATAATTTAATTGGTTCAGAACAGTCAAATTATTCGAAAGGACCACAATCGTTCATATGTTGGAAGTAGGTATGAATGAAGACTATCATGAATTGGTGTGTGGATTGTCTAAAGTGTATTAGACATAAGCAATTGTTTTCTGCAACGTTCATGAGTGCTTATGATTTGAGCATTGGATTAAACCCACGCTCACTTGGATCACTTCATGGATTTGATCATGAGTGATTGGTGAGACGATAATATCTTATATTCTTGAAACCGAGATGTGTAAGTTGTATCTCGCGAATCGGTTGCACATTGATAATATGTAAACGCACCAGTAACTTGGTGTTATAAAACATATTGTTGTGTGTAATTCGGTAAGTAAGTGCAAGAGAGCATTGAGTCAAAGTTTATCCGTTCCTTTTATCCAAAGTAGGATAAAAGCAATATCTTTGGGCCCCTAGATGATTTAGTGATGGCACCTAAGTGCTTGGCCAAGCCGGGACTAAATTGATGTGTTCAATTGTAGTCTGTTGTTAGTCATCATAAATCGGAAGTCGGGAAATAGTATAGAGGGAATGATTAAGTTCATGTCTCATATCTATACGATATCTAGAATGGAGGAATATATTGATGGGTTTTGGTCATAAGAACATCCTATGTGCTCATACAAACCCTAATGCTTGGATCTAGGTTTCTCTATTGTACATGCAAGTTATTCAAGACTATAAACCCTAGATCTAGCATATGATAATCAATATAACATATAATTAGGGTTTAGATCATACCTTGATTGTTATTTAGCAATAATAATCTCAAATCCTTCTTGTAATGACTTTAGAAAGCTTAGAGTCACAAATGTCACTCCTCTAATGGTTCACAAACACCAAGAGCAAGAGGATGAAGAGGAGAAGAGAAGGAGGCTGCCCAAAACGTGTGGAAACCCTAGAAGAAAGCTTGTCCATGTTTTTGGGGCATAAGGGCTCTATATATAGTGAGGCTATTAGGGTTATCTAACAAGGAAACCCTAATTTGGATGCTTAAGCCCTAAGCAACCCATGGACTCCTTTCCTTAAAGGCCTTAGACGATTTCTAATGGGTTTCCCCATAGAATTCGTCCACTCCTTTAATATGAGGCAATCCATAGCCCAATTGCAACTATCTTATAATTACAATTCCAGTCCTTTAAGTTTAATTAATCTCTTTTAGTCACAAACTTAATTCTTACTATTTCTTGACTAATATTAATTAAACAATATGATTTCTCCTTTAATATCTTATTCCCATAATATATTAATAAATCATATTTAATCCTTTCTCTCCATAATTATCCTATCAAGTTGCTTTGGTGAAGGAAACCCAAAAGGACCATGCACCATCGGGTCAAGTACATACCAAAATAGTTATGGACTTAGACACTAATCCAACAGTCTCCCACTTGAATAAGTCTAATAACTATTCTGCGTATGACTTCAGATCCTGATCTGCAATCGTAGCTTTCCAAAGCCGCTGTCAACTCTGATCTTATCAGATACGCGTGTCCTTTAGATAAGGGATCATATATTCCTCCATTCTAGATATCCTATGAGACATGATTTCTAATCATTCTCTCTGTACTATTTCTCGACTTCCGATTTATGACGACTAACTAACTGAACAAATCAAATTAGCCCTAGCCCGGTCGAGCATTTACGTTTGTCATCACTAAATCATCGAGGGGCCCAAAGATATCGCTTTTATCCTACTTTGGATAAAAGGAATGGATAAACTTTGATTCAATGCTCGCTTGCACTCACTCACCAAATCACACACAACAATATGTTTTATAACACCAAGTTACTGGTGCATTTACATATTATCAATGTGCAACCGATTTGCAAGATACAACTCACACATCTCGGTTTCAAGAATATAAGATGTTATCGTCTCACCAATCACTCATGATAACAATCCATGAAGTGATCCAAGTGAGCGTGGGTTTAATCCAATGCTCAAATCATATTCATAAGCACTCATGAACGTTGCAGCAAACATTTGCTTATGTCTAATACTCTTTATACAATCCGCACACCAATTCACGACAGTCTTTATTCATACCTACTTCCAACATATGAACGACTGTGGCCCGTTCGAATAATTTGACTGTTCTAAACCAATTAAATTATTCAAGAAGTCAAAACATGCAAAGTGAAACACAAGAATAATACTAATCCCATATGGCGTCAAACCTTTGAGCATAAATAAAACACCTTTTATTTATCACCATATCAATTACTCATTATTTGTTGTTTTGGTTAATCAACTTCTTACTTGAATTATTACACTTGTCCCATGCTCTTAACATGCACACAATGTTTACCTATGGTTCTTACTTTGTGAAATAGATCAAATGAACACATTTCTAATAATACTCATTTCACAACTCCCAATCCTTATCAAAAGTGTAAGAATATCAAATTCTTGCTACTTATAGAATATGCTAGATTCTAACATTTTATGCAATGATCCTTTTGTAATGTCACTACACTAAGGTCATAACGACTATTGCCAATGAATTACAAAGTTCTCTATCGGAAATTGTTACAAGACAATTCCATAGATGTGATGCCTCTCACTCAAAGTACATTCCTTTGAACATCCTTTTGCATAAAAGTTTCTAATCTAGACATAGATTTTCAATATTCAATTCCCAATATGGAAAACTTTCCATACTTACCATATGACAACTCATTCTCAATAGAATCTTATCTATTCATAATAATGTCGATATGGTCCATCCAATACTATACTTCCAACTACTCACAAGCGACCAATCCTCGGCGAACTTTGGATTGTCCTTTGATAGTTGTTTAATTATCTTAGTCAGAACCAATTCTTGTCCTTTTTCCCTCTAAATGCGGTAGACATTTGGAAAATTTTAGAATGGTCAAATATTATAGCATTTGCAATGGATCCTATACCCGAAGCATATGGGACACGATGCGTAATGTCTTAGATAAAGATTTGATACTTTATCAATATTCTGCCATAATATTTTATGTGCTACGTTCTCAAAATACGAACTATGAAGAGGAATATCGTAATCATAATCGATTTTTGAGAACACACTATGTATCCTTGACTAAATTTATTAACATTCCACAACCTAAGCCTTTAGATTTGAAATGAAGCATCATATTCTCTCCCTTAATTATAGCAAAACAACTATTCAACCCTTACAATTTTTCAAGGTATGACTCTTGTTTTCTATAATTAATATTGTTAACTTGCAATATTTGCCTTAATAACCATACAATCATAACATTTACGCTTCCACTATCAAGATGATTATTATTAACATAACACTTATGCTCCCACTAGCTTTGACATGTATTCAGAAACCAGCTTAACTTCCAGAAAAACAATGCTTATTGAATTTCTTAAGTTCATGTTTCTAATACCCAATGCTTTGAAAATCTTTAATCAAGGCTTCTTAAACTTATATACCTTTGCCATAGATAGCTTATATGTGTGTTTAAATAATTCAGACTAATTGCCAAATCTCAAAATTCGAATCATGGAAAGGGATACCGTAACCATAATCGAATTCGAAAATACAATTTCACAATCACTATCTTCTTAAAATCTCTATTAGTGAAAGAATTTCCTCACAGTCATTTTCATGAAGGAGGGAATCTTATGACACTTAGACTTTAATGGTGTATGTGTTCCTATCCATGTGAATTTGTTAAAACCAAAGTTTATGACAAATTCAAACTCATATGGACCGAACTTTCTTTGCCTTATGGTAGCACAACTGTCCACCATGTCTTCCAAGTAGTTAAGCAGCTCACCCTTTCCTATCAATGTACTTTTCATTGATCAAGGTCCTTGCCTTTTATTCAATCAAATGAGAACTCATAGAACTCACATGCATAACTAACTTAATTGGAACGGCATAGAAAAATAATGTCAACATGATAGGTTGTAAACCTCAACTCGTGTGATAGTGATGATCGATAAGGTCTATTTTGATTTGTTCTTGAAACTTTTCAAGACCATTAAGACTCCTACTAACTCCTTGACATATAAGATTCTCTTGTCAATAAACATTTCTTGACAAACAAATATTCAAAAGTTAGTGTAGTTTTATCAAAACACTTCATAAATTGGTCCTAGTTGGTCTTTGTCTTATCCGAGACATCACAAATTTCCATATTTGATGAATGTTATAAACCTTCCTAATACTTGTCACTCAATATCACAATCTTAACTCTAAGACTTGTTTTGGAACGAAGTATGATTGACTTCTTGATTTAACCATTTCTTCATTTCTTGATTCCTCTTCTTAGACATACAATTGTACCAAGACTCACTTAGAGGATCAATTGAGATATGGTTCATAATCATTAAGACCTATCATAAAGCATAAAAGATACTCTCCCTTCTTCTTAGAATGGAGAAACTTTTATCTTTCTGCCTACTTGATTCTTCTTATTCGTTCTGCTATTGAATTAAACTTTTTCAATCAATTCAGAATTGCACTTAATCTTATAAGTATAATGATATTTACTAAACCTTTAGTAAATCATGACGAATATCTTTGTTACTCTTATGGTGGACTTGATCAACACACAACTTTGTGTACTTGATCTCCTAGTCCTTCACTTCACACTTTGTCAACGAATTAGTCTAATTTCCAAATATGAAATTTCTCATTCATCATGCAACCAAGTTGCGTGATTCCAAATTTCTGTCCAACTAAAACTTGGGCGATGAGAAACTCTCCTTATTTGGTAAATTTTCGATATTTCCATAATTAAGAATCAAATCCATTATTGCTAATAATAGAAACATTCTAACATCAATTTTTCAAACACGTCATTGCAAGGATAAATAAATAATATAAAATCAAAATTTATTTTATTGCGGAAAAAATTTGTCCTTACAATGCAATTCTTTGAAAAACTATGCTTATACATCTTTCTTAGCAATCTTATTCTAACTCTAAGTAGTGGCTCAAGAATCTAATCTTCAAGTAATGCGATCGAAATCCATTCCTTCTCGGTTAGATTCTGCTCACTTCTTCCCTTAAGCTTCCTCTCTTTTCTTTGATCCTACAAAACATCAATTGTAATCTTATCACATTATGTATTAAGAATCTAGAATAGGAGCTTAAAAGAGTTAGTCAATGGATTTTACCTAAAGTAGAGCCATACGTTTTGACTCTCCTATCTCTTAGATCTCTTAGGTAAATAGGGCAGCTTCGTCTCCAATTCCCCTTCTCTTGGCAATAAAAGCAGATTGACTCTTTTGGAACAGGACATGGAACTACTTCAGACATTGCCTTTCTCTTATGATCAAACTTTTCGATCATAGCATGTCTTTCGTTGCCATTGTCTATATCCATAAAGGTCTTGAAGGCATATTCACCAATCAACTTTGCTTTTCTATTGCGCCAAACCATTGCTGATTCAGCAGCAATAAGCATATAGGTGAGATCTATAAGGGTCACGTCGCAGTTGATCATATAGTACTCTCTTACGAACTCACTATATGAGTTAGGAAGTGACTGAAGAACCCAATCAACAGCCATCTCCTCACAGACAACGGATCCCAATATTCTTAACCTATCAACGTGTGACTTCATCCCTAGGACGTGTGCACACACCGACTTTCCTTCTTCATGTTTACTTGCCAAAAGGGCTTGAGTGAGTTTGAACTTTTCATGTCTTTGAACTTGTGGGTTAGGGAGAACAACGGGAGGAGGTGGAGGATGTGAAGCATGATTTCATGTTCCTCGATCAAATCATGGAATATCATCTTCATGCGGAATGCTTGTTCCACGGGATTTGGGAAGACCATAGTTGCCATACTTTGACATCTACAAAACGGGAGAAAACGATTTCAAGTTAGTTGATTGATTAAGTCCTTAGTAAATCACCCAAATGAGATACTAAGTCCAGGACCCAACACAATACGCTACAACCTAGAAAAGGGATGCCGTAATCTAGTTGCAGAATATTTGAAGGTAAGTGAATGACGATTCACTAATTTCCACCATTAAAAACGAAAAAGAAAATTAAGTTTTAAATCTATGAAAACTCCTAGATCCTTTGAGATTCATTGAACATTTTAATGGCATGTTTAAATCTTGATATGCCCCTCGAGTTTGTGACTGGGATACCGAGGATCACAAAGCGGGTGTGAATAACCATGCAAACTTACATGGTGCCCTCATATGTTACAGTCACCTATTCGATGTGCCGGTAAACCACACACGCTCCACCGAAATATGACAAACATTGAGTCACCCTTTGCTACCTTTGCTTAGAACCATTTAGTGTGTCGGTAAACCACACACGCTCCACTAACGTCTTTGCAAGGGCACAAAGTGTAATTTCATGGAATTGCATCAATTCGCTTTTGCCTAAGTATCTAAGATTAGGAATTTGTAAAACATTTAGTTACTTTTGTACTTCATTATACTTATAATGGAAGGTTTTGTCCTATCCTACCCGTTCGGCTAACGACCCTCCACTAGTCAAGAGTGCGGTGGGTAAGAGTGGATACCCATTCAATCGCCATTTTATAGGCAATTTCCTTAAACACCCCTTATAGACCAACTTCGTGAATGAGGCCTACTAACGGTAAGACTGACTTTTACTCATACATATATATAATGTTAGACTTCTAATGTTATATATAGTATAGGGTGTATTTTACACTTTTAAAATACTAGGAGGTTAAATTTAACAATTATACTTTTAATTCAATTAAATTATAAACCTAAACTTTTATGGATTTATTAAACCTCTTTTAATTATACACCTTAATTAATTAATAAAACCATAAGGGTGTGATTTGAACTTTTCAAAACAATACTAGGGTTTTAGAATTTAACATTCCTAAATTAAACTTTTTAATCAACTTTTAAATTCCAAAACTTGAGGGCAAGTTTTGAAACATTTCAAAACATTAGGTTTAGAATTTAAATATACATCAAAATTAAACTTTTAATCAAAATTTAAATTCCAAAACTTGAGGACAAGTTTTGAAAACTTTTCAAAACATTAGGGTTTCAACTATTTAAATTTCGAAACTAAACTTTTGAGTTTAAATTTAAACTATAGAACCTAAAGGGGAAAATTTGAAACTTTTCATAACACAAGGATCAAATAACAAATAATATAAATTAAACAATTAATTTCATAATTATCTATATTTGACCTAATTTTAATTTCTTGTAAAATAAGTTACCCAATTAATACAAATAATCAACTTTAATCATATAAGGAAGTTATTATCTAATCAATTGGTAATTATCTTTTGTTTAATCAAGGATATACTCAAAAATATGAATAAAATCGGATTTTAATGATCTAAAACAGATAAGGCAAGTATCCATGAGAAAAACAGCAAGAAATCCCGAAATCCCCTCTTTCTGACGCTCAAACTCGCCGAGTACCCATATGGACTCGCGGAGTAGGGGCCTACTCACCGAGTCCACAATGGGACTCGCCGAGTTCATCAGGCAGTTTCACAAAAAACGACTTTTTTAACTTGAACAAACACATAATGCATCAATACAATAGAAACCAATCAAGTCTCTGATACCACTGATGGGTTTTGGTCATAAGAACATCTTATATGCTCATACAAACCCTAATGCTTGGATCTAGGTTTCTCTATTGTAAATGCAAGTTATCCAAGACTATAAACCCTAGATCTAGCATATGATAATCAATATAACATATAATTAGGGTTTAGATCATACCTTGATTGTTATGTAGAAACAACAATCTCAAATCCTTCTTGTAATGACTTTAGAAAGCTTAGAGTCACAAATGTCACTCCTCTAATGGTTCACAAACACCAAGAGCAAGAAGATGAAGAGGAGAAGAGAAGGAGGCTGCCCAAAACGTGTGGAAACCCTAGAAGAAATCTTGTCCATGTTTTTGGGGCATAAGGGCTCTATATATAGTGAGGCTATTAGGGTTATCTAACAAGGAAACCCTAATTTGAATGCTTAAGCCCTAAGCAACCCATGGACTCCTTTCCTTAAAGGCCTTGGACGATTTCTAATGGGTTTCCCCATAGAATTCGTCCATTCCTTTAATATGAGGCAATCCATAGCGCAATTGCAATTATCTTATAATTACAATTCCAATCCCTTAAGTTTAATTAATCTCTTTTAGTCACAAACTTAATTCTTATTAATTCTTGACTAATATTAATTAAACAATATGATTTCTCCTTTAATATATTATTCCCATAATATATTAATAAATCATATTTAATCCTTTCTCTCCATAATTCATCCTATCAAGTTGCTTTGGTGAAGGCAACCCAAAAGGACCATGCACCATCGGGTCAAGTACATACCAAAATAGTTATGCACTTAGACACTAATCCAATATATATGATCCCTTATCTAAAGGACACACGTATATGATAAGATCAGAGTTGACAGCGGCTTTGGAAAGCTACGATTGCAGATCAGGATCTGAAGTCGTACGCATAATAGTTATTAGACTTATCCAAGTGGGAGACTGTTGGATTAGTGTCTAAGTCCATAACTATTTTGGTATATACTTGATCCGATGGTGCATGGTCCTTTTGGGTTGCCTTCACCAAAGCAACTTGATAGGATGAATTATGGAGAGAAAGGATTAAATATGATTTATTAATATATTATGAGAATAATATATTAAAGGAGAAATCATATTGTTTAATTAATATTATTCAAGAATTAATAAGAATTAAGTTTGTGGCTAAAAGATATTAATTAAACTTAAGGGACTAGAACTATCAATTGTGTGATAGTTGAATATTGGGCTAATGGACTTCATATTTAAGGAGTGGACAAATTCTATGGGGAAACCCATTAGAAATCGTCCAAAGGCCTTTAAGAAAGGAGTCCATGGGTTGCTTAGGGCTTAAGCATCCAAATTAGGGTTTCCTTGTTAGATAACCCTAATGGCCTCACTATTTAAAGAACCCTTAAGCCCCAAAAACGTGGTGAACTTGTTATCTAGGGTTTTCACACGTTTTGGGCAGCCTCCTCTCTCCTTATTCTTCATCCTCTTGCTCTTGGTGTTTGTAAGCCATTAGAGGAGTGACACTTGTGACTCTATGCTTTCTAAAGTCATTACAAGGAGGATTTGAGATTGTTATTGCTACATAACAATCAAGGTAATATCTTAAACCCATTATTATGTTAATATTGATTATCATATGCTAGATTTAGGGTTTAAAGTCTTGGATGAATTGTATGTGCAACTACTCAATCCTTACGACTTTGCAAAGTATAACTCTTGTTTTCTATAATTAATATTGCTAACTTGCAATACTTGTCGTAATAATCATACAAGCACAACATTTATGCTCCCACTATCATGATGATTATTATCATATAAGCATAACACTTATGCTCCCACTAGCTTTGACATGTAGTTAGAAAACAGCTTAACTTCCAGAAAAACAATACCTATTGAATTTCTTAAGTTCATATTTCTAATACCTAATGCTTTGATAATCTTTTATCTAAGCTTCTCAAACTTATACACCTTTGCCTTAGATAGCTCATATGTGTGTCTAAACAATTCAGACTAATTGCCAAATCGCACAATTCGAATCATGGAAAGGGATACCGTAACCATAATCGAATTCGAGAATCCAATTTTCACAATTACTATCTTCTTAAAATCTCTCTTAGTGAAAGCATTTCCTTACAGTCATTTTCATGAAGGAGGGAATCTTATGACAGTTAGATTTTAATGGTGTATGTGTTCCTATCCATGTGAATTTGTCAAAACCAAAGTTTGCGACAAATCCAAACTCATATGGACCGAGCTTTCTCAATCTTGATTTCTTGCCTTATGGTAACACGGCTGCCCACCATGTCTTCCAAGTAGTTAAGCATCTCACCCTTTCCTATCAATGTACTTTTCATTGATCAAAGTGCTTGCCTTTTATGCGTTCAAATGAGAACTCATAGAACTCACATGCATAATTAACTCAACTGGAACCGCACAGAAACAAGATAGTGTCAACACGATAGGTTGTAAACCTCAACTCGTGTGCTAGTGATGATCGATAACGTTTATTCTTGATTAGTTCTTGGAACTTTTCGAGATCATTAAGACTCCCACTAACTCCTTGACATATAAGATTCTTTTGTCAGTGAACATTTCTTGACAAACGAATATTCAAGAGTTAGTGTAGCTTTTATCAAGACAAAACACTTCATAAAATTGGTCCTAGTTGGTCTTTGTCTTATCCAAGACATCACAACTTTCCACATTTGATGAATGTTATCAACCTTCCTAATACTTGTCACTGAATGTCACAATCTTAACTCTAAGATTTGGTTTTGGAACGAAGTGTGATTGACTTCTTGATTTAACCATTTCTTCAATTCTCGATTCCTCTTCTTAGACATACAATTTCACAAAGACTCTCTTAGAGGATCAATTGAGATATGGTTCTTAATCATTAAGACCTATCATAAAACATAATAAAAGGTACTCTCCATTCTTCATCGAATAGAGAAACTTTTATCTTTCTGCCTACTTGATTCTTCTTATTCGTTCTGCTATTGATTTAAACTTTTTCAATCAACTAAGAATTACACTTAATCTCATAAGTGTAACCATATTTACTTAACCTTAGTAAATCATGATGAATATCTTTGTTACTTTTGTGATGGACTTGATCAACACATAACCTTGTGTACTCGATCTCCTAGTCCTTCACTTGACACTTTGTCAATGAATTAATCTAATTTTCAAGTATGAAACTTCTCATTCATCATGCAATACTTGTTGTATGATTCCAAGTCTCTATCCAATTGAAACTTGGGCAATGAGAAACTTTCCCTATTTGGTAAATTCTTGACCTTTCCACAAATAACATAATTAAGAATCACATCCATTCATTGTAGAATTATGCAAACATCAATTTTTCATAACGATTTCATTGCAAGGAAATAAATAAATAAATAAATACGTCAAATAAAATTTGTTTTATTCATAAAAGCAGCAGAAAACATTTGTCCTTACAATGCAAAATCAACTGAAAAACTATGTAATCAAATATTCCTAACAACTCTATCATAACTTTCTAAGCTCAAAATCTAATCTTCGAATCTATGTGATCGCGATCCATCTCTTCGTGATCAGACTCATCTTGCTTTTCCATCAGACTTCCTCTCTTTTCACTGATCCTACAAAACATTCAAATGCAATATTATCACATTATGTATTAAAAATCAATGAATAGGAACTTAATTGAGTTAGATAGTGGATTTTACCTAAAGCACAGCCATACTCTTTGACTCTCCCATCTTTAGGCTTTTAGGGCAGACTTGTATCCAACGCCCTTTCTCTTGGCAGCAAACGCAGGTTGGTTCTCCTAGAACGTCCTCGAAAGCATGGTTGGTTGACTTTCCCAACAAATATGCTCCATTGCCTTGCCAAATCATTTCTGATTCAGCAGCAATGAGCATGTAAGTTAAGTCAATGAGGCTTGTGTCATGATCCATCATATGATACTTTCTTTTGAACTCATTATATGATTCAGGGAGTGACTGCAGAACCCAGTCCACAGCCAACTTATCAGGGAATGACGCACCCAACATTATCAACCTATCGATGTGTGATTTCATTCCTAGAACATGGGCACACACGGGTTTACCATCTTCATGATTCATTTCCAATATGGCTTTAGTGACATTGAACCTTTCAATTCTTCGATTTTGTGGGTTAGGGAGAATAATTGGAGGAGGTGGAGGAAGTGAAGCATTATCTCTTGGTCCTCGATTGAATCGTGGAATATCATCTTCATGTGGAATGCTTGTTCCACAGAATTTGGGAAGACCATAGATGTCATACTTTGACATCTACAAAATGGGAGAAAATAAATTCAAGATAGTTGTTTGATTGAGTCCTTAATAAATCACCCAAATGAGATATTAAGGCTAGGACCCAACACAATACGCTACAACCTAGAAAAGGGATGTCGTAATCTAGTTGCAGAATATTTGAAGGTAAGTGAATGACGATTCACTAATTTTCCACCATGAAAAACGAAAAACCGATTAAGTTTTAAATGCTTTGAAAACTCCTAGATCCTTTGAGATTCATTTAACTTTTCAATGGCATGTTTAAATCTCGATATGCCCCTCGAGTTTGTGACTGGGATACCGAGGATCACAAAGCGGGTGTGAATAACCATGCAAACTTACATGGTGCCCTCACATGTTACAGTCACCTATTCGATGTGCCGGTAAACCACACACGCTCCACCGAACTATGACAAACATTAAGTCACCGTTTGCTACCTTTGATTAGATCCATTTAGTGTGCCGGTAAACCACACACGCTCCACTAACGTCTTTGCAAGGGCACAAAGTGTAATTTCATGGAATTGCATCAATTCACTTTTGCCTAAGTAACTAAGATTGGGAATTTGTAAAACATTTAGTTACTTTTGTACTTCATTATACTTATAATGGAAGGTTTTGTCCTATCCTACCCGTTCGGCTAATGATCCTCCACTAGTCAAGAGTGCGGTGGGTAAGAGTGGATACCCATTCAATCGCCATTTTATAGGCAATTTCCTTAAACACCCCTTATAGACCAGCTTCGTGAATGAGGCCTACTAACGGTAAGACTGACTTTTACTCATACATATATATAATGTTAGACTTTAATGATATATATAGTATAGGGTGTATTTTACACTTTTGAAATACTATGTGGTCAAATTTAACAATTATACTTTGAATTCAATTATATTGTAAACCAAAACTTTTATGGATTTATTAAAACTCTTTTAATTATACACCTTAATTAATTAATAAAACCATAAGGGTGCGATTTGAACTTTCCAAAACTATACTAGGGTTTTAGAATTTAACATTTCTAAATTAAACTTTTAATCAACTTTTAAATTTCAAAACTTGAGGGCAAGTTTTGAAACATTTCAAAACATTAGGGTTTAGAATTTAAATATTTCAAAATCAAACCTTTTAATCAAAAATTTAAATTCCAAAACTTGAGGGCAAGTTTTGAAACTATTCAAAACACAAGGATCAAATAGCAAATAACTTAAATTAAACAAATAATCTAATTATTATCTAATTTGACCTAAAATTAATTTCTTGCAAGATAAGTTACCCAATTAATACAAATAATCAAACTTTAATCAAATAAGGAAGTTATTATCTAATCAATTGGTAATTATCTTTTGTTTAATCAAGGATACACTCAAAATATGATTAAAATTCGAATTTTATTGACCCATAACAGTTAATGCAAGTATCTTTGAGTAAAACAGCATATCCTGAAACTGCCTCCTTCTGACGCTCGAACTCGCCGAGTTCCTCTATGGACTCGCCGAGTAGGAGCCAACTCGCCGAGTTCATCAGTCAGAAAGCCAAAATTTCGATTTTGCAACAAGAATGAACATGCAAGGCATCAATACAATAGAAACCAATCAAGGATCTGATACCACTGATGGGTTTTAGCCATAAGAACATCCTATGTGCTCATGCAAACCCTAATGCTTGGATCTAGGTTTCTCTATTGTACATGCAATTCATCCAAGACTTTAAACCCTAGATCTAGCATACGATAATAAATATTAACATAATAATGGGTTTAAGATATTACCTTGATTGTTATGTAGCAATAAGAATCTCAAATCCTCCTTGTAATGACTTTAGAAAGATTAGAGTCACAAATGTCACTCCTCTAATGGCTCACAAACACCAAGAGCAAGAGGATGAAGAATAAGGAGAGAGGAGGCTGCCCAAAACATGTGGAAACCCTAATCAACAAGTTCACCACGTTTTTAGGGCTTAAGGGTTCTTTAAATAGTGAGGCTATTAGGGTTATCTAACAAGGAAACCCTAATTTGGATGCTTAAGCCCTAAGCAACCCATGGACTCCTTTCTTAAAGGCCTTTGGACGATTTCTAATGGGTTTCCCCTCAGAATTCGTCCACTCCTTAAATATGAAGTCCATTAGCCCAATATTCAACTATCACACAATTGATAGTTCTAGTCCCTTAAGTTTAATTAATATCTTTTAGCCACAAACTTAATTCTTATTAATTCTTGACTAATATTAATTAAACAATATGATTTCTCCTTTAATATATTATTCTCATAATATATTAATAAATCATATTTAATCCTTTCTCTCCATAATTCATCCTATCAAGTTGCTTTGGTGAAGGCAACCCAAAAGGACCATGCACCATCGGGTCAAGTATATACCAAAATAGTTATGGACTTAGACACTAATCCAACAGTATGATCACGCCTTTACCTTGCCGCGATCCCCTGATATACCTGAAACAATAAACTGAAATTGTAAGCCCAAGGCTTAGTGAGTTCCCCCGAAATACCCATACACACAATAATACACATATAATCATAAACACCATACTATGGGTCCAGTCAACCATCGGGTTGGAATACCCCAAGCCCTCAACCATCCAGTTGGAATGCCAACATACTACGGGTCCAATCATCCTCGAGATGGAATACCCCAAGCCCACAACCAATAAGTTGGAATGCCCACATGCTATGAGTCCAATCATCCTCGGGATGGAATACTCACGGCCTACAACCAACAGGTTGGAATGCCCAGGTCCATTGGCTTTTGCGCAAAGCAGATAAGCCTCAACCGCCAAACAAACATGTGCACATATAACAGATAATCACATAACAGTCTATAGAAAAAAACCGATCTAACGGATCATAGCCACATAACACACGATACCATCCTATCTACCAGGATACCGATCTAACAGATCATACTATCATAACATATCCAGATAAGAATCCAAAAGGCCGGCCTTAGTTCCTTAGACCCTTGAGTAAAGTGAGGATGATAACTTACCTCGCGAGTAGTGTTGAAGTACTGAAATTTCTGATCGATGTCTCACTGAAAATCCTGAACTATCACATAATAAATATCAAGTCAATACACAAGACACTAGTCTTGACTAAGGTTCCACACAATCCCTCATGTCCCTTCTCTCTATTGGGCCAAGGCCTAATGCCAATTTTGTAACATTGAAAGTCTTTATGCAAAGCCCATTATTGGCCCAATTTACCAAATTGGGCCCAACTCCCTAATTGGGCCTAATTCCAATATCCATTATCAAAACTTGGCCCAAAGCATCATATTCATAAAGTCCAGCAAATTCCCAAATCCAATTACTCCATAAACAGTCAAAAACCCGAAGCCCAATTGTCAAAGGCCCAACAGAGGACGTAAGCAGGGCGTACTCGTCCTGATGTTGACCACCATCGGGGTGGTTGACCCAGTACGCTGGACGTACTGGATTTACGCTGGGCCTACGTAGTGGTTTGCCAAAATCTGAATAATTGCTTAATAGCTTAAGTACTTAAGCCCAAACTTCAGATCCAGTGACCAAATGTTCCTAGGACCCATACAGTCACGAACTTTATCACTATGGATGTCCAGAAAGCTCTTAATACTTGGTCTTAATCCATTAAGACCTTCCTACTCCATGCATGGGACATCTTAAGCCATTGGGACCTCAGTTTTATCACTCAAAACCCCTTCAAGAGTTTAGAAGGACAATTCATTTCGTCCATATCACATCATGCACTATCTTGGGACTTTTGGGACAAGAAATGGTTCATTAAAGCAAAAATGGCAAGATCTATGAGATGCATGTATAAAGTTTGAAGCTTTTTACCTTCTGGAGCTTATAGGGCACAAACCAACTTCAGATCTACAAGCTCGATCTTCTTCTCCAACTCCTTGATATAACATCTTCTTCTTAGAACACTCAAGAAACACTCAATAAGCTCACACACTCAAGGAAATGGCTAGGGTTTGGGAAAAACGACTCTAAGCAGTGGAGGCTGAGGTAAGGGAGGGTTATGTGCCCATAATGTTGCTTATATAGCCCCCAAACCCTAAATATTAGGGTTTCATCCTGATGTAAGTACGCCCAACGTACACAAGTGTACACCCAGCGTACTAAGGCGGACCTTAGTACGCTTAGCGTCTCTTATTTACGCGCAACGTACTCCTTCTTGGCCCAAGGTTGCAACCTTGGCCCTTATACTTATCTTGGCTCTACACTTCCAAGCTCAAGAACTACAAATGACTAAGTAATGATAGAAGAGGGTTCGGAAATACCTGCAAAAAATCTCAGGATGTTACAATTCTCCCCCACTTGACCTAGACTTCGTCCTCGAAGTCTGTTGCAGTAAATAGATTTGGGTAATGCTCCCGCATCTCGGACTCGGGCTCCCATGTCTACTTGGATCCCCTCTGATGCTCCCACTGTACCTTTACCAAAGGTATCTCCTTGTTTTGTAGAACCTTCGTCTTCCTCTCTAGTATGGCCACGGGCCTCTCCACGTAATTCAGGCGCTCATCGACTTGAATATCATCCAACGATACTACTGCCTCCTGATCCATAATGCACTTTCGCATTTGAGATATGTGAAAAGTGTTGTGGATCCGACTAAGCTCCTCTAGTAGCTCTAGCCTGTATGCCACCATGCCAACCTTGGAAACAATCCTGAACGGCCCAATGTATCGGGGACCCAATTGCCCCTCTTCCTGAAGTGGATCACACCCTTCCAGGGTGAGACCTTCAGGAGTACCATGTTACCAACCTGGAACTCTAACTCAGATCGGCGTCTGTCTCCATAACTCTTCTACTGACTCTGAGCGGTCTGCAGTTGCTGTCTAATCTGTCGAATCTTCTCGGTAGTTTTCAAGACTACCTCAGTCCATCCTATCACCCTGTGTCCAACCTCACCCCAACAGACCGGGGTGCAACATCTCCGCCCATACAACAGCTTGAAAGGCAGGGCGCCAATGCTGGAATGATAGCTGTTGTTGTAGGCGAACTCTGCAAAGGGTATGTAGGAATCCTAGCTCCCACCGAAGTCAATGACACACGCCCTCAACATGTCGTCGAGGGTATGAATGGTCCGCTCTCTCTAACCGTCGGTCTGCGGATGATAAGCTGTGCTAAAATGCAGCTGCGTGCCTAGTTCCTCGTGGAACTTCTACCAGATACGCGAGGTAAATCTAACATCTCGGTCGGAAATAATGGAGACCAGAACCTCGTGGCGAGCAACGATCTCACGGACATACACGTTGGCTAACTTCTCAGCCGATGAACTCTCCCGTAGGGCCAAAAAAGAGGCACTCTTGGTCAATCGATCCACGATCACCCATATAGCATTAAACCCCTTCGCCGTCTTCGGTAGCTTGGTAATAAAGTTCATCGTGATCTGTTCCTATTTCCACATGGGAATCTCTAGGGGCTGCAGTGTGTCATGCGGCCTTTGATGCTCAGCCTTGACCATCCTACAGGTCAAGCACCTCTCAACGTACCAAGCGATTTCTCGCTTCAGTGCGGCCACCAGTAACTCAAACTCAAGCCCCGGTACATCTTGGTGGCCCCCGAGTGAATAGAGAAGTGAGACTTGTGAGCCTCCTCCATAACTGTCTGTCTAACCCCACCAAACATCGGAACCCATACTCGTCTGCATCTGTAACGACCCAATTTTCACGTCCAAAAATTTCGTTTTAAAACATTACTTTAGGAGACATTAATAATTAAAACATTGTTTGATCAAACCATGATACAACGTAAACCGTGTCTAAAAGTCAAATCATACAACCAATCAAAATATCAGAGTATAAATCCCAGAGAATCTTGTAAATGCGGAAACCAGAGAGTGTGTGTGTGACATGCTGCTACCGCGCCGACTCCTTTCCCCTAGCTGAGGAGGTACCTGAAACCAAAACTGAAAACTGTAAGCTCAAAGCTTAGTGAGTTCCCCCACCGTACCACATACCAAATAATCTCATAACATACATATATTGTCAGGCATATCTGGGTGCCTGACCTTCCCCTTCGGCCCTCTCGACCGGACATTGCCTAGCATATCTGGGTGCTGGCCTCCCCTTCGGTCCTTTCGACCGGATACTGCCTAGCATATCTGGGTGCTGGCCTCCCCTTCGGTCCTACCGACCGAATACTGCCTAGCATATCTGGGTGCTGGCCTCCCCTTCGGTCCTACCGACCGGATACTACCTAGCATATCTGGGTGCTGGCCTCCTTTTCGGTCCTACGGACCTGATACTTCGGGGACTATCTCCCATCTTCTGTCACTAGCACATAACATCATATAATACTAGCACATAACATAACGCAGGCAATACCTAGATGAATATCATAGAGACAAACATCTACAAATAACTCTTACTGGTGGGCCGGCATTGTGGCCGTAGACCCACCGCTACTGGAAGGTAACTCACCTCGAAGTAGCTGCTGATCTGATCGGGAACTGACTGCCTGCTGCTGCTCCGGAAATCCTCCGGCTGCAGTTCCCACAACATACTCAATCAAACACTGCTCACTGATCTTTGGGTAAAATGACCATTTTACCCCTGACCATGCCCTAAGTCAAAGTCAGAGTCAACTTTCAGTTGACCCGACTCGCCGAGTTGGCTTTCCAACTCGCCGAGTCCCTACCCAAACGACTGCCCTGAATCCCGATCCTACTCGTCGAGTTAGGCAACGACTCGACGAGTTCACCTTCTAAACCAATATTCAAGTCCTTCATCCTACTCGCCGAGTTGTATGAACAACTCGTCGAGTTCATCTTCATCCAACGGACACTTATGCTAAGACTTGCCGAGTTGTATGAACAACTCGCCGAGTCCATCTTCATCCGAAGAACACTTATGCTGCGACTCGCCGAGTTGTATGAACAACTCGCCGAGTCTGTTCTTGATCTAAGGAGATTGCCTTGAACTCGCCGAGTACCTCCATATATGAGTTCAGCTTCCGACTCACTGAGTCACACCCCGTGACTCACTGTTCACTCGACACTACGAAAAGGGGACAAACTCGGAGACTCGCGAACAGACTCGCCGAGTCATATGGACGACTCGTCAAGTCGTTGCCATGCACCCACTAAATACACAGATTTGCTCGATTCCAGTCCATGCCATTCACAGATCTGGACTTCTAGGACACGAATCACACGTAAAGTTTCCAACTTTACGTGTGGATATTCACCAATATGTATTTTAGGGCTCAAAATGTCTCAAAAGGGTAGATCTAGGGTGAACAAGCAACATGGGGCCATAAAGCTAACAGATCTGAGCTCCTGGAGCTCAATCTTGCCTAGATCCAGAGGCCAAACATCTTATTACGACATATAATGCACATACAAGCTTGGGGATTTGTCCAAGAAAGACCTAAATGAAGTACTAAGAAAAGAATCATGGGGAAAACGGGTTATACCTCAAAGGCACTGCTGGAAGAACACAATAATGCCTGGATGGCTTCCCTTCTTCTGGATCTACTTCCTTCCTCCTTCAAAACCTTCAAAAGCACACAACAAAGCTTCAATTCTTCAAAGAACAAGCATAAACGAGGGTTGGGAGCTCTAGGGAGAGAATGGGGGCTGGCCTGGGGCGGATAAGTCGCTTAAATAGGGTGCAAACCCCTGAAACTTAGGGTTTCATCCAACAGCTGTGACTTGCCGAGTCCAGGATATGGACTCGCCGAGTCGCCAACTTAAACGTGTCCCGGGTCCCGTATCCACTCGGCGAGTCAGACCTATGACTCGCCAAGTCCAAGGCTAAAAGAAAGGAAATACTCGAATAACATTTACGTACCAGGACCCGGGTGCTACAAATCTCCCTCACTTATTTTAGACTTCGTCCTCAAAGTCTGCTGCTCGATCCGGAAACAGCTCGGGATAGTAGTCCATCATCTCGTCCACCGGCTCCTAAGTCCATTCCGAACCCTTGCGGTGCTGCCATTGCACCTTCACTAGCTCCACCCTCTTGTTCCTCAAATCCTTCGACTTCCTGTCGAGGATTGCGACTGGGCGCTCAATGTAATTTAGGCTGTCATCAACCTGAATGTCCTCTAACGGCACAACCGCTGAATCGTCCACTAGGCACTTTCGCAGCTGAGAAACATGGAAAGTGATGTGGACTTGGCTGAGCTCGGCTGGCAGATCCAATCTATACGCTACCTTGCCCACCCGGGCTACGACCCTGAACGGTCCGATGAATCGTGGGCCCAACTTGCCCCGCTTTCTGAATCGAATGACGCCTTTCCAAGGAGACACCTTCAGGAGAACCATATCCCCGACTTGGAACTCCAAATCGGATCGACGCTTGTCGGCATAACTTTTCTGCCGACTCTAAGCAGTCTGAAGCCTGCTCCGGACCTGCTGGATCCTCTCGGTCGTCTTGAGCACCACTTCGGTGCTCCCTATGACCCTCTGGCCAACTTCACCCCAGCATATCGGGGTCCTGCACCTCCGTCCGTACAACATCTCGAAGGGAGGGCGGTCGATACTCGCGTGATAGCTGTTGTTGTAGGAGAACTCAGCCAGGGGAAGATAGGTATCCCAGCTACCACCAAAGTCTAGCACGCACACCCGCAGCATATCCTCCAGAGTCTGGATGGTCCGCTCGCTCTGACCATCCGTCTGCGGGTGAAAGGCAGTGCTGAAATGCAGACGAGTGCCCAGCTCGTCATGGAATCTCTTCCAAAATCTGGAAGTAAAACGCACATCCCTGTCCGAGATCACCGATACTGGCACCCCATGCCGTGCCACAATCTCCCTGATATAGATGTCGGCCAATTTCTCGGCCGATATACTCTCCTGAATCGGGATAAAGTGAGCACTCTTGGTCAATCGATCCACAATGACCCAAATCGAATCCACTCCACGCGCGGTCCTGGGAAGTTTCGTGATAAAGTCCATCGTGATATCCTCCCATTTCCACAGTGGGATGTCCAATGGCTGCATTTTGCCATGCGGCCTCTGATGTTCGGTGTTGAACTTCCTGCAGGTCAAGCAGCGCTCAACGTACCATGCCACATCCCGCTTCATGCAGGGCCACCAATAATCTAGACGAAGATCCCTATACATCTTCGTCGCCCCAGGATGAATGGAGAATCAGGACTTGTGCGCCTCCTCCATCAAAATCTGGCGCACGCCTCCGTGATACGACACCCACACCCTACGGTGCAGTGTCAAAAGTCCTCGACTATCATAATCAAAGCAGGAAACCTGACCCACAACACGCTCACTCTTCCGATGTTCCTCCTTGATAGCCTCCTGTTGAGCCTCCCGAATCTGCTCCAACAGGGGAGTCACCACGTTCATCCTCATACAAACGTCCCTGATCGGCGCCGCCTTGCGGCTAAGCGCATCGGCCACTACATTGGCCTTCCCCAGGTGGTAAAGGATCTCACAATCATAATCCTTCACCACATCCAACCATCGACGCTGCCTCATGTTCAGATTTGGCTGATCCATGAGGTACCTCAAACACTTGTGGTCCGTGTAGATGGTACATCGAACCCCGTAGAGGTAATGCCTCCAAATCTTGAGGGCAAAGACCACCGCTCCCAACTCCAAATCGTGCGTCGGGTAGTTCACCTCGTGAGGCTTGAGCTGCCTCGAAGCATAGGCAATGACATGCCCCCTCTGCATCAGTACCGCGCCCAACCCAGAAATGAACGCATCACAATAAACCACAAAATCCTCTACGCCCTCTGGCAGGGCTAAGATCGGTACCTCGCACAGTCTCTGTCTCAGCGTCTCAATTGCAGCCTGCTGCTCGGGTCCCCACCGAAAGACCACGACTTTCTTCATCAGCCGTGTCAGGGGTATGACTATCTTGGAGAAATCCTGGATAAATCTCCGATAGTAGCCTGCCAATCCTAGGAAACTCCGAATCTCAGATGGAGACTTCGGAACCTCCCATCTCATCACGGCCTCGACCCTAGCCGGATCGACCAGAATCCCGTTCTGGTTGACGAGGTGTCCAAGAAATTGTACCCGCGCAACCAAAACTCACACTTGGAGAACTTGGCATAAAAGCTCTCCCCCCTCAGGGTCTCCAACACCTCTCTTAGATGCTCCTCATGTTCCTCCCGAGTCTTGGAATAAACCAAGATATCATCGATAAAGACTATCACAGACCGATCCAGCATTGGTCTGCATACGCGGTTCATGAGGTCCATGAACGCGGCAGGAGCATTGGTGAGCCCAAACGGAATCACCACGAACTCATAATGGCCATAGCGCGTCCGAAACGCGGTCTTCTGCATATCCTCCTCCCTGACCCTCATCTGATGATAACCCGAACGCAAATCAATCTTGGAGAACCAAGATGCTCCCTAAAGCTGGTCAAAGAGGTCATCAATCCTCAAAAGCGGGTAACGGTTCTTCACCGTTACCTTGTTCAGCTCCCGGTAATCTATACACATCCGCTGCGACCCGTCCTTCTTCTTCACAAACAGAATCGGGGCTCCCCAGGGCGAACTGCTCGGACGAATAAATCCCTTGTCTAGCAGCTCCTGCAGCTGCGTAGACAACTCCTGCATCTCAGGAGGAGCCAACCGATACGGTGCCTTGGCTATCGGAGCCGTACCAAGAACAAGGTCAATCCTAAACTCAACCTGTCGCCCTGGAGGTATCCCAGGAAGCTCCTCTGGAAAAACATCTGCGAAATCTCGGACCACTGGAACCCCGCTCACTGTCGCCTTACCCGCCTCCCGGGTATCCATCATATACGCGACATATCCTGCGCATCCCTGCTGAAGGTAGCGCCTAGCTCTCGCTGCTGAACATACAGCGGGTCCATACTGAGGCCTCTCACCATGAATCACTAACTCTCCCCCGCTTGGGGTCCTAACCCGCACTAGCTGCTGCGCGCAATCTATCACCGCCCCATTAGGGCTCAGCCAATCCATGCCTATAATCACCTTGTTCCCACGCAACGGAATGTGAACCAAATCTACCAAATAGCGCTCCTCGAACAAGCGCAACACGCAATCTCGAAATACCATCGATGCTCGCACCGATCGATCATCAGCAATCTCCACCTCCAAAGGGCAATCTAACTCGCCTGATGGCTCATGAAACTTCTTGCTAAGCGCAAGGGAAACGAATGATCGGGATGCACCCGAATCAAATAACACCTGAACTGGGAGGCCGTTCACATGGAACGATCCTAATGCATACATATACATAAAGAGCACATATCAATAACATAACATCATAAAAATAAGATAGAGGGAAAGAATCATACCCGTCACCACATCGGGTGCGGCGCGTGCCTCCTCGGTACTCAGCTGGAATGCTCGGCTCCTCACCACTGGAGCCTCTGCCTTGCCCTGTCGGCCATCCGTGATCCGCAGGGTCGCTGGAGCTGGCGCCTTCACCGATGCTGAAACTATCAACTGGGGGCAATTGGCCTTCTTGTGGCCCCTCTGGTTGCAGTGAAAACACAGCAACTCTGATGTCTGAATAACTACTGCCGGAGCAGTGCAATCCCTGCTGATGTGCCCAGACTTGCCGCACTTGTAGCAGCTTGATGATCCCATCCTACATGCCCCCTCGTGCACCTTGCCGCATTTCCTGCAGCGTCCCCGTCCCTGTTGGCCTTTCGGCCCCGCATCAAACCCCTTGGGCTTCTTCCTCGAAGCCCCTCCTGACTGACCCTCTTCTGCCTTCCGTTTCCGGATGTGCTCCAAATCTATCTCCCTTTCCCTCGCCCTGGCAATCATGGAGTCCAGGGTAGGGCAAGCCGAAAAGCTAACATGCTCCCGGATGTCAGCTCGTAGCATATCATGATAACGAGTCCTCCTCATGTCCTCGTCACCAGCATACTGGGGCACCAACAAAGCCCTCTCCCGAAACTTGGCGGTGATCTCCGCCACAGTCTCCGTCGTCTGCCTCATGTCTAGAAACTCCCTGGCCAGCTGCTGAAGCTCGACAGCCGGTGCAAACTCTGCCCTGAACCTGGTCGCAAAGTCCGACCAGGTCATCGCCTCGATAGCTGAGGCTCCCAACGAGTCACCCACTGACTCCCACCAATCCCGGGCTCGGTCCCGTAAACACCCTGCTGCATACCTCACCTTCGACCCCTCGGGGCAGAAGCTAGTCAACTGTGCAGATTCGATGTCTGCAATCCATCGCCTGGCAGCAATGGGGTCCTTCACCCCATGGAAGTCCGGCGCACCACTGCCCCTGAAGTCCTTGAAGGACAGTGTGCGAGATCCCGACTGGCTAGATGCCATATCACTCCGGAATGCCCGAAGGCGATCCTCCATCAACTCCATGATCCCTTCCTTGATCGACCCAAAGAGAATGGGGGTCGACTCAAGGATGCCTCTGGTGATCTCTGACGCGATCAACTCGCGTAGTCTCTCATCAACCGGCTCGGAACCTGATCCCGAACCTGACCCCTCTCCTGAACCGCCATCTACCGGCCTCGATCGAAGTACCACCATTCTGCAATACATAACACAATCATTAGTGATACTGATACTTCCTGAGGGATCACAACTACTTGCAAGTTCCCTGGTCTTATCATGGCCTTCCTTGGTTCGGGTACAGATCCTCTGCTTTCAGTAGTACGGGCCCATACTACCTTCCACATCTATCCGTACCTTCTTCAAGGGATGCCTCGACTCCACCAGATCCCCTTTCACTACTGCTGATCACTGCTATACTCATCCTAGGCTTGCCTAGGGAAATCTCTAATTCCACTCTAACCAGTCCTCAGCTGCTGCAGGCCTCCTTGTAATGCCAATTAGCCATTACCCGAATACCATCACATGTGATGAAGCTCAGATAATCCTTCGAGTACCCAACTCGTCCCTACAACGGTTGGACTCAAACAAGAGCTGCGCAGTAGGATCAAATCCGGCACTCTAAGATTATTCAACCCTGATCAAATGTGATGTGACGCATTCGCCTAATGGCTAACTCCCATTATTCAGAGTCCTACGTAGCACGAAGCAAGCAACATTCAGATAAGGGTAACAATCTCAATTAACTCTATCTTCTTTCAGGAACTGAGCTAGCATTTAGTGCTAAGCCCATACTACCAGGCATAACCTAATCAGGCTATCCTACTTACTGTCTACTCAATATCTAGCATGCAACTCTCATACAACTGAAACACATAAAGCAGGCACATAAGGCATCATTCTTAGATCCTTAGTCCTATTCTAGCATGTTGTTCTACAAAATCTGATAAATATAACATAAACTTGTATGGGTACTTTGGGGAATACTTACTTGAGCTCAGCCAGTCACGCACATCACACACTTCATTCTTTCTCAAACTCTTTTCTCAATTTTTGAAAACATTTTCCTTTAGAAAATCTTTTAATCCCTCGATTTGAGTTCAGAAACTCCCGAAGGTGTGTCCGAATCCCTCAAACCAGGGCTCTGATACCAACTTGTAACGACCCAATTTTCACGTCCAAAAATTTCGTTTTAAAACATTACTTTAGGAGACATTAATAATTAAAACATTGTTTGATCAAACCATGATACAACGTAAACCGTGTCTAAAAGTCAAATCATACAACCAATCAAAATATCAGAGTATAAATCCCAGAGAATCTCGTAAATGCGGAAACCAGAGAGTGTGTGTGTGACATGCTGCTACCGCGCCGACTCCTTTCCCCTAGCTGAGGAGGTACCTGAAACCAAAACTGAAAACTGTA
This sequence comes from Lactuca serriola, assembly GCF_051521515.1. NCBI lineage: Eukaryota > Viridiplantae > Streptophyta > Magnoliopsida > Asterales > Asteraceae > Lactuca > Lactuca serriola. Next base: position 90,445,813 of record NC_136411.1, on the reverse strand, counting down.
AGCTCAAAGCTTAGTGAGTTCCCCCACCGTACCACATACCAAATAATCTCATAACATACATATATTGTCAGGCATATCTGGGTGCCCGACCTTCCCCTTCGGCCCTCTTGACCGAACATTGCCTAGCATATCTGGGTGCTGGCCTCCCCTTCGGTACTTTCGACCGGATACTGCCTAGCATATCTGGGTGCTGGCCTCCCCTTCGGTCCTACCGACCGGATACTGCCTAGCATATCTGGGTGCTGGTCTCCCCTTCGATCCTACCGACCGGATACTTCGGGGACTATCTCCCCTCTACTGTCACTAGCACATAGCATCATATCATACTAGCACATAACATAACGCAGGCAATACCTAGATGAATATCACAGAGACAAACATCTACAAATAACTCCTACTGGTGGGCCGGCATTGTGGCCGTAGACCCACCGCTACTGGAAGGTAACTCACCTCGAAGTAGCTGCTGATCTGATCGGGAACTGACTGCCTGCTGCTACTGCTGCTGCTCCGAAAATCCTCCGGCTGCAGTTCCCACAACATACTCAATCAAACACTGCTCACTGACCTTTGGGTAAAATGACCATTTTACCCCTGACCATGCCCTAAGTCAAAGTCAGAGTCAACTTTCAGTTGACCCGGCTCGCCGAGTTGTCTTTCCAACTCGCCGAATCCCTACCCAAACGACTGCCCTGAATCCCGATCCTACTCGTCGAGTTAGGCGACGACTCGACGAGTTTACCTTCTAAACCAATATTCAAGTCCTTCATCCTACTCGCCAAGTTGTATGAACAACTCGTCGAGTTCATCTTCATCCAACGGACACTTATGCTATGACTCGCCGAGTTGTATGAACAACTCGCCGAGTCCATCTTCATCCGAAGAACACTTATGCTGCGACTCGCCGAGTTGTATGAACAACTCGCCGAGTCTGTTCTTGATCTAAGGAGATTGCCTTGAACTCGCCGAGTCTGGGCATTGACTCGCCGAGTACCTCCATAGATGACAAACTTGGAGACTCGCGAACAGACTCGCCGAGTCATATGAACGACTCGCCGAGTCGTTGCCATGCACCCACTAAATACACAGATTTGCTCGATTCCAGTCCATGCCATTCACAGATCTGGACTTCTAGGACACGAATCACACGTAAAGTTTCCAACTTTACGTGTGGATATTCACCAATATGTATTTTAGGGCTCAAAATGTCTCAAAAGGGTAGATCTAGGGTGAACAAGCAACATGGGGCCATAAAGCTAACAGATCTGAGCTCCTGGAGCTCAATCTTGCGTAGATCCAGAGGCCAAACATCTTATTACGACATATAATGCACATACAAGCTTGGGGATTTGTCCAAGAAAGACCTAAATGAAGTACTAAGCAAAGAATCATGGGGAAAACGGGTTATACCTCAAAGGAACTGCTGGAAGAACACAATAATGCCTGGATGGCTTCCCTTCTTCTGGATCTACTTCCTTCCTCCTTCAAAACCTTCAAAAGTACACAACAAAGCTTCAATTCTTCAAAGAACAAGCATAAACGAGGGTTAGGAGCTCTAGGGAGAGAATGGGGGCTGGCCTGGGGCGGATAAGTCGCTTAAATAGGGTGCAAACCCCTGAAACTTAGGGTTTCATCCAACAGCTGTGACTCGCCGAGTCCAGGATATGGACTCGCCGATTCGCCAACTTAAACGTGTCCCGGGTCCCGCATCCACTCGGTGATTCGGACCTATGACTCGCCGAGTCCAAGGCTAAAAGAAAGGAAATACTCAAATAACATTTACGTACCAGGAACCGGGTGCTACAACATCGGGTCAATAATCCCCGGCTATCCTGCACAAACCGGGTGTTCTCGTCGGTGATCCTCTCCAGTTTCCAGTTTTCTGGTCGCATGCCCTCAACCTGAGCCTCTCTAATCAAACTCACAAGCGGAGAATCCACTGCTATCCTTATACATATCGTTAGGGTGGAAGACCCAGCTGACTTGCGACTCACGGTGTCCGCCACCACATTCTCTTTACTCGGGTGGTAAAGGATCTCGCAGTTGTAGTCCGTGACTACATCCAACCACTTGTGTTGTCTCATGTTCAGGTTCGGCTGATCCATGATGTGTCTAAGGCTCTTGTGATCCGTGTATATGGTACAACGGACCCCATAGAGGTAATGTCTCCAAATATTGAGAGTGAATACCACCACTCCCAACTCCATATCATGAGTAGGGTATCTCGTCTCATGCATCTTCAGCTGCCGCGATGCGTAGGCTATCACTCGTCCTCTCTGCATGAGGACCGCCCCTAGTCCTGTGATGGATGCATCACAAAACATCACAAAATTGTCGACTCCCTCTCAAAGAGTCAATACTGGGGCCTCGCAAGAACGCTGTCGGAGGGTCTCAAACGCCCTCTGCTACTCAGGGCCCCACCGTAAATCCACCCCCTTCCTCATCAGACGAGTAAGGGGTACTACAATCTTGGAGAAGTCCCGTATGAATCTCCGGTAGTACCCTGCCAATCCTAGAAAACTCCTGATATCTGAAGGATATCTCGGCACCTCCCACTGCATGACTGCCTTCATTTTGGCCGGGTCGACCAAAATCCCCTCCTGGTTAACGAGATGTCTGAGGAACTGGACCTCTCGTAACCAAAACTCACACTTCGCGAACTTGGCATACAGCTGTTCCCGTCTCAGAACTCCCAATAACTCCCTGAGGTGCTCATCGTGTTTCTCTCGGGTCTTGGAATAAACCATGATATCATTTATAAACACGATCACCGAGTGGTCTAGCATCGGTCTTTAGACCCGATTCATCAGGTCCATAAATACCGCTAGCGCGTTGGTGAGCCCAAACGGCATCACCATGAACTCGTAATGTCCATAACGAGTCTGAAATGTGGTCTTCTCTACGTCCTCCTCTCTGACCTTGACTTGATGATACCCAAACCTCAAGTCTATCTTGGAAAACCAAGATGTGCCCTACAACTGATCAAAAGATCATCTATCCTCGAGAGTGGATAGAGGTTCTACACCGTCAACTTGTTCAACTCCCTATAATCAATGCACATCCGGTACGAACCGTCCTTCTTCCTAACGAAGAGAATCGGTGTTCCCCATGTAGAACTGCTCGGTCGAATGAACTTCTTGCCCAACAGTTCCTGCAGCTATGATGATAGCTCTTGCATCTCGGGTGGCACCAATCAGTACGATGCCTTGGCAATAGGGGTTGCACCCAGCACCAGGTCGATCCGGAAATCGACCTGCCTCTCCAGAGGTATCCTTCATAAATCCTCCGGGAACACGTCATCAAACTCCCTAACCACTGGAACCTCTGAAACTGGAGTTTGATCCCTGAATCGCGTATCCACCACACACGCTAGATAACCTGCACACCCATGCTAAATATACTTCTAAGCCCTAGCAGCTAAACAAAACCTTGATCCCACTTTGGTTCCCTCGCCATATACAATCATTTCTCCCCCACTTGGGGTTCGAACAACTACCCGATGACCCTCACAATCAATCATGGCACTGAATCGACTGAGCCAGTCCATCCCCACAATCACGCGGCCTAGCGGCCTCCTATAAGTCCAACAGTGTATCACATCGCTGGGTGGCAACAAACTGACAGATGCCAGTCTTTACCATGCTAAGATAATGTGCCATCTGAGCCTGCTCTGAGGCAAACTCCGGGCAAAACATCGCTCTCTTAGTAAACATGCAGGTGACCTCCGTCACCGACTCTGTACCATGTCTCAGATCTAAGAACTCTTGTGAAAACCGCTCGCACTCAACCCGTGGAATGTAGCAAGCGCGAAACATATCCCTAAACTGCTCTCTGGTCATCCGTATATGACCCAGTCATAAATCTCCATCAATACTTCGACCCAGTCCTCTACAAGTTCAGGGCATACATGACCTTCTGGTCAGTAGGACATGAGCAAGTGAAGAAGCATCCATCCACATTAGAAATCCGCCTCATGGCTATGATCGGATCCTGAGTACCATCGAAAGTTGGGGGCTTCGTGTTATGGAAGTCCCGGTACTGAAAAACTCGGCCAAATCCTCCCCCTGCCGTTGTTACAGCCGTTGTATCTGCTGCGGCAGCCGTCTCAGCAAAGGCTGCGTTTCTGTCATCGAAGTACTCCATCATAGCGGTCTTGATAGACCCAAACAACTCATGAATCTGACCCCGGACAATCTTGACCACCTCTTCGCAGATGATCTCCATGACACGATCCTTTGTCAACACTAGCCCATCCTGGACGATAACCTCGGGCACTACCGGGGCCTCCTGATCGTCCTGCCCTGATCTCGATCCGGATTCAGTCTCAAAACGCCTCATAACCACCATACATAAAAATATAACAGTAAGATATCAGACAATCCGCATAAATAACTGGGAACCAACTCCCGACTAAACCCTAGGGGTTGTGAAAAACTCGGCCAACTCCTCCCCTATCGTTGTTATAGCCGTTGAATCTGCTGCGGCATCCGTCCCAGCAAGGGTTGTGTATTTGTTATCGAAGTACTCCATCATAGCGATCTTGATAGATCCAAACAACTTCGGAATCTGACCCCGGACAATCTCGACCACCTCCTCGCAGATGATCTCCCAGACACGATCCTTTGTCAACATTGGCCCAACCTGGCCAATAACCTCGGGCGCTATCGGGGCCTCCTGATCGTCCTTCCTTGATCCCGATCCAGATCCATTCACAAAACACCTCGTAACCACGATACAGAAAATTATAACAGAAAGATATCAGAAAATCCGCATAAATAACTGGGAACCAACTCTCGACTAAACCCTAGGGGTTGTGACTTCCTTGCTACGCGTATGGGTCCCGTGCTTTCAGTAGTACGGGCCCATACTACCTTCCACACTTACCCATATTTGTCTCAAGTATCACCACAACACTCTAATAATATACATATACATGGTGGTCGCTCAACCTCACTCGCAGAGGAAGGCTAACTGTCTCAAAACTGACATATCGGCCTCACACAACCCACCCATCCATGAAACTTCCACCAACCCTGCAACACTAGTGTATGCTAGCCGTACATAATGTTGGACCCTATAGACTTTCGAATATCTGATCCTACCCTATGCCCCCAATCAAACAAGAACAGAACATAAGGCCAAACCAAACATTCTCAGGCTATAAGATCTTAATTATGTACAGCCATGATGCATACATAAGAAACTACAGTAATGATGTCAATTTGATATCAGGAAAACCCTAGGCTAGCAGGCATCATGTAATCATGCAATTCCGGAAGATCCCTAGCCTAGTACTAGCATGATGTTCTAATATATCACAATATCAAATAATTGTACGATATTTTGGGGTCTACTTACTGTCTCCGACTGATCGTACACCCTTCATCCTCCTTTACTTATTTTGAAAACCATAAAAAAATTACTTTGAAAATCATTCCTTGATTTGAGACTGGATTGACACAAATGTTCCTCTAATTCACTCAAACCAAGGCTCTGATACCAACTTGTAACACCTATAAAAATCATGCCAAATTTGAACTTTTAAAAATATTTCAAAACCATTAATCACTACAAAACTTGAGTTCAAAATGTATAATATCATAGTATCCCGGAAACATAAACATAAATATGAGGAGCTGTACGATCACGCATTTGCCTTGTCGCGATCCCCTGATGTACCTGAAAGAATAAACTGAAATTGTAAGCCCGAGGCTTAGTGAGTTCCCCCAAAATACCTATACACATAAGAATACACATATAATCATAAACAACATACTATGGGTCCAGTCAACCATCGGGTTGGAATACCCTAGGCCCTCAACCATTCGGTTGGAATGCCAACATACTATGGGTCCAATCATCCTCGGGATGGAGTACCCCATGCCCACAACCAACAGGTTGGAATGCCAACATACTATGAGTCCAATCATCCTCGGGATGGAATACTCACGGCCTACAACCAACAGGTTGGAATGCCCAGGTCTATTGGCCTTTGCACAAAGCAGATAAGCCTCAACTGCCAAACAAACATGTGCACATATAACAGATAATCACATAACAGTCTATAGACAAACAAACCGATCTAATGGATCATAGCCACATAACACACAATACCATCCTATCTACCAGGATACCGATCTAACAGATCATACTATCATAACATATCCAGATAACAATCCAAAGGGACGGCCTTAGTGCCTTAGACCCTTGAGTAAAGTGAGGACGATAACTCACCTCACGAGTAGTGTTGAGTTACTGAAATTTCTGATCGATGTCTCACCGAAAATCCCGAACTATCACATAATAAATATCAAGTCAATACACAAGACACTAGTCTTTACTAAGGGTCCACACAATCCATCATGTCCCTTCTCTTCATTGGGCCAAGGCCTAATGCCAAATTCATAACATTGAAAGTCCTTATGCAAAGCCCATTATTGGCCCAATTTACCAAATTGGGCCCAACTCCCTAATTGGGACTAATTCCAATATCCATTATCAAAACTTGGCCCAAAGCATCATATTCATAAAGTCCAGCAAATTCCCAAATCCAATTACTCCATAAACAGTCCAAAACCCGAAGCCTAATTGTCAAAGGCCCAACAGAGGACGTAAGCATGGCGTACTCGTCCTGATGTTGACCACCATTGGGGTGGTTGACCCAGTATGCTGGACGAACTGGATTTACGCTGGGCATATGTAGTGGTTTGCCAAAATCTGAATAAGTGCTTAATGGCTTAAACACTTAAGCCCAAAGTTCATATCGAGTGACCAAATGTGCCTAGGACCCACAAAGTCACAAACTTTATCACTTTGGATGTCTAGAAAGCTCTTAATATTTGGTCTTAATCCATTAAGACCTTCCTACTCCATGCATGGGACATCTTAAGCCATTGGGACCTCATTTTTATCACTCAAAACCCCTTCAAGAGTCTAGAAGGACAGTTCATTTCGTCCGAATCACATCATGCACCATCTTGGGACTTTTGGGACAAGAAATGGTTCTTTAAAGAAAAAATGGCAAGATCTATGAGATGCTTGTATAAAGTTTGAAGCTTTTTACCTTCTGGAGCTTCTAGGGCACAAACCAACTTCAGATCTACAAGCTCGATCTTCTTCTCCAACTCCTTGAAACAACATCTTCTTCTTAGAACACTCAAGAAACACTCAATAAGCTCACACACTCAAGGAAATGGCTAGGGTTTGGGAAAAACGACTCTAAGCAGTGGAGGCTGAGGTAAGGGAGGGTTATGTGCCCATAATGTTGCTTATATAGCCCCCAAACCCTAAATATTAGGGTTTCATCCTGATGTAAGTACGCCCAACGTACACAAGAGTACGCCCAGCATACTAAGGCGAACCTTAGTACGTTAGTGTACTCTTATGTATGTACAGCCAAAAAGCAAGAGGAATGAAATTTGATATCCTCAAAGAGAAGAGGGAAAGAATGAAATTTCCAAGAGGAATGAACAATGATGGATTATCCTTATTTATAGGCTATATTTTCTAACCCCAAAAAGCAAATTCTATCCTATATGGGATGAGCATCAATTTCAAATTTTCATTATCAGAATTCTGAAATATTCTAATTAGTTAACTTTTAATTAATTAATATTTAACCTTGTGATTTAATTAATTCCACAATAATTTTTAATTAAATTATCAAATGATGACAAATTAATAAAAAAAAAAGTCTTAATTATATTTCTAGTAATTTCTCAAATGGGTAATCATGGCTACCCAAAATGATCATGTTATTATTAGAAATATTATCAATAGTTAATGACATTAGATACTTTTTCAAACAGTTTTCACTTTTGTAGATGACAAAAAAATTCGAAGAAAAGTCATCTGCAAAATCATGGCTATTCTGGAGTTTGACTATTTTTTTGATTAAATCTTACAAAATAGTCGATAGAATTACTATGGTTTGTTTTTTTCTATGTTGATAACTAAGGGACTTAATTAGTAACAATTAAAATTTTATTTGGCATGTGTTTCTTTTTCCTGAGGACGAGATAATTACATACACAAATAACTAATGAAACATTATCAAATAACCATAACAATATAAAATCTTTAATTGCTAGAATCATAAATATAATCTCAAATTTTCAAAAGAAAACAAAAATCTATGCGAAAGGATGGAAGGATGAGGACAATGGCTAATGTACTCAATTAGAAAGTTGAATATCATCGCAACAAAACATCAAACTTAAACCCTTATTACCATAATATACATTTACCTTTCCCAAGAATGCATAATTGCTTTTGCTATCCAACTTGGGAATTATTTGAACATATTTTGCAAGGACGGAAATGTTTTCATTATCAGCTTCGTCTTTAAAAAGTATCGACAAATTGTTTGAATTTTTTTTTTTTTGTCTAGGTATCATAGAAGGCTGATCATATGTGGCTAACAAGTACAATTGTTTTTATTTGAGAACTTTTTATTTTGATGTCATCTAGTTAATATATCGTGAGATCTATACTTTTTTAAGATCAAACATATAAGTTTTAGAATGACAACTAGGGATGAGCAACGGGTCAAACCCGGACAGGCCTGGCCCGAAGACCGAAAATTCGAAAAACCAAAAATTGTGAATTTTCTTACCCGAGAACCGGACCACTTTTTGGTGTATAGGGTTTGGGTCCGATCCGGTCCGGTTCCCGGTACTAAACCATCGGGTTTCGGGTTTTGGACCGAATTAGACTTTGAAATCGATATATTGCGAGACTCTACTTTGATCATGTACATATGAGATGACTAAAAAAAAATACAAACATTATTAAAATGTAGAACAAATAATATATTTCACTATTTAGCATAAAGAATACACTTTTAATATAAAAAAGTTGCATGTTCTAACAAAAAAAAACAGCACAATTAATAAAATCTAACAACTTTTATGTGTAAAAAACAATAAAAAAAAACATCATTTACTAAAACATAAATATGTTTTAACAAAAAATAGCATGGTAGATATATTCTTTTTTGTAAAATGATGGAGACAAATGTTGATCAAGATTTACAAATAATGGTACGATAAAAACCTCAAGCTTTATACATAATGTTATAATATAACATCTACTCTAATAAATGAAGTTTTTTGTCATATGTCACACTTTCATTCAATTTGTCAAATGTTATTTTGTGGCTATTTTGAAGTAATTTTTTTTTCACATGTCTTTTTATGAGTTTTTTCTATTTTAATAAATTACACACAATACTTTAATGTAATAATCAAAATAAATGTAGTAACAAATGAATATCAATTTCATTAATGGACTTACCTTATTATTTCAAAAATTCCAAATTAAAGCTCATTAGTTTATTTTGTTTATTTATTTAAATTTAAAAGATAAAAAAAATCAATTTTAATAATTTATTATTTTTCTTATGTTCTTATAAATCTAATGTTCTTAAATATTTAGACTTTTATATTTAATTTTTTTTAATTAACCCATGTAATATATGGGTCTTACACCTAGTTAATCAATAATGCAATATCATTATCTGTATATTTTAAGGTGAAAATGTTTTCCGGTCCGGTCCGGATTAAATCTCATATTCCAGGTATGGTTCGATCCAAACCCGAAACCCGAATACTGGTAAAAACAAAACCCAAAAACCGGCCCACTAATCTAAATATTCGGTCCAGTCTGGGTTTTTATTCCGGTCCGGCCCGGTCCTACGGGTCGTATGTTCATCCCTAGTGACAACTAATATGAATTATATATTTTTCTTAAGAAAAATTCATGATCAACAATAGATTTGAAACATTGCTTCTACAAAGTATTACATCATTTGAACTAAAAATTAAAAAGAAAAACAAACAAAGGTAACGTTGACAAGTAGTGCAATGGGATTGTTTAATTTGTGAAAAGATTGTCTTTACACAAAGGACCTATAATGGACTAGTAAGTGAGAATCCTACACATGTTCAGTTTTGCTTACGATCTTTGAAGCATTAGGCAAATTTACAACTCTTTAATGTTAAAATTATTAGATGACTCATGAAAATAATCTTTTTTCTAAAAAGAAATTTGAAGATTATGTTGGAAATGAAATCTAAAGTTGTTTTTTCCTTAATGGAGACTTAATCGGTAAGTAATACATGTGTAACGTTTATTTTTTACAACCAAAAAAATTTAATTTCTAATTAGAGAAAACACCAATTGATAATCCAAGTAACGCAATAACATTTATCTTTAAACTAATTTAACAGAAATTCAGAGTTATTAATTCATTGCGGAACACAATTGCTGACGATGTATGTGTACAGTCACGCCTCAACCCAAGCCCAATCAACAAGTACCTGAAGCTATAAAATCAATCTGTAAGCCAAAGCTTAGTGAGCTTCCAAAAAATATCACATATCGCAAAACATATAAGCATACAAAACGGGCCCTCAATAATCGGATTGGAATACTAGGGGTTTGTTGGTCGGTAACCTCAACCCAACCATATTGAGTTTGTTGGCCTTACCACCTCAACCCAACCGCTCATCCCAAACCTCCGTGGCTACGACTTACAGTCGACCCGCACCCGGTATCTTGGCCTACAGCACACAGCAGGTCCACCTCAACTCATCACCGCCACATGTCGACATATAAACAATCAATAAACACATGGGCACATAATACAGGAAATGGCAGTAAGGCGGTAGCCACCATGGTTGGCTGCCATGGTGGTTTTTATTGTTTTTCGGCCAACCAAGACACACACACACGCCACATAAACTTGTAGCAGCACACACATACACACTCACGTGAAAGAAAAACACAACAGCCTCCTTCGGGGTGGCAAACGAAGACTGGAGCAACCAAAAAATAGAGTAGTTGCATAGCGACGATAGTGGACGTCAGTTTGCTCTTGACGGACCAGCCGTGATAGAACAGAAACGGGGAGGCGGCCGAAACTCGCTTTCAATTGGAGAACGTTGCATCGTCTTCAGCTTCTGACTCTGACATTCTCGCCCTCGTTGTTCTATTCTCTCGTCGACAGCAAAGAATGTCGGTGGTCGTGCGGTGGTTCTAAGCAACAGTCGAATGTGATGGCGGCAGCTGGAGGTAGGGGGTAGGGATGAACATATGGACCGGGGAACCGGAACCGGAACTTGATGGAACTGGTCGGGCCGGGACCGAGACGTTATTTTTGTGAATTTTTGGAACCGGGAACCGGTAGGAACCGGAACCGGTAGAACCGGCAAAAACCGGAAGCGTATGATGCTATTTTTTGAAGACCGGTTCCAACATTTGAAGATACGACAAGAACCGGTAGGAACCGGCAACCGGTAGAACCGTCGGGCCGGTTCGGTTCTTGATTTTGGCCGAAGTTGGTTCCAGTCCGGTTTGGGCCGGTTCCGGCCGGTTCGATCCCTTTGCTCATCCCTAGTAGGGGGAATAAGACGGCGACTGCAAACAAGTTTTAGGGTTAGGGTTCCATGAAAGAAAACGAGGGGAGGGGCACTGGCTTTAAATCTCGTCTCCCTCCAAACTTAAATCCATTTAAAACTTTAGGCCCCTGCCATCAAAATCCCTTGCAATTTAAATCTGATATTTACCAAACAACCTTTTTTTCCTAACATCTTTTCAGCACAAGTCCATATGTTACCAATTAACCCCCAGAAATCAGAAATTATAACCTTTAAATCCACATGATAAACATCCCTATAAATTAATACAACTTTAGGGGTAGAATAAAAATAAAATATAATATATTTAATACATCTTGGGGTTTAGGGTTTATTTTAGAAACGGGATGCTACAATTCTTCCCCACTTAAACTCGATTTCGTCCTTGAAATTTGTCTCTGTTTGAACATTAAAATAACACCAGCACATTCCATATGATCTCTCAATTAATATAACCCAGTCGACTAACCTCTGACAATTCTGCTAGCCTAGCAAATTTGCTATACCAAACAATCCGAAGAAAATGTCTTCGCGTAAATTCCTTATCCCATGTCGAGAGAATCCCACATCTTATCTGAATTTTGCAATTCCTGAAGTCTGACACATCACTCACATTAACCAAACCGATCGACGACCTGCAGGTTTGGTCGGTACGAGACCTTGTTGGCTAGCTACTGACATATCGAACGATGAAACACGAAATTCTTGGCTAACCGACATCAAGTTACCCTCACATAAGATTTAACACTAGCACAACAAAACCACGCGATCACATACTAAACTAAACCAGTCTCCTATTTGATTCTAACAACTCCGCCCCTACTATCCACTTGACAATACTCGGGCCTACCCTTAATTCAATAACTACAAACAGCACTCGGGCTTAAAACGCAATGATCCCAACAATATTCAACTAGCACTACCATGACTTTGGGCTGTGGCTCAGACTTCCAAGCCTAATCAAACAGGAACAGACAAGGGGGCCTCCCCCACAATCCTCAATCTAGGCTCCTATAACCCTAGATTCTAGCATGCGAGAACACCCTACAAATCTCTAACCCAACAATAACCAAGACGACTGAGAGGAAACTCGACATCTGGCGAAGAACCTATTACAAAATACAAAGGTCGGACAAATCCATGAGGATTCTGGACTGGAGAAACCCAACTGAGAACTGGATCTTAGCATAAGGTCTTCCTGCTACAAGTTCTTCACTCTTCCCTACTTGGAATATGTTAAACCCTGACAACTTCAACAGTCCTTCTAACTTCCAAGCTAGCCCAAACTTTACTACTTGATCCATGCCCTTAACACCCAGATACTCAGGAAGATCCACACATACAACAACAACTTTCAGAAATTACACCATGCGGACAAAACTCCAAAGATAAAATCAATCCCATCAATATAAGAATCGGAGATAAATAACATAATTTCATTCAATTGATCATTCAAGATTACAGCCGAACTTCCAAGTCTGAAGCGGAAATACAAGATTATCGATGCTAAAGTACCCAAACAATATGAAGAACCAAAAACTCAAACCTCGGCCTCCAGAACCCCATTCATCCCATAACGTTCGTCAGACATCTCCCAAGAGAGAGGTTCAGGGTCCTGAACCTCGCCGAAAATGAGAATGGGACAACAAGCTCGGATGTGGCCCTCCTAGATGCAATAGAAACAAACTCGCACACCCCACCTGCAATCCCTACCGAAATGACCCCTCTCGCCACACCTATGACATGCAAAAGATCAGTAAATCCCGTCATAATAATTCCCACATATGGCACACCTGGTACTCCCTTGGGCAACTGATCCTACTCCTAGATTAGCGGACTTAAACCACTTGGCTATTGGATGCGACAACACTGAAGTTGACCTCACCTCTTCTCGTTGAACCTCCAACTCAATCTTCCTCCTCCTAGCACTCGAAGGCAGCTCAACCAGGGCATCGCACTTTTGTGCCGACATGAATTCTCGAATCTCCTTCCTGAGCATATTCAAATATTGAGACATTTGTGCTCGCTCAAAGACAACATACTCAGGGTAAAACAAAGCCCTCTCTTGAAAAACCTTAGTGATCTCGGTCACTGACTTTGTCGTCTTCCTGAGCGATAACCCTCCATGTCAGATATCCACCTTAAAGAAACAACCGGGTCCTTGTCCCCTCTGAACTTTGGTGGCTTTGTACTACTAAAATATCGATACTACATCTCTTCACCTCCCTGAAGTCTTGCTGCAACGACGACTGCAGCGGCAGCAACCTGCGGAAGAGCGGCAAAGCACCTATTGAACTCCTCAATCAAATCAGTCTTAACCAAGGTTGTAGAACTCGCTACTCGGTACCTACTCGGCCGACTGGGGAGTAGCGAGTACTCAGGAGTACTCGGTTGTACTCGGGGAGTACTCGGATTCGGTAATTCATGTAGAAATATTTGTAGGAAAATTATATATATCTAAATCATAAGTTAAAATCATAATTTGATTGAAATATATAACAAAATTAGATACATGTGAATACACAAAAACTGAAATACACACAATTGTCTCACTTCGTGAATAATTACTGAAAATTTAAGATATATATGTAGTAATAATCATATTTGTGTGTTAAATAATAAATCATTAAGTGTATTATACATATTAATCTTGAAATTCTTGATTTTTTCTCTTTTTATGACAATTTTGGCCATTTGACCGTGTTTGACCGATTATGATCGAGTAAGACCGAGTAATACCGAGTAGGCCCGAGTTAGAGAGATGTTGACCGATTTTTAACCGAGTTTGACTGATTTTTTACCGAGTTTGGCTTAATCCGAGTTTTTTTCCGAGTTCACATTACTCTCTTCGGTGGAGGGCTGATTCTGAGTAATCGGCCGAGTAGGCTGAGTTTTGCAACACTGGTATTAACAGACCCAAATATCTCTGAAATAGCCTCCCACATTGCCATAGCTACCTCCATGGAAATGATCTCACGAATCTCCTCATCACTCAAACCCAAACCTAAACCTCCGAAGGTCGTCATACTGAAAAGATACAATAGAAAAGATCAAACACCTCCCAAAGAGTTTCAAACACCACAACTTCCTATAAGTTCCTTAGGAGCCCAAAGATTCCTACTGAATCTCATACATATCCTCTTATTTCGGTAGTACGGGCCCATACTACCTTTCACATCTATCTGTAGTCGATTTAGAATTCATCTCGAGATTCTAAGTAATCGCACTAGACCAGATCTAGGTGCACTAGCACACCCACAAACCGACAAGCCACAACTAACCTCTTAGGCGCTACTCCTAGGACCCTTCACAAACACGCCTCAGCACTGCTAAAGACCACTACAGCTCTCTCCATACAACCATGAAACCTCCACTAACTCTGTAACCGCTCGGGTATGCTAATCATACATAACATTGGATTAGATAGACATTTGGATGATTGATCCTCCCATAAGTCCACAACCAAACAAGGAACATGAAATAGGGTTAGATCATCATTCTCATGCTATAAAATCTTTGTTATGCACAACGAGGATGTATACACGAATCCCTTAGGCTATCAGGCATCATACATTAGGCAATTTCTCTCATGTAATTTCCTAAAGATCCTTAGTCTATCAACTAACATGGGGTGCTAACAGATCACATAGCAATAAACTCAAATTCAACATAAATACACAAGTATGGATATTTTGGGAATTCACTTTCCTGTTCGGCTTCAGCTGATTGTACACATCGCATCCTCTCGTAGAAAACTAAGGCCGACTTAGGGATCCATGTTCCCAACTCCATGTCACCAATCAAACAAGAACATGACACGGAATTGAGTCGACGTCTCTAACTCAACCATTTGAATAAAATTTGTTTTCAATATATTTTTTTGAAAATCATCGGATCCTAGTTTGAGACTGGAATCACACGAATGTTTGTCCAATTCACTCAAACCAGGGCTCTGAAACCAACTTGCAACGTCCCATTTTTCACAACCAAAAAAATTTGATTTTTAATTAGAGAAAACACCAATTGATAATCCAAGTTATGCAATAACATTTATCTTTAAACTTATTTAATAGAAAGTCATAGTTATTAATTCATTGTGGAACACCATTGTTGACGATATATGTATACAGTCATGCCTCGATCCAAGCCCGATCAACAAGTACCTGAAACCTCAAACTGTAAGTCAAAGCTTAGTGAGCTTCCCCAAAATACCACATACCACAAAACATATAAGAATACAAAACGGGCCCTCAATCATCAGATTGGAATACCTACGGTTTGTTGGTCCGTAACCTCAACCCAACAGTATCGGGTTTGTTGGCCTTACCTCTCCAACCCAACCGCTCATCTCGAGCCTTCGTGTCTACGGCTTACCGCCGGTCCACACCCGGTATCTTGGCCTATAGCACACAATAGGTCCGCCTCAACCCATCACCACCACATGTCGACATATAAACAATCAAGAATCTAATAGGCTCATAATACATGAAAACAACACTCATACATTTCACTACCGCCTACTAGTCCTCATACAACATATTATCCTGCTACCAACTACCCTCAATGAAATGCATAACCATAAGTAACCAGAGGTGAGATAGCCACCCAAACATATGATCCTATTCTAGAGCTACATCCAAACAAGGAACAAACACAAAAGCCTAGATCAAGAGTTCTGAGGCTATCCTACATGTCTACATATATCTCTTAGGGTACTCCACTAAAGATAGCTAGCAAGCACAGGTAGTCATACAGATCTAACAAATCACTACAACATATCAACATCCTAAACCAAGATACACAAACTACCAGGCCGTCATTGGTGCCTTTGACCCACAAGTACATTGAGGAAAACTCACCTCAATATGCATGTAGGTCACCACGGTAGTAACATAGAACTCCACTAGATTCAACTCACTTCCAATCACCTACAGGAAGGTACTTGAGTCAGTACCCGATCATAGGTTATAGTCACTTGCAACAATAACTACCTCACATGAAATGACAAATAGGGGTTTCACATAAAATGACGATTAGGGTTAAGTGGGGACACTTAATCCACCACGAGATTAACTTCTTAATAGCATCATCAATTCAGGTTTGACCTAGTCAATTTCGGGGTATAATAATAATCCAAGCAATAGTCCAAATAAGCGCCCCTATCATTGCCTCCAAAATAGGGCTTTCCGTTTCTAGGGTTTCCCACATAAAATCATAACTAGGGTTAGTGTTCCACACTTAAACCCTTATAGACTTAATTCATTAAGTCCAATACTCTAATAGGTCAATCATATATTGTAGTCGGGTATAATTCATTATTCCACAACAACTGTTCAAGACTTTGGTCCTGACAAGTCCTAAACTAATGTTTCCAAGATTAGGGTTTTCTAAACCCTAGTTACGGTTTCCAACCCAAATACGTTCCAACTAGGTATAAGGTTAAGTTTTTAGGTTAATTAGAATTAATAAGTCGCGTACCGACCACTGTCACCCAGGGCAGTGGGGGTTTACGGCAGTCCATGGTGGTAGCCACCACCTCATGGCGGTGGTGGTGGTGGTTTCAAGTCAAAATCCGACCAAACAACTCCCACTACAACAATCACATATGGCGGTGGTGGTGGTGGTGGTTTTGAGTCAAAATCCGACCAAACAACTTCCACCATAACAATCACATAGATAAACACACATACGCACAGTCTTACACATACACATCCACCTCACATCGTGGTTGGTGGCGGCAGGAAATGGGAGCAAGGCAACAACCACCATGGTTGGCTGCCATGGTGGTTTTCTTTGTTTTTCCGGCCAACCAAGACACACACACACACACTCATGTGAAATGAGAACATAACAACCTCCTTCGGGGTGGCAAACACGACCAGAATAGCCAAAAAAATAGAGGAGTCACATGGCAATGGCAGCAGACGTCAGTTTGCTCTCATCGGACCAGGCACAACAGATCAAAAATGGGGATGAGGCCGCAACTCTCTTTCAACCAGTAAATGTCTCATCGCCAAAAACTTATGATCTTGACATTCTCACCCTCGTCGGTCTATTATCTCGTCAGTAGTAAGGAACGTTGGTGGTCGCTTTGTGGTTCGAAGCAGCAGCCGAAGGTGATTTCAGTGGCTGGATGTAGGGGAATAAGGTGGCGGTTGCAAACAAGTTTTAGGGTTAGTGTTCCATTAAAGAAAACAAGGGGAGGGGGCGTTGGGTTTAAATCCCATCTCCTTCCAAACTTAAATCCATTTTAACACTTTAGCCCCCTGCCATCAAAATCCCTTTCAATTTAAATATGATATTTACCAAACAGCCCTTGCTTCGTAAAATCTTTTCATCATAAGTCCATATGTTACCAATTAACCCCCAAAAATCAGAAATTATAAAATTTAAACCCCCATGGTGAACATCCGGATAAATTAATACAACTTTAGGGCTAGAAGAAAAATAAAATATAATATAATAAATACATCTCGGGTTTAGAGTTTATTTTAGAAACGGTATGTTACAATGTGCATTTGATTTTTTTATCTGATTCACATGAGTGTTGGTTTTTGTCCAGCACAAACCACATAGGCATACATTACAACATGCTCTTTGTTATGTCCGATATTGCATAATCGTCAATCCTAACAATTATAGTGTGAATTCATGAAAAGATTGGAGCGTGCAAGCAACTGTAAGTTGGGTAATATCCCAAATATTTGGACTAGAAATGTATTAATCGTTGTAGAAGAAGACATTAAAGCCCTAATTTTTGTTCATCAAAGTTACATGGATATCTATGTATGTGAAGTTGTGTCATTACCTTCTTCCTTAGGGTGAACGGAGTCGAAAGCAGATGGGAGGAGATGGTCGGCTTAAACACTAAAATATCACATTTCTCATTATGAAATGAAAAATGAAATCCTTATTTAAACAATACATGAAATGAAATAATGTTTCTAGACATCTCTGAAGAGTAACAGCAATTGACTAAACTAATCAAAACTCCACTACTAAGCTTTAATTTGTACTCTCCAACCATCGAGACAAACGACGTTCGTGTATTCCTCATGATTAGATTCAGCTCTACATGCTTAAGCTTCCTTCGTTCATTTAGTCCCTACAATACAATGCATATGTGAGTACCACATCACGTATCAAGAACCCATGAATTAAAGGTAGTAGTATTATGAAGTTAGATCATTTATGTACCTGAACTGCACCTAGTTGCTTAAACCTTTCATCCTTGAGATCTTTCAAGTACTTTAGGCAACTTCATATCCAATGCCCCTTAACACCACAATAGAAACACAATGCTTCTTTTGGATCACTCACCGGTGGAACTGACATCTCACCTCTTTCCTTATGGGAATATGACACCAAAGAATTTATTTTCCATCTTTGGATTGGAACGCTTCCTTTTGTGTCCACCACCATTATTAATGGAGGGAACTTGAGCTTGAGGTGCAAATGAATTTTCTTCACACTAGCTTCAATAGTCTAGAGGAGGCTGTAGAGCTCCATAAATATCTTATCCACACTATTAAATTGATAAGTTATGATGAAATTATCATAAGAACTAGGGAGAGAACCAAGCACAAGATCAAAAGTTAGGTTCTTATCAAAGACAAGATCGTGGTTCTTGAGTCGGTTTATGTAGCTCTTCATTTGTTAAACATGAGTACACACCAAACCACCTTCTTTGAGTTTGCATGACGTTAGGGATTTAACAATCTCAAATCATTATTACCTTTCCTTTTTTGAAACATTTTATCCAATTTCAAGTTTATTTCAAACTCCTAAGTGTTCTCGAAAGCCTTTTAGAGATCTGAGGACATGGTGGCCATCATGATGCAATACACCTTATTTGAGTCATCGACCTGTTTTATGTGGGTAGTTTTTTCTTCATTAATTGAGTTCTCATCGATTTATGGAATAGGATCATTGAGCAGGTTAATGATTTTCATACCTTAATGTAATCCTATGGTTTCTCATCTAATCAAGATAGTTGGGCGCGCTAGTGAGCTTCTTTCTTTGTAGAACATAAATGAAGGAGAACTCTGAATTGGTGGGTGCATGAGGTGGGATAGGAAGACCATTGGCACCCAACATCTAAAAGGAGATAGAAAGTTTAGTTAGTCAATTTTAATCCTTTAATAACTACCATATTTATTTTAAGTCTAGGATCCATATTTTAGATACATTTTATGAAGAGGGATACCGTAATCGAATCACGAATTTATTTTATGTAGGTAATGTACTTTACCAATTTCAATCTCTATGAAATTCCTACATCTTTTGAGATTCATGGAAACTAATCAATACCATGTTAATCTTGGATTCGCACATCCTCTATTCGTTTGTGGGATACTGAGGTCTCACAAAGAAGATGGTGAACCAACCATGCAAATATGTGTAACATCCCCAATTTTTAGAACCGAAAGAAAAAAATTATGCTTTGAAAATCATAATATCTTTTATTGTGGAAATTCCCATTACATTAAAACAATTTACGTACAAAGAATGTCTCAAAATAGTAAAACTTTAAGGATGTCATAATCGATACACAACATACGTTACAATGTAAAGATGTAACTGTAACACCCCAAAACCGGAACGGCGGAAACGTTCGGGGGTGGAAGACGTCATGTTTAGTATCACAAGGCATGTATCATAGTAAGCAAGTAATGAACAACCATTTCATTAGAAAGAAAGTGTTTACAATGTGTGTGTTCACAAAACATAGAATACATATGCAAATAACAAAACAAGACTTGAAGCTATACTGCTCATAAGATTTTATTGATGTAAGTAAGTTATAGAAAGTTGTTGAAAAATGTAGTTGAAATGTAGTAAGTTATAAGTTCTATTTTAGAAAAGTTCATGTAACATATTGAAATTCAGGTAAGCTATTTAACCCTTCCATTTTATCAAGTTGTCAAGATCGGTCCCTTGAGAGAGAGTTCTTGTAGCAAATGAGTATGTTGGGTGTACTGGGGAGTATGCTGCGCGTACTCATACGCTTAATTTGGACACTGACTCACCTGGGTACGTTAGGCGTACCCAGGGTTATGTTGGGCGTAACGGGTCCAGATGCAAACCCTGAATGTTTGGCTTGTGCACTATTTAACGGATGCTAAGGCTCATTTCTCAGCCTCCATATCAGAGAGTGAAACCCTAAGAGAGAGCCTTCCATCGTCCTTAGCTTGAGTGTGTGTGTTTTGGAGCTAAAAGTGTCTTGGTGTGTTAGTGAAGAAGAAGGAGAAGAGCTTGTGGAGGCTAGGGCTTGAAGTGCAAGTTTGGATCTGAGATCTACAGAGAAAGGAGCTTCATCTAGAGGTATAAAGTTCAAAACTTTCCTCTTTATTTGGTTAAATGATTGCATGGACCATTTCTAGGGTTAAAAGTCCCAAAGGTGGGAGACTTTATGAGTGTAATGTACTCCATGGACCTAGATCTGTCCCATTTCAGTGATATTTGTGTTATAGATCCATAAAGTTTCCATCTTGGTCGTTGTTATGAGGTCATGCTTGAGTTATGAGCTTTCTAGAGTTGGGAAATGAAATGTTATGGGAGTTAGTGACTTGTCCAGCCATGCAAAGGCTTAAAGTTACCAACTTTATGGATTAAGAGGCTTAGAAATTGTCAGATCTAGGAGTTGGACGTGGGTCTTAACTGTTTAAGACCTCAAGAGCTTAGAGTCTGAAACTGGGATTTACGTGGGGCGTAATCCCAGTACGCGCAGTGTAATGGGTCGTGCACCCCGTTTCTGTGAGGACGTCGGGTATGCCCAGCGTACATGTTTGGTACGCACAGGGTAACCCAGAGAGTTGACTTTTATTGACTTTTAGGGTTTGGTCAACTTTAGGGTCTTTGAGCCATAAGAGGGGTAAAATGCTCTTTTACCCGTCTGAGAGTACTAAGAGAAGGAATATTCTAGCCTTGAGGGATGTATTGATTTAGAGTGTTTATTTCATATGATTAGGCGGAGGCTAGACCTGATTTTACAGAGTTCGAGATTTACCGAGTTACCCGAGGTGAGTCTTCTCACTATACTTTACCTAGAGTGGTAATTTGAGTTATGTGACAGAGTATTTTGTATGCTTTTGCATGATGTGATTTCTATGTGATTTATGCTATGTATTTTACAGAGTTTTTCAGAGTTAGGACCGAAAGGCCCACAGAGTTAGGGCCAGAGGGCCCACAGAGTTATCGGACTGGAGGGTCCCATTGAGACATATTGACCATAGGGTCAAACAGAGTTATACCCTCGAGTGGCTAATATGTGTTGTGTGTGGTATTGTGGGGAACTCACTAAGCATTTATGCTTAGAGTGTTGTGTTATGCGTTTCAGGTACCTGTGAGGATCGCGGGAAGGCGGCGGCTTGATTAGTAGACACATGAGGAGCTTTTACATTTTATGATCCTGGGATGTGATTTTATGAACTGATAATGTGATACAATGATATTTTTTTAACAATTATGAATGAAAGTGTGTTTTTAAAATGTGAAAAATTATTTGAAATTTTGGGCGTTACAGTTCGCCTGTTCCTCTAGAAAATCCTATATTTCCTACTTTGATGAAAGATACGTAAAAATGATTCTACAATCCTTTCTATGAGTACTAAATGGATACTAGTTATATAAAACTCAGAGTAAACAAACAATCGACTGTGCGCATCTGCCCTAAGCCCATAACCAAGCAACGAATAGGAAGTAAGGCGGATAGCACACATCCCATTGTTTGTTAGGTCCTTGTTATATGTAACCCTTAGGCCCGTACTACCGAAGGCACCGGATTAGTGCCCAACCCAAGTAAGAATCCTTGGGGTACCAGGTGTAACATCCAAAATTTCAAAACAATTTAAACTTTTCAAAAACCACCCATTTTAATAATGTTGTTACAAAAAGGTTTTCAATACATTATTTAACAGAGTATTTCCCAGGTTCAATTCATTAAACACCAACGCGAGGAACAGTACGATCACGCCTTTGCCTTGCCACAGACTCTTGAGAACCTGAAACATAAAACCACAACTGTAAGCCCGAAAGCTTAGTGAGATACCCCCATAATACCAACCACATATACGCCTTTCCAGGCCCTGACCTTCCGGTCCATGTGTCTCAGGGGACTTCCGTCCCCGCTGGGTAAACCTTCCGGTCCTACCCACGCCGACCTTCCGGTCCATCACACAACATAATCGCCTTCCGGCCCATAACATATTGCCTTCCGGCCCATAACATATTACCTTCCGGCCCACAAGCATAAAATGCACATATATAAAATAACAGACAATCATATAGCAGTTCATAGGCAACAATCGATCAACAGATCACATATCATAGCATTACTCTAACAAGATACCGGTCTAGCCGGTCACTATCATAACATTACTCTACGAATCATTCGACATACTAAATGCATACATACGCCTTTCCAGGCCATGACCGTTCGGTCCACATAGTAATGCCTTCCGGCCCATAACATATATTGCCTTCCGGCCCATAACATATAACAACTGACAACTACCCGGATTTCCATCCAATAAAAGGATTGGCATTGGTGCCATAAACCCTAGCGATATAGTGAGGATAACTCACCTCGCAACTGCCGACTGAACAGATAGCTCAAGCTGCTCCGATCACTGATACGATCTCCACTCCTGGATAGCCGCCAATGCACTGAACTTAAACGATAAACAACAATTACCAAAATACCCCTGGAACCACTGGTCAATCATTGAACAAAGACAAGGTCAAAGTCAACCCCTGACTGACCCTACTCGTCAAGTCAACCCAATGACTCGCCGAGTCCCCATACCCAGAACTTCACTTAACCCGCGACCTAACTCGCCGAGTCACCCCAAGACTCGCCGAGTTCAACGACTCTGAGTCCACTCGTCCTTGACTCACCGATTCCTTAAGATTCCCTTCCTACTCGTCGAGTATCCCCTTTTTACTCGACGAGTTTCTCCTGGAAGAATCGCGGGGCCACCCCGACTCCACTCGCCGAGTCTGAAGAACAACTCGGCGAGTCCCAGTCAATCTTCAAGCTACTCGCCGAGTCTGAAGAACAACTCGGCGAGTCCATGCCATGCAAACAAGCAACTGCTTCCTGAAATACGTATGGTCCCGAAATACACAATCATGGGACCTTCTGGACCTCTAACCATCCTATTACTGGGTTACAAACGTTTGGGAACAATATAATAATCCATCTAATCACCAAATGGGTTTCATAAACCCTAAATTCGTGCACACATCAATATAGCAGAAATGATCTGAAATATTACCTGAATAACACCCTCTCTGTGTCTCCAAACCTCAGAACTCGATCCCCTTGATATTCCTTTGGCCAAAACTCTTCTTCTTCTTGCCTAACAAATTCTTTAAGGTTCCAAAATCTTTCTCTCCTGATCTAGACGTCCACAACGATTAGGGTTCTTCTCAATCGGCCAAAAGACGTACAATGACGGCCTAAGAGGCGTTATATACGATCCAAAACCAAACGGCTAGGGTTTCTGCTGAACAGCGTCGACTCACCGAGTCCATATCTGGACTCGTCGAGTCCAGTCGCGAACCCGCGACCAAGTCTGCGGTCCTACTCGGCGAGTCTAGGCTCCAACTCGCCGAGTCCCTTCTCAAAACACCCCTAAATCATAGTTATATCAATATTTAAAATTCCGGGCTGTTACAACTCTCCCCCACTAGAACTAGACTTCGCCCTCGAAGTCTCACTCTGAAATTAGCTCCGGATGCTGCTCCCGCATCTCACGTTCCAGCTTACCGGTCATTTCCGGCCCATCCGGTGCTGCCACCGAACTAATACTAGAGGTATCTCCTTATACCTCATAGCCTCGATCTTCCAATTTCTGATGACCACTGATCTCTCCGCATAATTCAGGCTCGCATCCCCTGAATATCCTCTAATGGAACCACTGCCGACTCATCGGCTATACACTTCCTCAGTTGCGACACATGAAAAGTGTCGTGGATCTGCCCCCACTCCGCTGGCAACTCAAACCGACAGGCTACCCGGCCTATCCTTGCAATCACCCGAAATGGCCCAATGTACCGGGGCCCAACTTGCCCTTCTTCTTGAATCGAATCACTCCTCTCCGAAGAGAGGCCTTCAGGAGTACAAAGTCGTCGACCTGAAACTCAAGCTCGGCGTCTGTCTGCATAACTTTTCCTGTCGACTCTGGGCGGTCAATAACCTCTGTCTAACCTGCTGAACCTGCTCTGTCGACCGAAGCACGATCTCCGTACTGCACTTCACTCTCTGTAACCGAAAATTACCCAAGATGCAACTCTACTCTAAATCCCAACGATCACTCGACCCATAAGGGTTAGGAAACCATGAACCACCGGATCCCCGATCCATAGCCCACTTTGTCCATTCCGAACCGACTGAGAGATCCATTCTCACTCTCAGAGTAACTCTCTCAAGTTCTCCTCTTGCCATCACATACACATGCTGAACTAGCCCCAACACCCGCAGGTTGGAAAACCCGATACACTGTTGATATCCTAGAACATCTCCCAAGCTGAACCACTACACCCACCCTACACTCTGATTAGAATCACACTGGAAATTCAAGATTCTCTCTCCCCCTGCACCCCTTCTGAGTCTCGACAGCCATCCCAACCCGGATGGGTTCCTACTTCACTGCCGCGAACGCGATGCTCAAAACCATACTCGAAATACTTTAACCATAACTTTGCTCTGCAGCTTTCACTTCCGTGAACTTGCACTCCCCTTCGGAGTTACACACCTTTCTCTTTTCCTTTTCCAAGGAACCCTCTTGGCCATAATGCCACTCCAACCAGTGCCACGGTGCTTGCCCCAAGTGACACCACCCTTTTTGCGTAACCGCTATTCACATACTCTGGTCCTCATTGCAGGGGCTCTCAATCCCAGGCACTCTTTTCACTCATCAAAATCACTGCCTCAGCTAAACAAGATTACTAACCCGGGGCCAGACCTTCCAATGCAATCACTCTGCAACATATACGATCCGCAATCTCAAACTGATCCAACAATACCAACAGAGTCTCCAGCATGACTGGACCGACTCTCATAACACATACTAGCCACTCGAGGCTATATCCTTGTGGGTCCGTACACCCAAACTCTGCGAACCCTCAGGTTCTAACTCTGGGAACCTTCCGGTTCCAGCTCTAGAAACATGCGCAATATAATCCCGTGGGATTAATGCAGTACAACCCATCACGTACCTCAAACGTACCAATACTCCGATCGCATAATCCCGATTACTTACTCAAGCTTGATCCTAGCCTCCTCTCAGGCCTCCACAATCAAATGCCCTAGGTCTGTATCCCACCCCGCATACCCGACACTCGCTCTTGTCGGCCTATACTCTGAGCTGACAACGTTGTTGAATCCTAACAGCTAAGCACCCTCACATACTCATCGATCTCCCGGAGAATTCTCCAATTCTCCCCCACTAAAGCACTGACTAACTGCCACCGATCGTCATTAACGACCTTTCAGAACAATCCTGCACAAGAGAACATTTACACACTGACTGCTTCCCACAAGCATAAGCAACCCTCAACAAAACACATCTCCTCCCTGATCAGTCCACTCAAAAGCATCCGATCTTTCAATTATCCACTCTACGATTGCAGCCGCATCTCCACTAACAACCCTCTCGAACAATAACCACCGAGAATTTCCAACAATAACCCGTAACCAAACCCACAACCTGCCAAAGGATGAATACCACATCGAAAACCGCACAAGACTACCGGCACCAAAACACCAAACTATAACTATATCAAACCATCAGGGGACAACGAATGTCAAAGCGAAAACCTGAAACACCAATCCATAACCATGCCAAACCCGCGAAACAACGAATACCGCATCGAAATCCACACTTCCAGCACAAACAATACGCCACAATCAACGCAAGCTAATCAAGACATCAAGAAAGCATCATACCCGCAGCTGCCTCTGGCACTGCTCCGTCTCCCTCCGCCGCAAGCTAATAAGCACGACCCTGAGCCCTTGGGGCTCCACTCCATCCTGTCCTCCTCCTGAACTCCTCAAGGTGGCCGGTGCTAGAGCCTGCACCGGTCCTGCAGAAAGTTGTGGACAGTTGACCCTCAAATGTACAACCTGCCGACACTGATAACAAATCCTCAAACCCCAATTTGGCACTGACTGCCGACAATCCCGTGCACCGCCCCTCCTTTCCGCACTTGCGGCATGCACCACCGGCCAACAAGCTCCAGTGTAACCCCTCCCACACTTCCCACAAGTGTGGCTGCTTCGATCCCCCATTCTAACCCTACGGTCTTGGACCGTTTCGGCGCCGACTGCGACTGCATCGGGCCTACCTCAGCTCACGCAACTGCAACTCAACCTCTAACTCACGCCACATGGCGGCCTCCTGCAACTCCAACAGGGTCTCACACCTCTGCGCAGACACGAACTGTCTGAAACTCCCTTGAACATACTCAGATATCGGGGCATCTGAGCCTGCTCCGAAACAAACTCAGGGAAAAACATCGCCCTCCCAATAAACATCCTGGTGATTTCAGTCACCGACCCTAAATCCAGCTTCCGCTCAAGGAACTCCCGAGCCAATCTCTCCTTTTCATCTCGCGGAACATAGCGAGTACTGAACATCCCTCTGAACTGATCCCATGAAACCGCAGCCCTCTGCGCATCGGAAAATGACCTCGTAGTCAATCTCCATCAATCCTTCGCCCCGAGCCTCAATAGGTTCAGAGCACACCTCACCCTCTGATCAGCAGGGCATAAACTCATGGAGAAATACCCCTCCACGTCTGATAACCATCTCATAGCAACAATCGGGTCCTGAACCCTATCGAATGTGGGAGGCTTCGTGCAATAGAAGCTCCGATACTGAAAACCCCGACTAGCTCTTCTCTTTGCCGTTGCTACAGCCGCTGTAACTGCCGCGGCAACCGTCTCTGCGAGAGCCGCATATCGCTCATCGAACTACTCAACCATGGCGGTCCTGATCGACCCAAACAATTCTGGCGACTCAGCCCGTAACAATGCGCAACCTCAGCACGCAGGATCTCGCGAATCCTTGCATCCCGCTCGCTCGTGCTCGTCCGATCGATAACCTCCGACGGCACCGATTCACCCGGAACTCGCTCTCCAGCTCCCGATCCTGATCCGGATCCACTATCATCATGCCTCGAAATCTCCATGTCGAAGACACCCTACCCATCTCAGACACTTCCCAAAATCCTGGGATCCAACTCTCGCAACCCTACCCTAGAGACCATGGTTTCCCTGATACGCGTATGGGTCCTGTGCTTTCAGTAGTACGGGCCCATACTACCTTCCACACCTACCCATATTTGTATGAAGTACTACCACAATACCCTAGGGAACATGCATAACAACTATCAACCCTCACCACTAGAGGAACACTGAGAATATCCCATAAGGGACCCTAGGCTACAGGCATCACATATCAGGCAACATTATCATGAATTCCTGAAGATCCCTAGCCTAACTCTAGCATGATGTGCTATCAAGCTCAAATAAACAATATCAGGTATGGTATCTTGGGGTTACTTACTGGCTCCGGCTGATCGTACCTCCGCGTCCTCCTTTTACCAAATTTGAAAACCATTTTGATTTCTCATTTTAATTTCTCTTTTTAAAATCCTCCTCGATTTGAGACTGGAGTCACACGAATGTTTCCCCAAAACTCAAACCAAGGCTCTGATACCAACTTGTAACATCCAAAATTTCAAAACAATTTAAACTTTTCAAAAACCACCCATTTTAATAATGTTGTTACAAAAAGGTTTTCAATACATTATTTAACAGAGTATTTCCCAGGTTCAATTCATTAAACACCAACGCGAGGAACAGTACGATCACGCCTTTGCCTTGCCACAGACTCTTGAGAACCTGAAACATAAAACCACAACTGTAAGCCCGAAAGCTTAGTGAGATACCCCCAGAATACCAACCACATATACGCCTTTCCAGGCCCTGACCTTCCGGTCCATGTGTCTCAGGGGACTTCCGTCCCCGCTGGGTAAACCTTCCGGTCCTACCCACGCCGACCTTCCGGTCCATCACACAACATAATCGCCTTCCGGCCCATAACATATTGCCTTCCGGCCCATAACATATTACCTTCCGGCCCACAAGCATAAAATGCACATATATAAAATAACAAACAATCATATAGCAGTTCATAGGCAACAATCGATCAACAGATCACATATCATAGCATTACTCTAACAAGATACCGGTCTAGCCGGTCACTATCATAACATTACTCTACGAATCATTCGACATACTAAATGCATACATACGCCTTTCCAGGCCATGACCGTTCGGTCCACATAGTAATGCCTTCCGGCCCATAGCATATATTGCCTTCCGGCCCATAACATATAACAACTGACAACTACCCGGATTTCCATCCAATAAAAGGGTTGGCATTGGTGCCATAAACCCTAGCGATATAGTGAGGATAAATCACCTCGCAACTGCCGACTGAACAGATAGCTCAAGCTGCTCCGATCACTGATACGATCTCCACTCCTGGATAGCCGCCAATGCACTGAACTTAAACGATAAACAACAATTACCAAAATACCCCTGGAACCACTGGTCAATCATTGAACAAAGACAAGGTCAAAGTCAACCCCTGACTGACCCTACTCGTCAAGTCAACCCAATGACTCGCCGAGTCCCCATACCCAGAACTTCACTTAACCCGCGACCTAACTCGCCGAGTCACCCCAAGACTCGCCGAGTTCAACGACTCTGAGTCCACTCGTCCTTGACTCACCGATTCCTTAAGATTCCCTTCCTACTCGTCGAGTATCCCCTTTTTACTCGACGAGTTTCTCCTGGAAGAATCACGGGGCCACCCCGACTCCACTCGCCGAGTCTGAAGAACAACTCGGCGAGTCCCAGTCAATCTTCAAGCTACTCGCCGAGTCTGACGAACAACTCGGCGAGTCCATGCCATGCAAACAAGCAACTGCTTCCTGAAATACGTATGGTCCCGAAATACACAATCATGGGACCTTCTGGACCTCTAACCATCCTATTACTGGGTTACAAACGTTTGGGAACAATATAATAATCCATCTAATCACCAAATGGGTTTCATAAACCCTAAATTCGTGCACACATCAATATAGCAGAAATGATCTGAAATATTACCTGAATAACACCCTCTCTGTGTCTCCAAACCTCAGAACTCGATCCCCTTGATATTCCTTTGGCCAAAACTCTTCTTCTTCTTGCCTAACAAATTCTTTAAGGTTCCAAAAGCTTTCTCTCCTGCTCTAGACGTCCACAACGATTAGGGTTCTTCTCAATCGGCCAAAAGACGGACAGAGACGGCCTAAGAGGCGTTATATACGATCCAAAACCAAACGGCTAGGGTTTCTGCTGAACAGCGTCGACTCACCGAGTCCATATCTGGACTCGTCGAGTCCAGTCGCGAACCCGCGACCAAGTCTGCGGTCCTACTCGGCGAGTCTAGGCTCCAACTCGCCGAGTCCCTTCTCAAAACACCCCTAAATCATAGTTATATCAATATTTGAAATTCCGGGCTGTTACACCAGGGATCAAGTAGGATTGGGATACCAAGTGTGTGTACACTCGAGCGAGTCTCTGATATCTTGTGCTGTATTTTAGAGAGACATCATGGTGGGGACACGCCATAGGCCAGGGACTAGCGAGGGGGTGTGAGCAATGAGGAGCTCCGCCAGATGATTCATGATGAGGTAGCTGCTTCCATCCGCGCTGAGATTCCAGAGATGTTCGGGTCTATCAAGACCACAATAATTGAGACTTTTGATGAGCGGTATGCTGCTCTTACTGATGTTGTCGTTGCTGCAGCCACTGGGGCTGTTGCTGCTACCAGGCCACAGGGGGTGACACGTTGTTGTACCGGGAGTTCAGCAACACGAAGCCACCTAAGTTTGATGGGACTCAGGATCCGATAGCCGCGTTGAGGTGGATCTCTTACATTGAGGGGTGTTTCTACACATGTTCATGTCCGGAGCATATGAGAGTTCGGTTCCCACTAAACCAGCTTCGCTTGGGGGCGAAGGACTGGTGGAAGTTTGTGACAGCACACTATTCTTCAGCAGAGCTTGCTGCGGTGACCTGGGAGAGGTTCACCGCTATGTTTCGTGATGAGTACGTTCCCCCCGTGGAAAGGGAGCATTTGGCCCAGGAGTTCTTGACCCTCAAGCAGGGTACTGAGTTTGTTACTCTGATCACCAGGATGTTTCATGAGAGGGCGATGTTCTTCCCTGAGCAAATGTCTTCCGAGCAGGCACGTATGAGTCGGTATTTGAGTATTTTGAGGAGAGACATCTGCAAGTTCATGGCGAACTCGACGTACCGGACATTTGCCGAGCTTCAAAAAAATGCCCGAAAGAGGGAGATTGAGCTAGAGACTCACGCCATGGAGGAGGCGGAGTCTGAGGGGAGGGATCGGCGACCGACACAGTCCTAGCCGGCTGCCAAGCGGGCTAAGCCCGCCGATTCGAGATCAGGGAACCAGAAGGGTCGTACTGGTGGCAAGTGTAACAAGATTCATGAGGAGGTGTGCAGAGAAGGGTCTTGCTACAAGTGTGGCAATGACGGGCACATGGCCAAGGATTTACCCAAGGGGTTTGTAGTTTGTTTTCACTGCAACCAGACCGGACACTGAAAGGCCGAGTGTCCACAGTTACGAGGGTCGGCTTAGGGAGCTTCTCAGGGATCTGTCCCTGCTGCTGTTCGAGCTACAGAGAGTCGTCCGGTGAAGGCCGAGGCGCCGAAGGTTCGCGGGAGAGACATCCAGTTGACAGCGGAGGAGGTACGCGCAACACCTGATGTTGTGGTTGGTATATATTCTTTCCTCTGTTTATTTTGATTTTGTGGTGTTATGCTTATGTTGTGATATGCGTAGGTAGATTTCTTGTGTGTTCTATACCTACTTTGGTGTTATTTGACTCGGGTGTGTGTAATGTCCCAAAATTCAAGACTAAAAAATTTCTTTTAATATAACATTACTTTAAGCAAATTCATCATTTTAAAACATAAACAGAGTATTAGTTTCCAAAATACATGTTCGTTATCAGAGTAAACATTCCCAGGCTGTCTTAAACTATGGTGTGTGCCATGCGATCACCCCGAGCTCTTCCCTCCGCTACCGGAAATACCTGAAGCCAAAACTGAAAACCATAAGCACGAAGCTTAGTGAGTCCCCCCTCCCATCATACCACATACCATATAATCATATGATGAACAGCTAGGAGATACGGGCCTTGCCCACACTCCGCTAGCTGGGAGATACCGACCTTGCCCACACTCAACTATCTCTAAGATACGGGCCTCGCCGACACTCAGCTATCTCTGAGATATGCGCCTCGCCCACACTCAGCTACTAAACCATAACATATTAGTGTATAGAATCATATAATGAACAGCTAGGAGATACGGGCCTCACCCACACTCATGGAGATACGAGCCTTGCCCACACTCCGCTAGCTGGGAGATACGGCCTCGCCCACACTCAACTATCTCTGAGATACGGGCCTTGCCCACACTCAGCTACTAAACCATAACATATCAGTATATATAATCATATAATGAACAACTAGGAGATACGGGCCTCACCCACACTCATGGAGATACGGGCCTTGCCCACACTCCGCTAGCTGGGAGATACGGGCCTCGCCCACACTCAACTATCTCTGAGATACGGGCCTCGCCCACACTCAGCTACTAAACCATATATCATAACATATCATGCCAGCAAATAAACATATCATCACATACTGTCAGACGTTTCTGGGGCATCTGACTACCTTCCGGTCCTAACAACCGAACTCTACTGATGAGTCATGGAACCCCATCCATGCTCCTACTGATAGTGAGATACGGGCCCAGCCCACACTCACTCTTTCCCTAACTTGGGCCTCGCCCCTGCTCTGCTGCTACTGAGATGTGGAACACCATCCACACTCCGCTATTAGTGAGATACGGGACCTCACCCACACTCACCTCCCTACCAGGCACATACAAGTATCACACAGACAACAAGTATAAACTATCATAGAAACCATTCCTTGGGCACCCGCCCTCTGTCATTGGACCTCGTCCCAAATATCATACTAGCATACTGTGCCTAGGGCTAACCCCCGGGTCTTCTACTCATAACTACATGGGCTGGCATTATGGCCGTAGACCCATTCATACAAAGGGAAACTCACCTGCACTGGCTGAACTCACTGATGATCCCACTAGCTGCTGCCCGGCAACTCTCTGAACTCCTGCTCTACTTGCTCCCCGAGCTACCAATATCAATGCAACACTGAGTCTAACTGACCCCCGAAAGACAACCAAGTCAACTATGCTCAAAGTCAAAGTCCTGGTCAAAGTCAACCTCCTAGGTCAACCCTACTCGCCGAGTCACCCTATTGACTCGCCGAGTTTATATGTTCAGATTCCTTCTATCCGCGACTTGACTCGTCGAGTCTACCGGTTTCCGAGTCCTGACCTGTCCAACTCACCGAGTCTCCATTCGAATCACTGATTCGAGTCTCAACACGAAGGGTTTGGGGTTCTGCGACCTGACTCGCCGAGTCCAAGAACAGACTCGCCGAGTTCCTGCCCAACATCATCTGACTCGACCAGCTGTTCATCCCACTCGTCGAGTTTCTCCAAATCTTCATGCTACTCGCCGAGTCCATTCAGATCTCCAAACATGCAGAGGACTTTTGAGTCATGCAGGGAATCCAAACCATAGATCCATACTTCTAAAGCTTAATCCCCACATAAAGTTGCAAACTTTACGTATAACTAAAGAGATCTAGGCTCAAAACATACTAGGGTTTGGTTTAAGGACAAAAGGGGCTTCACCAACTACTCATCTTCTGATGCTTTATGACATATTGGACCATCCCAACACTAGATCCGAAGTGGCAACAACATATCTAAGCCTCTAAACTCGAATTGGGTCTCAATCAACCATAAAACCCCTAAATCTCATAACAAAAATAGATCTAGATGCAAAGAAGGGAAAATGGCAGCTTAATACCTCCAAGATGAACACAAACTGAAGTAGATCTCGGATATACACCTTTCCTTTGAAGCAACCTTCTTGATCTCAAGTTCCTTTCCAAAATTTCCTTCCTCCAAAGCTATTTCTCTCAAATGATGGAAGCTCACACGAAATCTAGGGTTTACAGGTTCTCTAGGATGATATGGGGGCTGAGGGAGGGACATAACACCCTTTATATAGGATACAACTCTCGGAATTAGGGTTTTCCTTGCACAGACCAGACTCACCGAGTCTCCTTAGCAGACTCGCCGAGTCGATCACTTACTCCTCGACCCGGATCCCGCTCGGACTCGTCAAGTTCCTCCTTGGACTCGCCGAGTCGCCCCTTAAAATTAGGGTTTTTCTTTCCTTTCTTGGCCTTCAAAAATTTGGGTGTTACAACTCTCCCCCACTTAAACTAAACTCCGTCCTCGAAGTTTGCTATGGCCCACCGCCTGCGATCTGCCTCCAATAACTCACCAATTAATCCAACACCAGCTGCCTACCTTCGCTGGCCTCCCGCTCGGTCATTCCGGCTAACACAAATCCTTGCGAATAATAGACTCAGGTCACCCTGACCCTGAACATCCTGGGAACACAACTTACTTACCGACAATCCTTCTGGTACTCACCGAGTACTACACTGAACCTATAAGGGTTCACCCCTTCTTTCCTTGCACAATTCCTTGCCTTCCCAAGGCAAAGCCCCATAACCAACTATTTTATGTTGTCACTGTGAAGGCCCTATCCTTCACCAACTCCATCACCCCCGCTAATCCCGGTACTGGTCATCACCGTCAGTAACCACTAACACTCCTCTCTACCAAAACTTGGTGCCGAGCATCCCTCGATTCAACTAACTGAATCCCACCATACACTGCTTACCCGCAGTACTACTGACTGAAAATTCTGCTATTCCTTGTCTGCCTTCTGGATGAACTGAGACCACCCTGGTCCCTACCAACCTATCAATGTCTGGATTACCGACTCCCACCGGTAGCTGACCCAACGCAACTACTAGTCGCTCCCAGTGACTTTCGAAGAAACTTCGACCACCTAAAACTGCTCAATCTATCCTGCCCTACAGGCACTACAATTTCCCTGGGATCCCCGATCCCCTATCTTGACACTAAGGTCCTTACCAGGTCCCACCTGTGCTACTAAAACTCATGGGCCTCGCCCACGGGTCTCACCCAACCATATCCTGGAGCGGCCTCTCCCAAGGTCTCACCTCTCTAAGGCTATACAGGCAAACTCCCTATCATTCTCATCCACTACCCATTCCTGATCCCTATCTGATCACTAGGAGGTAGGGGCCTCGCCCCAACTCCGCTAACGAAGCTACTAAGGAATGCTACGGCTTACCCGTAGTCTTGCAACACTTCCACCACTGACTGCTAATACAAAGGCACCCATGTGCCATTAGCTCCCAAGATCCTCATTCTGACTCCCTCGAGCCCTTCGGGCGATCCACAACCTGAATTCCCAACCATGTACTAATCATTACCATCACACGCACTAGCTGATGGGGAGTTTCTCAAACTCCCAACCCTGAAATCCTCAATCCATCAAATGCTGAACTACTTCTTTTCCTTCTCGGAGGTCGCACACTCATTCTGGATCTGCGTGCTCCTACCTTTTCACACTCGGGGGATTCTCCCCCACTTCGATCCTGCTTACCACTTGTTGCTCAATACTCAAAAGAAATCCTTGCTACCACTCCATAATCAATCTGCTGAGGGACCCAAGCTTACCATAGCTAGGGATCTAACCAATCTATTTTTAACAGTATACAACTCCGATCTAGAGAGACATACCAAGTCCCTCCCAAGCATGCTACAGTTACTGCATCCTATGTAACCTTCTCCAATAGGGCACATCCCCTCACTACTATTCGAATATCCAAGGTATGCAGATGGCATATAACTCGATCACAATCAACCGCTCAAAAATGAAATACTCATACTGATAATGATGCAGAACCATAACAATATAATCATGCACAAATAAAAGAACTGAAAACAGAAATCACATACCTGCAACGTCCGGTGCTGATCGCGCCTCTAAGGTAGTCATCTAAAGAGCTCTGCCTCCCACCACAAGCGCCTCTGCACAGCCCTGACGGCCGTTTGTGATCCTCAAAGTTGCAGGGGCAGGTGTCATCACCCGCCCTGCTGAAAACAAACTGGGGCACTGGGCCTTCTTGTGACCCCGCTGATGGCAATGAAAACATAACAAGTCAAATCCCTGCGCGGTGGTAACAGTACAATCCTTGCTGAAATGACCAGTCCGACCGCACTTGAAACAGCCAGACTCACCACCGCTACCACTCCTGCACGCGCCCCCGTGCGCCCTGCCATACTTCCCGCACCGACTGCGGTCCTGACAATCCCTCTATCTCGAATCTGATCCCTTGGGCCTTTTTCTCGAACCTGCAGCTACCTGAACCTCATTCGGCTTCCTCTTCCGGATCTGCTCCAAATCAATTTCCCTCTCTCTAGCCCGAGAAATCATATCTTCCAGCGTCTTATAGCTGGATCTGCTCACGAACTCCCTGATGTCATCCCTCAACATCTCATGGTATCGGGCCTTCTTCATCTCCTCATCCGCGACATACTGCAGTCCAAGAGGATCCCTCTCCCTGAGCTTGGCGGTGATCTCCGCCACAGTCCCAGTGGTCTGCGTCAAATCCTGAAACTCCCGTGCCAACTGCTGCACCTCAATAATCGGCGAAACTCCGCCCTGAACCTGGCGGAGAAATCGCTCCAAGTCATCGTGTCCAACGCGGCATCATGACCCAAAGCATGACCAATCTCCTCCCACCAATCCCTCGCTCTGTCCTTCAGAAGACAGGAAGCGAGTCTGACCTTGTCCCCCTCAGGGCACCGGGTCGTACGGAATGTGTTGGCAACATCAGCCAACCATCTGTTGCTAGCGATGGGGTCCCTAGCCCCATGATAATCTGGTGCTCCACAAGCCCTGAACTCTCAAAATGTCAAGGTACGCGCTCCCATCAATGCCATCATCTTAGTACGGAAGGCTCCCAACCTCTCATCCAAAATCTCCAATATACCCTCCTTGACCGTGCCAAAGATAACAGGAGTCTGATTCAAAATATTGCGCGTAACCTCGGCGGATATCAACTCCCTCATTCACTCCTCGAGCTGCTCGGCCCCTGAACCCGAGCTTGATCCCTCTCCGGCACCTGATCCGCCCGCTGGTCTCTCTCGCAACGTCACCATGCTGAAAGTACGCCACAACCACTATCAGAATACTCATCATTGATGCGAGACCAAACACACCCTACCAGGTTCCCGGTCTTGTCTCGGCCTTTCCCGAATCGAGTACGAATCCTCTGCTTTCAGTAGTACGGGCCCATACTACCTTCCACATCTATCCGTACCTTCCTCCGGAATTGCTTTGACTCCACCAGTTCCCTTAACCACTACTACTGCTCCCAACACTACCTCATCCTAGGCTGGCCCTAGGGAAACCTCTAACTCAAGTCAAACCAATACTCAGCTGCTGAAGGCCTCCTCGCGATGCCAATTAGTCATCACCTGGATATCATCACATGTGACGAGGCTCAGATAATCCTTCGAGTAAAAGAGTCATCCCTACAACGGTTAGACTCAAACGAGAGCTGCGCAATAGGGCCAAATCCAGCACTCTGAGATTATTCAACCCTGATCGCATGTGACGTGTCGTATCCACCTAATGGCTAACTCCTATCACTCAGAATCCCATAATGCACAAAGCAAGCAACATTCAGACAAGGGAAAATCTAACCATAACATACTCAAGCAATCATATCCACAAAGCAGGAAACTGAACTAGCATGCAACACAAGCTCATAGACTCACACAAACTCATAAACTCAGGCATAACCTAAACAGGCTATCCTACTACTGTCTAATCAGCACTACTATGCAGCTCAAAAGCACAAATAACAGGCACATAAGGCATCATCCCTAGATCCTTAGTCCTATTCTAGCATGCTGTTCTATCAACTGATAATCATAACAAAAGCTTGTATGGGTATTTTGGGGTACTTACTTGAGCTCAACTGATTGCATGCACCACACCCCTTTTCTCTTTTCAAAGTTCTTTCCTTTCTAAATTATTTTGGCTTTTCTAAAACTGTTTTCTTTCCCAAAACTCTCTTTTACAAAACTGTCTTTTCATTTTGAAAACTTCTATACCAATCCCTCAGTTTGAGTACAGACACGCTCGGGAGCATGTCTGAATCCCTCAAACCAAGGCTCTGATACCATTTGTAACTTTGAGTTCAGACACGCTCGGGAGCATGTCTGAATCCCTCAAACCAAGGCTCTGATACCATTTGTAACATCCCTCTCTGGCACGTATCACAATATTTTCCGCTTTGGGCCACTCGGCACGAGGACTTCCCAGGGGGTCACCCATCCTGGTACTACTCCCGCCCGAGCACGCTTAACTGCAGAGTTCTTATGGGATCTGTTGCCCTCACGGCTTTAAAACGCGTTGTGTTAGGGAAGGTATCCACACCCCTTATAAGGAATGATTAGTTCTCCTTCACAGCCGATGTGGGATCAGATCTAACCCACTTTCACCCCCCATTATAGGGTTCGACGTCCTCGTCGAACACATCAACCCGTGCCCTGGCTCTGATACCATTTGTAACGTCCCAAAATTCAAGACTAAAAAATTTCTTTTAATAAAACATTACTATAAGCAAATTCATCATTTTAAAACATAAACAGAGTATTAGTTTCCAAAATACATGTTCATTATCAGAGTAAACATTCCCAAGCTGTCTTAAACTATGGTGTGTGCCATGCGATCACCCCGAGCTCTTCCCTCCGTTACCG
Organism: Lactuca serriola; assembly: GCF_051521515.1. NCBI lineage: Eukaryota > Viridiplantae > Streptophyta > Magnoliopsida > Asterales > Asteraceae > Lactuca > Lactuca serriola. The sequence goes on along the minus strand of NC_136411.1, from coordinate 90,407,479 downwards.
GAAGTACCTGAAACCAAAACTAAAAACCGTAAGCACGAAGCTTAGTGAGTCCCCCCCCCCCCCATCATACCACATACCATACAATCATATGATGAACAGCTAGGAGATACGGGCCTCACCCACACTCATGTAGATACGGGCCTTGCTCACACTCCGCTAGCTGGGAGATACGGGCCTCGCCCACACTCAACTATCTCTGAGATACGGGCCTCGCCCACACTCAACTATCTCTGAGATACGGGCCTTGCCCACACTCAGCTACTAAACCATAACATATCAGTACATATAATCATATAATGAACAACTAGGAGATACGGGCCTCACCCACACTCATGGAGATACGGGCCTTGCCCACACTCCGCTAGCTGGGAGATACGGGCCTCGCCCACACCCAACGATCTCTGAGATACGAGCCTCGCCCACACTCAGCTACTAAACCATATATCATAACATATCATGCCAGCAAATAAACATATCATCACATACTGTCAGACGTTTCTGGGGCATCTGACTACCCTCCGGTCCTAACAAACGAACTCTACTGATGAGTCATGGAGCCCCATCCATGCTCCTACTGATAGTGAGATACGGGCCCAACCCACACTCACTCTTTCCCTAACTTGGGCCTCGCCCCTGCTCTGCTGCTACTGAGATGTGGAACACCATCCACACTCCGCTATTGGTGAGATACGGGACCTCGCCCACACTCACCTCCCTACCAGGCACATACAAGTATCACACAGACAACAAGTATAAACTATCACATAAACCATTCCTTGGGCACCCGCCCTCTGTCATTGGACCTCGTCCCAAATATCATACTAGCATACTGTGCCTAGGGCTAACCCCCGGGTCTTCTACTCATAACTACATGGGTCGGCATTATGGCCGTAGACCCATTCATACAAAGGGAAACTCACCTGCACTGGCTGAACTCGCTGATGATCCCACTAGCTGCTGCCCGGCAACTCTCTGAACTCCTGCTCTACTTGCTCCCCGAGCTACCAATATCAATGCAACACTGAGTCTAACTGACCCCCGAAAGACAACCAAGTCAACTATGCTCAAAGTCAAAGTCCTGGTCAAAGTCAACCTCCCAAGTCAACCCTACTCGCCGAGTCACCCTATTGACTCGCCGAGTTCATATGTTCAGATTCCTTCTATCCGCGACTCGACTCGCCGAGTCAGTCCATGACTCGCCGAGTCTACCGATTTCCGAGTCATGACCTGTCCAACTCACCGAGTCTCCATTCGACTCACTGATTCGAGTCTCAACACGAAGGGTTTGGGGTTCCACGACCTGACTCGCCGAGTCCAAGAACAGACTCGCCGAGTTCCTGCCCAGCATCATCTGACTCGACCAGCTGTTCATCCCACTCGTCGAGTTTCTCCAAATCTTCATGCTACTCGCCGAGTCCACTCAAAGGACTTGCCGAGTCCATTCAGATCTCCAAACATGCAGAGGACTTTTGAGTCATGCAGGGACTCCAAACCATAGATCCATACTTCTAAAGCTCAATCCCCACGTAAAGTTGCAAACTTTACGTATAACTAAAGAGATCTAGGCTCAAAACATACTAGGGTTTAGTTTAAGGACAAAAGGGGCTTCACCAACTACTCATCTTCTGATGCTTTATGACATATTGGACCATCCCAACACTAGATCCGATGTGGCAACAACATATCTAAGCCTCTAAACTCGAATTGGGTCTCAATCAACCATAAAACCCCCAAATCTCATAACAAAAATAGATCTAGATGCAAAGAAGGGAAAATGGCAGCTTAATACCTCCAAGATGAACACAAACTGAAGTAGATCTCGGATATACACCTCTCCTTTGAAGCAACCTTCTTGATCTTCAATTTCCTTTCCAAAATTTCCTTCCTCCAAAGCTATTTCTCTCAAATGATGGAAGCTCACACGAAATCTGGGGTTTACAGGTTCTTTAGGATGATATGGGGGCTGAGGGAGGGACATAACACCCTTTATATAGGATACAACTCCCGGAATTAGGGTTTTCCTTGCACAGACCAGACTTGCCGAGTCTCCTTGGCCGACTCACCGAGTCGGTCACTTACTCCTCAACCCGGATCTCGCTCAGACTCGCCGAGTTCCTCCTTGGACTCGCCGAGTCACCCCTTATAATTAGGGTTTTTCTTTCCTTTCTTGGCCTTCAAAACTTTGGGTGTTACAGTGTGAGTCGGTCTTTTGTGTCTTTAGCCTTTAGTCAGCACATCAGTATTCGTCGTGAGGCGTTGAGTCGACCTTTGTGAGTTTCCATAACTGACGAGAGAGCAGTGTATGCTACTGATGTGATTCGAGGATGTGTACTCGAGATCTTCGGCGTTGAGTTTCCGATTGATTTGGTCCCGATTGCTATGGGAGATGTCTGTGTCATCGTGGGCATGGACTGGTTGAGCAGATTTGGAGTAGTTATCGGCTGCGAGCGACAGCTGGTGACCATACGAGACCCTAATGGGGGAGTTCTTACGGTTTATGGCGAGGGTACCCGTTCTAGGTTGGCATTTTGTTCAGCCGCGAGGGCGAGGCAGAGTCTACAGCAGGGTTGTAGTGGGTAAGTGGCTTATGTGGTGGATACGAGGGTAGGTGTAGAGAGACTGAAGTCGATCGATGAGGTCCCGATAGTGCGTGAGTTCCTAGATGTTTTCCCCGAGGAGTTGACGGGTGTGTCTCCCAAGAGGCAGGTGGAGTTCCGTATCGATTTGGTTCCGGGGGCAGTACCCTATCGCCTTGCACCTGCAGAGATGCAGGAGTTATCCTTGCAGCTTCAGGAGCTGCTGGGAAAGGGGTTTATACGGCCGAGTAGCTAGCCATGGGGAGCGCCGATCCTTTTTGTCAAGAAAAAGGATGGTTCACACTAGATGTGCATTGATTACCGGGAGTTGAACAAGTTGACGGTCAAGAACCGTTACCGCTTACCAAGGATCGACGATTTGTTCGATCAGTTGCAGGGAGCGTCTTGGTTCTCCAAGATTGATTTGAGGTCTGGATATCATCAGATGAGGGTGCGTGATGAGGATATACAGAAGACAGCGTTCAGGACTCGTTACGGGCATTACGAGTTCGTGGTGACGCCTTTCGGGCTCACCAATGCACTGGCGGCATTCATGGATCTCATGAACAGGGTGTGCAGGCCGATGTTGGATCGTTTGGTGATCGTGTTCATTGATGATATATTGGTATATTCGAGGTCCAAAAAGTAGCATGAGTAGCATTTGAGGGAGATCCTCGGAGTTCTGAGATTGGAAAGGCTTTACGCCAAATTCTCCAAGTGCGATTTCTGGTTACGAGAGGTCCAATTTCTAGGACACCTCGTCAACCAGAATGGGATAATCGTCAATCCGGCGAAGATTGAGGCGGTGATGAGTTGGGAGGTGCCGAGATCCCCTTCGGAGATCAGGAGTTTCCTGGGGTTGGCTGGTTATTATTGGAGATTCATCCAGGATTTCTCCAGGATTGTTGTTCCTCTCACTAGACTGACCCGGAAGGGCGTGGCTTTCAGTTGGGGCCCGGAGCAGCAGGCCTCATTCGAGACACTTCGCCAGAGATTGTGCGAAGCCCCAGTGTTGGCCCTTCTGAAGGGAATAAAGGACTTTGTGGTATATTGTGACGCATCGATATCGAGACTGGGTGCAGTGCTGATGCAGAGAGGGCATGTGATAGCATACGCATCGAGGCAGCTGAATCCTCATGAGACGAGGTATCCTACTCACGATCTGGAGTTGGGGCTTGTGGTGTTCGCCCTTAAGATTCGGTGTCACTACTTGTATGGGGTTCGGTGTACCATATACACGGACCACAAGAGCTTGAAGTATCTGATGGATCAGTCCAACCTGAACATGCGTCAGAGGAGATGGTTGGACGTGGTAAAGGATTATGAATGTGAGATCCTGTACCACCCGGGCAAGGCTAACGTGGTAGCCGATGCCTTGAGTAGCAGGGCAGAGAGTTCCCCTTTGTGAGATGTTTTTATGAGGTTGACAGTGATGACTCCGGTGTTGGACACCATTCGGGAGGCCTAGGTGGAGGCCATGAGACCGAAGAACCGCAAGCGAGAGCGGGTGATTGGTCAAATATCTGATTTCATTGCCGATAGTCGGGGGCTTATGACCTTCCAGGGCCGGATTTGGGTGCCATTTGAGGGTGGGGCACGTGCCATTTTGATGGAGGAGGCGCACAGGTCGAGTTTTTCGATCCATCCCGGGGCCACTAAGATGTATTTGGACCTATAAAGAGATTATTGGTGGCCCTGTATGAAGAGGGATGTGGCGTGGTTTGTAGAGAGGTGCTTGACCTATCGTAGGTTTAAGGCCGAGAACCAGTGTCCACATGGCAAGTTGCAGCCGCTTGAGGTTGCCCAGTGGAAGTAGGAACATATTTCCATTGAATTTATCACCAAGTTGCTAAGACTGCGAGAGGCGTCGATGCAATTTGGGTGATCGTCGACCAGCTGACTAAGAGCGCTCATTTTCTTGCTATCAGTGAGAGCTCTTCCGCAGAGAGGCTGGCAGAGGTGTATGTGAAGGAGGTGGTATCACGACATGGTGTACAGATCTCGATTGTGTCAGATCGAGATCTGCGTTTCACTTCCAGGTTCTGGAAGAAGTTCCATGAGGAGTTGGGTACTAGGCTGCATTTTAGTACCACTTACCACCCACTGACGGACGGACAGAGTGAGCGAACAATTCAGACGCTCGAGGACATGCTTTAGGCATGTATGTTGGACTTCAGAGGGAGTTGGGACACGTATCTGCCTTTGGCTGAGTTTTCCTATAGCAACAGCCACCATTCGAGCATTGGTATGCCTCCCTTTGAGTTATTGTATGGGAGGAGGTGTCGGACTCCCATTTGTTGGGGAGAGGTAGGGTAGCGAGTGATGGGCAGCACCGAGATAGTACTTTAGATGACAAAGCAGATTCAGTAGGTTAGACAGAGATTGTTGACGGCCCAGAGTCGCCAGAAGAGTTATGCGGATAGGCGTCGATCCGAGCTCGATTTTCAGGTTGGAGATTTTGTACTCCTGAAAGTGTCTCCTTGGAAAGGAGTGATCCGATTCAGGAAGAAGGGCAAGTTGGGGCCCCGGTACATTGGACCGTTCAGGGTGATTGCGAGGGTGGGCAGGGTAGCATATTGATTGGAGCTACCTGCGGAGTTAAGCCAGATTCATGATACCTTCCACGTGTCTCACCTGAGGAACTGTTTAGCCGACGAGTCGGCAGTTGTCACACCCCCAAACCAGAATGGCGAAAACATTCTGGGGTGGATGACTTCTCGTAGTACCATAGCAATTGAATATTGTAAAGAAAGTAACACAACCATCATATATATAATAAAAACGTATATTGTTGTGTTAAACATGTTTCCAAAAGAATATTATAATATGATGATGTAAAATGTTTAATAATAAACGTCCTTAGCGTTCCTTCTTCAAAAGCTGGTAGTTACCTGTATTACTGATTCCCTGAGAAATACAAGTGGTTTCGAAAAAGTGTCGACAATAAAGTTGGTGAGTTCATAAGTGTTTTGTATTGAAAAGTATGTCTTTTTGATAGAAAATCGATGAACGTGGTTTTCAGAAAATCCAATATTTTCTTTATATAGTTTGAAAAGTTCCCAAAGTTGGAGTGCGTTAGTATTTTTCGTACTTGAGTGATAAAGATAAACTTTGTGTTCAAAATAATGTAAATAATGAATGCATATATGAATCTCGTAAATCAAACTTGTTTTTATACTTTCATGTGAGTCTTATAACCATACTATTGACACCGACTGCCTGTAACAACATTCTTCAGGTGTTGTAGTGTTATGACATTTGTCACCCCAGACCTGCCGGTCTAACTGTAGCTAACATTTTAGGTGCGGGATTGTCAATCCCGTATAGATCTATACACAAGTATCACGCTCTCCCTCCAAGAGATTATGGTATATAATACAGGACTTGAAATGCATACATAAGAGTACGTTGAAGTTTGAATATCTCACATCACTTAATGTAAATAGATTTATGATAAGAAAGACTTTACTTCATTTTTGTTGAAAGTATTTCGTTTTTCAAGATGTATACGTAAGAATGTATGAATAACTTGCTAACTATACCCATTATAGTTTTTCATAAAGTATGTTCCATTTGGTGAAAATAACTTGATGATATACTAAACTTTATACGTAAAGTAATATGTTGGTATCGATAAATAATAAGATAGATGTTGCATTTATGTTTATAAAACGATACGTTTACTTGTATTGTACTTGTATTTCCCCCCTAAAACATGAAAAGACTTGAAAAGTAGGGGTATGAACTCACTTGTTTGGTTTGAAGAGAGTGGGACTAGAGTCGAGAAGAATTCAACCGCGGAAAGCTGCGTCTTCGAGCTTCTCGGGGATCTCGGTAGCGTAGAACCTTCGTCGGGGGCTTGGGTGCCGAAATCGAGGGTGTCAGGACGGCTTCTGGTGCTTGTAAATGTGTGAGAGTGAGTGTGGGTTTGAGAATGTGTGACAAAAATCCGGAGCTTATGCCTTCTATTTATAGGGCTGGAAGGGCGAGTATGTTGGGCGTACCACCGGAGTACGCTAGGCGTACGCGTTACGCTGGGCGTACATCGGTTACGCTGGGCATAACTTTGTGTCATGGCTTACGACTCGATTCTAGCTAGGTGTAGAGCAGCAGCCGATGGGACTCGACCCTGCACCTGAGTACGTTGGGCGTACTCCTACATTACGCTGGGCGTAATCCTGGCTTCCATCTTCTATATTCCGTAACTTTCGCGTACGAGCTTCGTTTTTCGCGTTCTTTATATCGACGCGTAGGTGAGATTATGCTCTACAACTTTCATTTAGACTCCGTCGGCTAGTTTTGACTTTAATTTTAATGATATGTTTTTAATAGGCCGGGACTGGTAAAGTCCGTTAAAAATTCATAGTTTCTTTATCCGACGTCGGTTTTCATTTGTCTTTTTATCATTTTACTCCTATTGTGGAGACCTTCAACTTTCGTTTAGGTTGCGTTAGCTAAATATCGCTCGATCTTCAATTCGAGTTTTTAGCCCTCTACTATTGTTACGAAACTTAGAAAATTCGTAACTTCTTCATACGAGGTTCGATTTGGGCGATCTTTTTATGTACGTTTACAGATTAACGAACTCTACAACCTTTGTTTAGATACTTAAGGCTAAAATGCATTTTATTGTAATTTCACTTTTTACGTTAAATAGTGTTTTACCGAGTGTGTCGTAAATATTTGAGTGGTTATAGTTTCTTCAATACAACCTGGTTTCGAATGTTCTTTATGTTTTTGGAAACCTTGGCACGATATCTAACATTTGATGCATCCCAATTTAGATATTTGAACACTTTGTTTTTTTGAGGTTAATTTCGTTGATTCCAAATAGTTTTCGTTGTATTTGACTTTTGAGTGTTACATTGCTTTTTGGAAAAATATAGGGTTGTCACATCATCCCCCCGTTAGGGGAATTTCGTCCCGAAATTTAATCTAAGATAGAGTTTACAGGTTAGGAAAAAAGATGCGGGTACTTTTGTTTCATCTGATCTTCGCGTTCCCAGGTGTATTGAGGTCCTCGCTTGGCATTCCAGCGGACCTTTACAATAGGTATGCGGCTTTGTTTAGTCCTTTTTATTTCCCGATCCATGATCTCTACTGGTTCTTCTACGAATTGGAGATTCTCATTTATTGCAATTTCGTCTAGAGGGATGACAAGGGTCTCATCGGACAAGCACTTCTTTAGGTTTGGTACGTGAAAGGTAGGGTGTACGTTGTGGAGTTCCTGAGGTAATCGAAGTTTGTAAGCCACCGGACCGATCCTGGCAAGGATCTCGAATGGTCCGATGTATCTTGGGTTCAGTTTCCCCCGCTTTCTGAAGCGTATTAATATCTTCCAGGGCAAGACTTTTAGTAGGACTCGGTCTCCAACTTGGAATTCCAAGGGTTTCCGTCTTTTATCCACGTAACTCTTTTGTCTATCCCTTGATGCTTTCAGACGTTCCCGGATCTGAACAATCTTCTTTGTAGTTTCCCTTATCATTTCTGGCTCTGTGAGCGTGTTGTCTGTTGCTTGTCCATTTGCTAGTTGTGTGTCCCCCACTTCAGCCTAGCACAAAGGTGATCTGCATTTACGGCCGTAGAGGGCTTCGAACGGGGCAGCCTTGATACTAGTGTGGTAGCTATTGTTGTACGAGAACTCGACCAAGGGTAGATGGGTGTCCCATTCTTTGCCAAAATCGATTACGCAAGATCTCAACATATCCTCTAGGGTTTGTATGGTTCTCTCACTCCGGCTGTCAGTTTGTGGGTGATAAACAGTACTCATGTCTATTCTTGTTCCTAGAGATTTTTGTAGCAACTGCCAAAACCTTGAGGTGAATCTACTATCTCGGTCCGAGATAATGGATATGGGCACACCATGCAGTCGTACAATCTCTCTGAGGTATGTTCTAGTTAGTTTCTCCAATTTATCCATTTCTTTGATTGGTAGGAAATGCGCTGATTTAGTTAACCTATCGACGATCACCCAGATAGTGTCGAGTCCGCTTGCCGTCTTGGTAATTTGGTTATGAAATCCATGGTTATCCGTTCCCACTTCCATTCGGGTATATTTGGTTGTTGCAACAATCCTGAGGGCTTTTGGTATTCCACCTTGACTTTAGCGCACGTCAGACATTTACTCACGCAGGTAGCAATTTTGGCTTTCATGTGTGGCCACCAGTACAGTTTCTTGAGGTCGAGATACATCTTATCGGAGCCGGGATGTATGGAGTATCGTGTCTTATGGGATTTTTTCATGACGACTTCTCTGAATCCACCGAACTTCGGTGTCCAGATTCGATCCATGAAATAAAGAACTCCATCGCTCTTGACTTCAAGCTTCTTATCCATTCCCCTTAAAGCTTCCCCTGCCACATTTTCAGATGTTAAGGCTTCTATTTGGGCTTCCTTGATTTGCGTGGACAGATGTGAATGGATTGTCATAGTTAAAGACTTCACTCTGCGGCCCGAGTATTCCTTCCGGCTGAGTGCATCGGCCACCACGTTAGCCTTTCCGGGATGATATCGAATTTCGCATTCGTAATCATTTAGTAGTTCTACCCACCGTCTTCGTCTCATGTTGAGTTCTTTCTGGTTGAGGATATGCTGGAGGCTTTTATGATCGGTGAAGATTGTACATTTCGTGCCGTAGAGATAGTGCCTCCATATCTTTAGAGCAAAGACGACTGCTCCTAGCTCAAGATTGTGCGTCGTGTAGTTTACTTCGTGCGTCTTTAGTTGCCTTGAGGCGTAGGTGATGACCTTCCCTCGTTGCATCAAGACACACCCGAGTCCTTGGTTTGATGCATCGCAATAGACCACGAAGTCCTCTGTTCCTTCTAGCAAGGTGAGGATGGGCACACTACATAAGGCTCGCTTTAGTGTCTGAAACGCAATGTCTTGTTTTTCTGCCCAGTCGAAGGTCACACTCTTCTGAGTTAGGGTGGTGAGTGGCTTGGCAATCTTTGAAAAGTTCTCTATGAACCTTCGGTAATACCTGACGAGTCCCAAAAATTTCCGGATTTCTATAGGGGTTCTTGGAGTCGTCCAACTCTCTATTGCCTTGATCTTAGAAGGATCCACGTGTATCCCCTCCTTGCTTACTACATGACCTAGGAAATCTATTTCCCGAATCCAAAATTCACACTTTGAAAATTTAGCGTATAGCTTCTCTGCCCTCAATGTATCCAAAACTTGGCGGAGGTGTTGGCTGTGTTCTTCCTGGCTTCTTGAATAGATGAGTATATCATCTATGAACATGATCACGAATTTATCCAGGAAGGGACGACATACTCGGTTCATCAAGTCCATGAACACCGCTGGTGCATTTGTCAACCCGAAGGGCATTACTACAAACTCGTAGTGACCGTAACGTGTTCGGAAAGCCGTTTTGAGGATGTCTCCTTCCAGTACTCGCAGTTGGTGATAACCAGATCTTAGATCGATCTTTGAGAAGTAGCTCGCTCCCTGTAGTTGGTCGAACAGATCGTCTATGTGCGGTAGGGGATATTGGTTCTTGATCGTGAGTTTGTTCAGCTCCCGGTAATCGATACACATGCGAAAAGATCCATCCTTCTTCTTCACGAATAGGACCGGTGCTCCCCATGGTGAGAAGCTCGGTCTGATGAAGCCCTTGCTCAGCAGCTCGTTTAATTGAATGGACAGTTCCTGCATCTCGGCTAGGGCTAAACGGTAAGGCGACTTTGCTACTGGAGTAGCTCCGGGGATTAAGTCGACTCTGAACTCGACTTGGCGTTCTGGTGGGATTCCTGGAAGATCTTCTACGAAAATGTCTGGGAAGTTGCAGACTTCTGGAATGTCTTTAATGTTCTTTGGTTCTTGTTTCTAGTCTACTACGTGGGCTAGAAAGGCATGATATTCCTTGCGAAGATATTTTTGTGCTTTAACACAGGAGATGATTTGTAAATTCGAACTAGGTTTGTCACCATATATGACAAGAGTTTCGCCGTTTGGCAGATTGAGGCGAACTGCCCTTTCGTGACAAAGTATATCGGCATGGTGAAGACTTAACCAGTCCATACCGATGATGACATCAAAACTTCTTATCGAAATGGGCATAAGGTCGATTTGAAATAAGTGCTCGTTTAAATTTAATGTGCACCCTACGTACATATCATTTGCGTTTTCTGTTTTACCGTTTGCCATTTCTACAGTGAATATTTTATTGAGTGGTTGGGGTTTTTGATTAAGTAAGTGTTTGAATTTACGACTCACAAAACTTCTCTCTGCACCGCAGTCAAAGAGTATGCATGCATAAATGTTGTCGAGGAGAAACGTATCCGTAACCATCGTGGGGTCAGCTATTGCTTCATTTTGACCTATCGCCAGCACTCTCCGAACACCGCCAACATTCTTTGCCTTGGGGCAATCCCTCTTGAAGTGCCCAGTTTCCCCACACCCATAACATGCCTGGCTTATCCCAGTACCAGGAACTTGAGTGATTGGTCGTGCCGGTGCCTTACAGAAACGGGCAGTGTGCCCTTTCCTGTCGCAGTTTTTACAGTGCATTTCGCGGCAATTACCATGGTGATGGTAGTTGCATTTGCTGCACTTTGGCAGGTTCCCAGCATATTGTTTTGTTGGCGCCGGGGCAGCAGGAGTTGTAGTGGGAGCAGTAGCGGCATGAACCGCCACCATTTGTTTCTTTGAAGGTTCTTGCGAAGTTTGCCCCTTTCTCTTGTTCCAGAATTTCTTCTTGATGTGGTTGTTGGCATTGTTATCGTTGTTGTTGTTCACTTTTGTTGGATCGGCGACGATAACCGTGACGCCTTGACAGACACCATGATCAACGAGAGATTGTGCCAGTTCCTTGGCACTGTCGAAGGTCATGGGTTTGGAGGCTAACACACTCCCTCGAAGTTGGGGTGATAGTCCCCAGATGTACCTCTCCACCTTTTGGCTTTCCAGGATCAACATCCCTGGGCAAAGTATTATCAAGTCACTGAATCTGTTGGTATAGCCTGCGATGTCCGAGCCTACCATCGTAAGGCCCCACAGTTCCTGTTCGATCTTCTGAATCTCGCCTCTTGGGCAGTACTCTCGTAGGAGCATTCGTTTCAGGTTTTCCCAACCCATGGAGTTCGCCAACCACTAGGGTTAGTGCCTTGACGTGGCCGTTCCACCACGTTAGGGCTCGTTCGGAGAAAGTAAAAGCGGCAAATTTTACTTTGCTTTCTTCAGGGCAAGTGCAAATTTCGAATACAGCTTCCGTTTTCTCTATCCATTGGGATAGAGCCATCACTCCCCCAGTCCTATAAAAGGGAATAGGTTTTCCGTTGGTGAAGTCTTTGTAAGTGATGGGTTTTATGCATAAGAAACATTCCTATGTGCTCATACAAACCCTAATGCTTGGATCTAGGTTTCACTATTGAACATGCTTTCATTCCAAGACTTACAAACCCTAATCTAGCATATTAACAACAAAATAACATATAGAATCAGATCTAGATGTTTACCTCTTCAATAGTTGGCCTAGATCTTGTATATCTTCTTCTTTTGAGCCTAGAGTCACAAATGCAACTCCTCTAATGGTTCACAAACCCCACAAGCAAGAAGGCAATATGAGAGAGGGAGAGAGAGGATAGAAATCGGCCTAGGGTACTCTTAGAATCAAGTGGTCGCCGAATTCAATGCCCTAGGGGTTATATTTATAGTTACAGGTTACTAGGGTTTCAGTCTAAACCCTAATGGATAGCTTAGTCACCAAGCAGCCCATGGAACCTTCTGGAATAAGGCCTTGGATGAAAATATGATGGATACCCATCATAATTTCGTTCCCCCTTAAGCCCATTAAGTTTCCTTAACCTAAAACTCAACTATCATACATTTGACAGTTTATACCCCATTATTCAATTAGTCTCTTTTGACCACCAAATTAATTCCTAATTAATTTATGATCTATACTAATTAAATAAATATGATTTCTCCTTTAATATATTATTCTTATAATATATTAATAAATCATAACACTCTCTCTTTCTCTTTAAATTACCTTGTCAAGTTGCTTTGGAGAAGGCAACCCAAAAGGACCATGCATAATCGGGTCAAGTACATACCAAATATAGTTACGGGCTTAGACACTATTCCAACAATAAGTACATACCCCGGAGCGGCCTTGGCTTTGGCCATTTGTAAAGTTGTTTATTCCTCCTCCTGACCTGTTGTTGCTCATTTGAACCATCGTTGCGGTTACAGCGGCTGTTACAGCAGTTTGGAACATAGCTGCATCCATAGCTGGAGGGGGCGGTGGAGGTGGTGTTGGAGCTGAGTTTCTGCGTGCTGATCTACGAGGAGGCATGTTCTAGTAGAGAAATAATAATGAACACTATAAGTTTCTAATGTTTTGACAGTCGTGTACTAGAGGGTTAGTTGTATCTTGAAATTTGTTTTAACTTTAGTTCAAAGTAGATATAATAATTTAGATAATATCATAAGTTTCGAGAGGTATGTAAAGAAGTACTTCATATTTATATATGTCACACATACAGTGCGCTACATTATGCTTCGTGTTTAGGAAATTTTGACCTAACTAGAGGTCTCCGATTACAAGTACAAAGGAAATAAGAAAAACTTTATCCGAGGTCCTATTCTATATCAAAATTGTTGGAGTTGAGCAAGTTCTACTTGCGTCGTGTTATGCGTATGGAGCTAGACTCGGCATTCGACTGCTTGACTCCCATTAGGCGCCTTTCAAGAACTGCTTGTTGTTCCTTCATCTCTTTTATTTCTGCCAGTACTGTCACCATTTGGTTCTGAAGCTTCCCTGTGTGGAGTAGGGTATTTTCGTGTAGTCCTTCCAGACGACGGATGTCTGCGGCGTTACCCTGTGTAGCAGCATTGACCTCATGAACTTTGGCCGCTTGCATGTCCGCATGGTAGTTCTGGGTGGAAATAGTGCCCACAATAACGGGAAGCGCTCGATCAGCTGAGCCTCCCCCACTGACATTGTAAAAATCTCGACACATGCCGAAAGGAGGGCGTACACCTAGTTGGGGGCTCCAGTAGTAGAGGTGGCTTCCCCAGATGGGAATGGGTCCTGGGTGATATGGTCTAACTTCGGGAGGATGAGGGACAGGAGGGTTGATTACTTCTGGCTCGGAGTCTGTTCCATCGGTATCTTCTTCTTCCTCCTCGACCTCCTCGACCTCCTCGTCGACTTCGAATTCCTCTCCGACTTCGACTTCGAATTCTTCTTCGACTTCCTCTTCGATTTCCTCTGGGTCTTCTTCTATCCATCCGCTGTTGCCTTGGTTTGGGTAGTAGGGATCTCCCGGTAAATGGAATCCGACCATTTGTCTGTACTAGGATAAAGGTATGAGAATTTTATAAGAAAAGAAATTTCTATTTAACGGCATCCTATGTTTAACTACATCTTATGGTGTGCTAGTTTTTCATTGTACTATTATTTTATAACAATACTCCTATAGTATTTGCGAATCTAAAAGAATTTTATTTGGAAGTTTTTGACTTGTTGTCCACTACGACCATTCCTTGACGTACGTTGGTCAAATCCAGGATAAATATAGTTGATCAGGCTATATTTATTCTCGATTTGATTACATACCCCGAGGCCCAATCGTAGTGTCGCAACTTCCCTTAATACTTTTTAGAAAACTTTGCCATGATACGACACTGATACATGCGAGTAAAAATGTATATTTTTAAAAGAAAATATATTGTTTATGAAAACGTTTTGTCATAGGGTTTTTGGTCCCCTTTTTATTTATAGTTTGTATATCTTATGTGGTTCGATATACTTAGTTCACTATAAACAAAGCTCTGATACCAATCTGTCACACCCCCGAACCAGAATGGCGGAAACATTCGGGGGTGGATGACTTCACGTAGTACCATAACAATTGAATATTGTAAAGAAAGTAACACAACCATCATATATATAATAAAAACGTATATTGTTGCGTTATACATGTTTCCAAAAGAATATTACAATATGATGATGTAAAATTTTTAATAATAAATGTCCTTAGCGTTCCTTCTTCGAAAGCTGGTAGTTACCTGTATTACTGATTCCCTGAGAAATACAAGTGGTTTCGAAAAAGTGTCGACAATAAAGTTGGTGAGTTCATAAGTGTTTTGTATTGAAAAGTATGTCTTTTTGATAGAAAATCGATGAACGTGGTTTTCAGAAAATCCAATATTTTCTATATATAGTTTGAAAAGTTCCCAAAGTTGGAGTGCGTTAGTATTTTTTGTACTTGAGTGATAAAGATAAACTTTGTGTTCAAAGTAATGTAAATAATGAATGCATATATGAATCTCGTAAATCAAACTTGTTTTTATACTTTCATGTGAGTCTTATAACCATACTATTGACACCGACTGCCTGTAACAACATTCTTCAGGTGTTGTAGTGTTATGACATTTGTCACCCCAGACCTGCCGGTCTAACTGTAGCTAACATTTTAGGTGCGGGATTGTCAATCCCGTATAGATCTATACACAAGTATCACGCTCTCCCTCCAAGAGATTATGGTATATAATACAGGACTTGAAATGCATACATAAGAGTACGTTGAAGTTTGAATATCTCACATCACTTAATATAAATAGATTTACGATAAGAAAGACTTTACTTCATTTTTGTTGAAAGTATTTCGTTTTTCAAGATGTATACGTAAGAATGTATGAATAACTTGCTAACTATACCCATTATAGTTTTTCAGAAAGTATGTTCCATTTGGTGAAAATAACTTGATGATATACTAAACTTTATACGTAAAGTAAGATGTTGGTATCGATAAATAATAAGATAGATGTTGCATTTATGTTTATAAAATGATACGTTTACTTGTATTGTACTTGTATTTCCCCCCTAAAACATGAAAAGACTTGAAAAGTAGGGGTATGAACTCACTTGTTTGGTTTGAAGAGAGTGGGACTAGAGTCGAGCAGAATTCAACCGCAGAAAGCTGCGTCTTCGAGCTTCTCGGGGATCTCGGTAGCATAGAACCTTCGTCGAGGGCTCGGGTGCGGAAATCGAGGGTGTCGGGACAGCTTCTGGTGCTTGTAAATGTGTGAGAGTGTGTGTGCGTTTGAGAATGTGTGCCAAAAATCCGGAGCTTATGCCTTCTATTTATAGGGCTGGAAGGACGAGTATGTTGGGCGTACCACCGGAGTATGCTGGGCGTACGCGTTACGCTGGGCGTACTTCGGTTACGCTCGGCGTAACTTTGCGTCATGGCTTACGACTCGAGTCTAGCTAGGCGTAGAGCTGCAGCCGATGGGACTCGACCATACACCTGAGTACTCTGGGCGTACTCCTACATTACGCTGGGCGTAATCCTGGCTTCCGTCTTCTAAATTCCGTAACTTTCGCGTACGGGCTCCGTTTTTCGCGTTCTTTATATCGACGCGTAGGTGAGATTATGCTCTACAACTTTCATTTAGACTCCGTCGGCTAGTTTTGACTTTAATTTTAATGATATGTTTTTAATAGGCCGGGACTACTAAAGTCCGTTAAAAATTCATAGTTTCTTTATCCGACGTCGGTTTGTCTTTTTATCATTTTACTCCTATTGTGGAGACCTTCAACTTTCGTTTAGGTTACGTTAGCTAAATATCGCTCGATATTCAATTTGATTTTTTAGCCCTCTACTATTGTTACGAAACTTAGAAAATTCGTAACTTCTTCATACGAGGTCCGATTTGGGCGATCTTTTTATGTACGTTTACAGATTAACGAAGTCTACAACTTTTGTTTAGATACTTAAGGCTAAAATGCATTTTATTGTAATTTCACTTTTTACGTTAAATAGTGTTTTACCGGGTGTGTTGTAAATATTTGAGTGGTTATAGTTTCTTCAATACAACCTGATTTCGAATGTTCTTTATGTTTTTGGAAACCTTGGCACGATATCTAACATTTGATGCGTCCCAATTTAGATATTTGAACACTTTATTTTTTTGAGGTTAATTTCGTTGATTCCAAATAGTTTTCGTTGTATTTGACTTTTGAGTGTTACATTGCTTTTTGGAAAAATATAGGGTTGTCACAGCAGTGGTGCCATTGGAGGATATCCAGGTGGACGCAGGTCTGAATTATGTTGAGAGACCGATCGCGATCTTGGACCGGAAGGTTAAGGTTCTGAGGAACAAGGAGGTGCCTTTGGTTCAGGTCCAGTGGCAGCATCGGAGGGGGTCCAAGCTGACTTGGGAGCCGGAGTCAGAGATGAGGGAGCAGCATCTGGAGTTGTTTTCGGCATGAGACTTTGAGGGCGAAGTCTGGTTCTAGTGGGGGAGAATTGTAACATCCCGAAATTCAGGTAAGCTATTTAACCCTTCCATTTTATCAAGTTGTCAAGATCGGTCCCTTGCGAGAGAGTTCTTGTAGCAAATGAGTACGCTGGGAGTACTGAGGAGTACGCTGGGAGTACTGGGGAGTACGTTGCGCGTACTCATGCGCTTAATTTGGACACGGACTCGCCTGGGTACACTGGGCGTATCCAGGGTTACGCTGGGCGTAACGGGTCCAGATGCAAACCCTAAATGTTTATCTTGTGCACTATTTAAAGGATGCTAAGGCTCATTTCTCAACCTCCATATCAGAGAGTGAAACCCAAAGAGAGAGCCTTCCATCGTCCTTAGCTTGAGTGTGTGTGTTTTGGAGCTAAAAGTGTCTTGGTGTGTTAGTGAAGAAGAAGAAGAAGAGTTTGTGGAGGCTAGGGCTTGACGTGCAAGTTTGGATATGAGATCTACAGAGAAAGGAGCTTCATCTAGAGGTATAAAGTTCAAAAGTTTCCTCTTTATTTGGTTAGACGATTGCATGGACCATTTCTAGGGTTAAAAGTCCCACAGGTGGGAGACTTTATGAGTGTAATGTACTCCATGGACCTAGATCTGTCCCATTTCAGTGATATTTGTGTTATAGATCCATAAAGTTTCCATCTTTGTCGTTGTTATGAGGTCATGCTTGAGTTATGAGCTTTCTAGAGTTGGGAAATGTAATGTTATGGGAGTTAGTGACTTGTCCAGCCATGCAAAGGCTTAAAGTCACAAACTTTATGGATTAAGAGGCTTAGAAATGGTCAAATCTAGGAGTTGGACATGGGTCTTAACTGTTTAAGACCTCAAGAGCTTAGAGTCTGAAATTGGGATTTACATGGGGCGTAATCCCAGTACATGTGGCGTAAGGGGTCGCGCACCCCATTTCTGTAAGGACGACGGGTACGCCCAACGTACATGTTTGGTACGCGCAGCGTAACCCGGAGAGTTGACGTTTGTTGACTTTTAGGGTTTGGTCAACATTAGGGTCTTTGAGCCATGAGAGGGGTAAAATGGTCTTTTACCCTTCTGAGAGTACTAAGAGAAGGAATAGTCTAGCCTTGAGGGATGTATTGATTTAGAGTGTTTATTTCATATGATTAGGCGGAGGCTAGACCCGATTTTACAGATTTCGAGATTTACCGAGTTACCCGAGGTGAGTCTTCTCACTATACTTTACCTAGAGTGGTAACTAGAGTTATATGACAGAGTATTTTGTATGCTTTTGCATGATGTGATTTATATGTGATTTATGCTATGTATGTTCCAGAGTTTTTCAGAGTTAGGACCGGAAGGTCCACAGAGTTAGGGTCAGAGGGCCCACAGAGTTATGGGACTGGAGGGTCCCACTGAGACATATTGACCATAGGGTCTGTCACACCCCAAAAACCGAAGGCGGAAACATTTCCGGGGTTGACTCCACGTTGAGTATCAAATCCGATGCACATAGTAAGTAAAGTAAAACAACCATTACATTACATATAGGAAAGTTTACATTTGTTTCAAAAGTAAGTTGTACAGTTGTGATACATAGTATATAATAACAAAACGAACTGGTCTTCTGCGCACTCCCACCTGGAACAAAATGATCTTCGGGTACCTGTTCTAACGCTGACCTGAGAACACAAGTGGTTTGAAAATCAGCATAACGCTGGTGAGTTCATAAGCGATTTTTGTTTTGTGAAAGTGGTCGAGTTCCCTTTTCTGTTTCTGAAAATGTTACACACACCAAGAAAATCCCATATTTTCTTAAATAGGTTGGTTTTTGTTCTCAACATGTAAAGTAAAGTTGTACACTGAAAAACGTTTACTTTTGTGAAAATGTACAGTTATGTTATTTGTTTTGTTATACACTTCTGGTTACGTTCCAATGTATCCCCAGGAAAGTCCCATACTTTCCTGATTGTGTTTTACCAATTGTAAAAGATGTAAAGTTATCCGGTTTGTTACACTTTTCTAATTATGTAAACGTTCCCCATGAAAGCCCCAGGCTTTCCTGAATGTTGGTTATCAATGTAAAAGATGTATTCTGAAAAACATGTTTACCCTTCTGAGTTGTAAAGTTACTCATTATTACTGTTAAGTAACTCTCTGTTATCCTAATTGCGAGTTCCATAACCATACGATATACTAAATGTGGCAATAAGTAGTCCACATCACCTTATGACTTTCGTCACCCTTGAACCATTTCGGTTCGGCTGTAGCTAGCAGCCAGGTGTGGGGTAGTCAGCCCCGTATAGATCTATACACTCAAGTCACACTCTCTAAATCCCATAGATTCTGGTTACGGGTGCAGTCCTCCACTCGCGTATCTCTGTGGAGTATTCACCGAGGACGTGTCTCCAATCATACAGGACTAACAAATTTACTAGTAATAATATGATTATCCTCCACTCGCGTATCTCTGTGGAGTGTTACTGAAGATATACAATGTACAAGTTTTATGTTTCAAAAGTTCTAATGTTATGCTTTTAACTGATAAAATGTGAAAACCATTTGTGAAATATATAAAACATAACAGTTTATAAGCCCATTTCACAAATAATATGTTTACGTGATCTGCATGTTCAAACGGTTATCAGTTGTATCAATCAATGTTAAAAGCATATAATATGTGAAACACACACACGAAAACGAGTTTTGAGTACAAGTAATCCCTTGTACTTTGCTTGTGTCCCCCCCCCCTAAAAACAGTGAAAAAGAGTAGGGGTATGAACTCACCGCTTAATGTAGAGATCGAGTGTCAACGGATGCCCTGAACTCCTATGGCCCCTATTTTTCATGTGATGACACATAAATGAGTTAGATCTAAGGTTTTCCATGACTAAACATGATGGGAAAACATCCTTAGGGCTTGGAATTACTAAGAATAAGTGTTCTATGATCCAAACTTAATGATTTATGCAAGTTTAGGGTCAAATATGGGTATTAGAGTGGGTGTATGGTCTTGAAAATGAGTGTGCAGCTGGGGAGTGTGGCCAGGAGTGTGTGTGAGGCAGCACTCAAGAGTGTGCGGCCGTACAGAGGGTGTGTGCGGCCGTACACTCCTCATTTGATTCCATATGTTGATTTTTGAAGTGTATGCTATTCATACATGGGAGTTTTGAATGGAATCTGCCCCCATTTGAATGTGTGCGGCCGTACACCTTCATGGGATGATGAATATGATGAATATAATGAGTTTTAAGCTTGGTATCCAAGTGCTTACCACTATACTTAGCTTGAAGATGAAGTAGATCACGATTATGAAGCCTTCTAAGTATTCTTGTTTGATGATTTAGAGAGAAAGTAGAGAGAGGGAAGAGAACATCTAAATGAATGAATGAAGGGCGGTATCCATCCATAAATTGAATTGGGTATGAGGTTGAGGGTGTTTGTGGTTGGGTGTGTGGCCGTACACACAGGTGTGTGGCCGCACACACCTTATTTGGTGAGTTTTGGCCCGATTTTGTGATACTAAACACTCTCCAACCCTTCCTAAGACTCATATCTAAATTATACTAAGTCTAAAGCACCCATATGGAATCACAAGATTTAATAAAAGACAATGAACTCAAGTCTTAGTGCTGAAACACAGATCAATTACATGGGTTAGAAGTTTCGGGTTGTCACAGGGTCAAACAGAGTTATAGCCTCGAGTGGTTAATATGTGTTGTGTGTGGTATTGTGGGGAACTCGCTAAGCATTTATGATTAGAGCGTTGTGTTATGCATTTCAGGTACCAGTGAGGATCGCGGGAAGGCGTCGGCTTGATTAGTACACACATGAGGAGCTTTTACATTTTATGATCTTGGGATGTGATTTTATGAACTGATGATGTGATGCAATGATATTTTTATAACAATTATGAATGAAAGAGTGTTTTTAAAATGTTAAAAATTATTTGAAATTTTGGGTGTTACAGTTCGCCTGTTCCTCTAGAAAATCCTATATTTCCTACTTTGATGAAAGATACGTAAAAATGATTCTACAATCCTTTCTATGAGTACTAAATGGATACTAGTTATATAAAACTCAGAGTAAACAAACAATCGACTGTGCGCATCTGCCCTAAGCCCACAACCAAACAAGGAACGGGAAGTAAGGCAGATAGCACACATCCCATTGTTTGTTAGGTCCTTGTTGTATGTAACCCTTGTGTATTCACTTGTTACTCATGGAGTTAATTGTGATAGTTCCTTTATATTTAATGAAAATATTCTTTAAGAAAACCCTTATTTCTTATAGTAAAATGGTGACCACAGTGATTACTTCTATAATCACTTAGTTTATACTGGCTATATATGATCTAATATCGAATAGATAGTTAATTGGGTGAATCTGCCCTAAGCCCACAACCAAACAAGGAACAGGAAGTAAGGCGGAAAGTACGCATCCAACTACCTGTTGGGTATTAATGATATATAACCATGATGTATAAAATAAGGTATTATAGAGTCAATCACCTAAAGTCCTTTAAGTTTATACTAGTTTAATAAAATGGATTAAACCCATTACTGGTAAGTTTCTAGTTTGTATACCAAAAGTTCTGATTTGAAAAGTATGTTTTGTGCTAGAAAACTGTGCATTGAATTAGTATCCCATGACTTGACCCATACCTGGTACCCCTTATGATGACTTTGTCACACCCCAAAACCGATAACGGCGGAATACGTTTCGGGGTGGATGACGTAGCGAACAGTATCATCACAATTGCATAATAGTAGAAACAAGAAACATACAACCATAGTATTACATAGTGAGTTTAATTACAAGCGTGTTTTGTAATATTTAACAATCACCCAAAAGTAAATCAAAAATAAGAGATGGGTCTTGTGTGCTCCACCTTCTCCAAAAACGCTGCGTCTGTACCTGTTTATCTTTGACCTGAAGATACAAGTTATTTTGAAAACGATTATCAGCATAAAGCTGGTGAGTTCATAAGAGTTTAGTGTGAGTTTTTGTATACAAGGCATTAGTGTTAAAAATGTATCATTACGTTCATAAGTAGTAGAAACTTAGAAAATCCCATATTTTCCAGGAAAAACATTGTAAGTGACAATCTGTGGAAAGTATGTATTCTTTATTCCTTTGAAAACAGTTTATTTTATAAATACATTGGCAATCTCCAAATAACAAGTGTGATAGAATAGGTTGAGCCTGTAAATCAGTGATAGAGGTGCAAGCTTCCTTTAGTGATAGATACTTACTTACTTCGGGATGCAGTTTAGCATTTAGTGTAGTATTTTAGAGTAGTTGTAGGGTATTCCTTGTATATTACCAATAGTGAGGATAATAGAGGATCCCATGACCTTCCCGGTCATGCATAGTATAGTGAAGTAGTGGCATCCCTGGGCCTGTACGGCGCGGACTGAGATTAACAGTCGGGATGTAATAGCGTCTGCCCCGTATAGATCTATACATGAAGAGTCGTCTCCTGCTGGAACACTCCGGGCGTAGTGAATAGCGAATAGAGTATCTCGTAGCGGGTTAGTGTATTATTGTTTGTTTAGTGTTTTCTCTATGGTTATAGTGTAGTAATCTTTTAGTATTGATCATAGTGTATTCTCTTACTAGTGTATCGTCTAGTAATAGTTTGTATTATAGTGTAGATAGTCATAACTTTAGCGAGTAGTAGCGGTAGCGACCCTAACCATACCTATTATGGTTATCTTAGTGGGGATGTTTCTTAGCACGTTAGTGACTTTAGCATTAAGTGAAAGCAGTAATATTCGTATCCCATACTGATATACAGATTTTATATACGTAAGAAATCAACGACAGTCGGACGGATAACTACTACCCTAAGCCCACAATCAAACAAGAACAGGAAATAAGGCGAGATATCGGTCCTAAGTCCTCCAAGTCTTATTTATATAAATACATCAGAGTGGTTACCTTTTATAAGCAAATTGATTAAATAAAAGTATTTTTCCAAAAGAACATTTAAATTCTGATTCACTGTTTAAAAATAGTTTGTAAAGGGTAAAATCCGTTTTCTTAGGGCATAAGGACAAATCACATGTGATTTGAGCTAAGAGTAGTGAATCACATGTGATTAATCCTTGTAACTCGGAAATCGTTTTGTAAAACTTTACATAAACATTTACAAGCAACTTGTATCTCCCCCTAAAACATGTAAAACACTTGAAAGGTTCATTAAAGGGGTATGAACTCACCTGAAATCGCGGAAATCGGGTGAATCGGGTAAATCGGGTAATAGTGTCGATTGAGCGTTTGGTATCAAATAACCACTTGAGCACCTTTTAGGACCCTAATGTCATATGAAATATGTATTTTACAAGAAGTTAATCATCTTGTGCTTTTCATTATAGTGTTTGGACATTCTAGTGTCGTTTTCGGGGTTTTAAGGCCTAGAAAGGGTTCCCGGGAGTGGTACAAGGCCATGGATGATTTATGGGAGGGTCCATGAGTTCACTCTCTTAGAGTTTATGGCCTAAAAGCCACCCATTGGGAGTTTACAGCCGTAAGCCCCCTAGGCTTGGCCGTAAACTCAAGTGGTGTCCCAAAGTGTATGTTTAAGGCCTTATATCACTTCCTTAATTTAGTGGTGGGTGTTTTGGACCAAAAGAGAAGGATTAACATCAAAATTTGTGACATTTTTGGGGAGTTTACGGCCAAGACTTGTTCTTGGGCCGTAAACTCCTATAAATCCTTCAAGATGAAGGTTTTACTTGTACAACATTGTCCCATATGTCTTGGAAAAATCCTAGAAGGCCCTAGAGTGAGTTTGGAACAATTTGGCATACATTTTTGGGGAGTTTACGGCCCAAGAACATCCTTGGCCGTAAACTCTCCATTTTGTTCCCAAATGTGAAGTTTAATTGTACAACACACTTCCATAGGCCTTAGATAAATTCCTTTCATGCATTAGGGTAGTTTAGGGACTTGTTTGACACAATTTCTTGGGTGTTTACGGCCCAAGCTTAAGCTAGGCCGTAAACTCCTCTTTTTGTGTTCAAATGATTATGTTTAATGCACTTAAGCCTTCCTTGTTGTTATGCCTAAATTACCAAACATCCTAGAAGTGTTTTTGGGGTTTAAAACATAGATTTATGGGGTGCTTGAGGTGTTTACGGCCTAAGCACATGCTTGGGCCGTAAACTCCTTTTTAAGCATCATTTTCTTGTGTTTTAATGTCCATACCCTTCTAGTTATAAGCCTTAATTAGTATACTAACATACAAGGAGGAAAAACTTGATCTTTGGCTTGGTTTTGGGGGTTTACGGCCTAAGGAGCTTCTTAGGCCGTAAAATCCTCTTTGAACTTTGATTCCTATGATTTTTGGCCCTCAAATTCAATGAAGCATGTCTAGAATAAGATAGAGGAGGAGTACTTACGTTTGGAAGTCGGAAATTAGCGGAAATCGGGGTCGTTTTCGAGTCTAGAGAGAGAAAGTAGAGAGAGAAAGTGGGTGTGTAGTAAATGAGTGTTCAAATGTTGAGCACACCCATTGCATATGTCTCGGGAATTGCACCCGATACACGGCTACCCGATGTTTAAAGTTACCTGGGTTAAAACTTTTTACCCGGGTGGAGTGGTTGAAAAGGTAATACAACTCTATTAGGTTAAACGGGGTTAACACATACGAGTTATATTTCTTATGATAATATTAAGCCATGCATAATTTAGATATTCGGATATTGACGATTCCAAATATTGCATAAAATAACGTATAGTGACACGTTCCGTTAGTGAAAATGGGATTTGCAACGGAATTAGATTTGGGGTTGTCACATCATCCCCCCGTTAGGGGAATTTCGTCCCGAAATTTAGAATACAAACAGATACGATGTTACAATACTACTAAGCGAAGAGATGAGGGTATTTGAGTTTCATTTGATCCTCGCGCTCCCAAGTGAATTCCGGTCCTCGCTTGGCGTTCCACCGAACCTTCACAATTGGGATGCGGCTTTGTTTCGTCCGTTTTACTTCACGATCCAAAACCTCAGCAGGTTCTTCCACGAAGTTGAGGTTCTCATTGATCTCGATCTCGTCGAGGGGGATCACGAGAGTCTCGTCCGACAGACATTTCTTCAAGTTTGAGACGTGAAAGGTGGGATGTATGTTACTTAGCTCGCGGGGTAAGTTTAGTTTGTAAGCTACGGGGTCGATTCTAGCAATAATCTCAAAAGGCCCTATGTACCTTGGGTTCAACTTTCCACGCTTCCCAAAGCGTATCGTGCCCTTCCAGGGCGAGACCTTCAGAAGGACCCGGTCTCCGACCTGGAATTCCAAGGGTTTCCTTCGTTTGTCGGCGTAGCTCTTCTGTCGATCCCTAACGGCTTTTAGTCGTTCACGTATCTGTACAATCTTCTCGGTCGTCTCTCGAATGATCTCTGGACCAGTGAGGGGGCTATCAGGAACTCGTCCTTTAGCTAACTGAGTGTCTCCCACCTCGGCCCAGCACAAAGGGGATCTGCACTTTCGGCCGTAGAGAGCTTCGAATGGAGCTGCCTTGATGCTCGTGTGATAACTATTGTTGTAGGAAAACTCCACAAGAGGTAAGTGTGTATCCCACGATTTCCCGAAGTCGATCACACAAGCTCGCAGCATGTCTTCTAATGTTTGGATCGTCCCCTCTCACTTTGTCCGTCAGTCTGCGGATGGTAGGCTGTACTCATATCCAGCCTCGTCCCTAGTGCCTGTTGTAACGATTGCCAAAATCTAGAGGTGAATCTACTATCTCTGTCTGATATGATAGATATTGGGACGCCATGCAATCGCACTATTTCTTTTATATAAGTCCTAGTGAGCTTTTCCATCTTATCCGTCTCTTTGATGGGTAGGAAGTGGGCGGACTTGGTCAATCTGTCAACGATGACCCAAATGGTATCTAATCCACCTGTTGTCTTGGGCAGCTTGGTGATGAAGTCCATTGTGATTCGCTCCCACTTCCATTCTGGTATTTCCGGTTGTTGGAGGAGTCCTGATGGCTTTTGACATTCTACTTTGACCTTCGCGCAAGTAAGGCACTTACCTACAAAGGTAGCGATCTCTGCTTTCATGTTTGGCCACCAATAAAGCTTTTTGAGATCCAGATACATCTTATCCGAACCCGGGTGGACGGAGTAACGAGTGTTGTGTGCTTCTCTCATAACCAAATCCCTAAAACCTCCATGGCGTGGAGTCCAGATTCAGTCCATAAAGTAATAGGTTCCGTCACCCTTAACCTCCAGATTTTTATCCATTCCGCGTAGGGATTCTCCCGCCATATTTCCAGGCTTTAAGGCTTCCAGCTGAGCCTCCTTGATCTGCGTGGATAGATGTGAATGTATAGTCATTGTCAGCGACTTGGTTCTTCGTCCGGAATATTCTTTCCTGCTCAGGGCGTCCGCTACTACGTTGGCTTTCCCCGGATGATATCGAATTTCGCAGTCGTAATCGTTAAGTAATTCGACCCATCGACGCTGTCTCATGTTGAGTTCCTTCTGGTTCAGTATATGTTGGAGGCTTTTATGATCAGTGTACACCACGCTCTTCGTCCCATACAAGTAGTGTCTCCAGATTTTTAGTGCAAAGACGACCGCTCCTAACTCGAGGTCGTGAGTGGTGTAGTTCACTTCATGGTTCTTTAGCTGTCTCGAGGCATAGGCGATAACCTTGCCTCGTTGCATCAAGACACAACCGAGCCCCTGATTGGATGCATCACAGTATACGACGAAATCCTCTGTCCCCTCGGGAAGGGATAATACTGGTGCGGTGCATAGGGCTCGCTTCAGGGTCTGAAATGCCTTCTCCTGTTTCTCTTCCCAGTCGAATGATACACCCTTCTGTGTTAGCATGGTGAGAGGTTTCGCAATCCGAGAGAAATTTTGGATGAACCGACGGTAGTAGCTAGCGAGGCCTAGAAATTGACGAATTTTCGTAGGCGTCTTTGGTGCTGACCAGTTCTCAATAGCTTTGATTTTGGAGGGGTCCACATGGATTCCGTCTTCACTGACCACGTGCCCTAAGAATTCTACTCTCCGGATCCAAAACTCGCACTTAGAGAACTTCGCATACAACTTCTCGGATCGCAGGGTTTCCAGTACTAATCGTAAATGGCTTATGTGCTCTTCCTCGCTCCGAGAGTAGACAAGTATGTCGTCAATAAAGACGATGACGAACTGATCTAGATATGGACGACACACCCTATTCATCAAGTCCATGAATACTGTGGGGGCGTTAGTCAGTCCAAAGGGCATCACTACGAACTCGGAATGCCCGTATCGGGTTCGAAAAGCGGTCTTTGGAACATCTTCCTCAAGTACCCGCAACTGATGGTACCCCGATCTAAGATCAATCTTGGAGAAGTAACTGGCTCCTTGGAGTTGGTCGAATAGGTCGTCGATACGAGGGAGAGGATAGCGATTTTTGATCGTGAGTTTATTGAGTTCCCTATAATCGATGCACATCCGAAACGACCCATCCTTTTTCTTCACGAACAAGACTGGAGCTCCCCAAGGTGAGAAGCTCGGTCTTATAAAACCCTTGCTAAGCAGTTCGTTGAGTTGACCGGATAGTTCTTGCATTTCGGCGGGCGCTAGGCGGTAGGGCGACTTAGCTACGGGGGTAGCTCCTGGGATTAGGTCGATTCTGAATTCAACCTGTCGTTTAGGAGGTAGGCCTGGGAGATCCTCCGGAAAGACATCAGGAAAATCGCATACTACTGGAATGTCTTTTGGATCTTTCGATTTCTGGTTAGTGTCGACGACGTGAGCAAGAAAGGCACGATATTCCTTGCACAAGTATTTCTGAGCCTGAATACTAGAGATGATACGAAGGTTTGTACTTGGCTTATCTCCGTATATCACTAGGGTCTCTTGATTCGGAAAGTTCAGGCGAATGGCTTTCTCGGAACATAGGATGTCAGCGTAGTGAAGGCTTAGCCAATCCATTCCAACAATGACATCGAAATTTTTGATTGAGACTGGTATAAGATCGATTAAAAAGGGGTGATCATCTAACGTGAGAGTACAACCTATATAGATTTCATTAGAGCTTTCTGTCTTCCCATTAGCCATTTCTACAACGAATGTTTCTTTTAGTGGTTGAGGGGTTTGTTTGAGTAGGTGTTTAAAGTTTTGATTTATGAAGCTTCTTTCTGCACCACTATCGAATAAGACACAGGCGTAAGAGTTGTTGAGAAGAAACGTACCCGTGACCACTGTGGGATCGGCTACTGCTTCATTGTGACCGATAGCAAGTAATCTTCCAGTTCCCCCAGCATTTGCAGTCTTCGGACAGTTCTTCTTAAAATGACCCGCTTCGCCGCAGCCATAACACGTCGGGGTCACTCCCGTACCAGGAACCTGTGTAATAGGTTTGGGAGGGGCCTTGCAAAATCGGACAGTATGGCCCTTCCGTCCGCAGTTGGAACACTGAAATTCACGGCATGGACCGTTGTGGTGAAAAGGGCACTTGGGACACTTAGGCAAGTTCCCACTGTAAGCTTTCGGTGGGGCTGGAGCAGCTGGTGCGGCTGGGATGGTGGCAGCATGGACCGCCACGATTTGCTGGTCCTTGGAGGCGGTTTGAGTCTTCTTGCCTTTCTTCTTATCCCATCGTTTCCTTTTTCTGTCAGATGATCCGGATGGTGCAGTGGTTGTTGTGGTTGTTGTTGCTGGAGTGGAGGAGATTTCGTGGTTGATCAGACACTGGGCCAATTCCTTGGTGCTGTCGAAAGTGGTAGGGCGTGAAGCCAGAACATTTCCTCGATACGGGGGCACTAAACCCCAGATGTAACGTTCAATCTTCTTGCTTTCAGAGGGGATCATGTTGGGACACATAGCCGCCAAGTCGCAAAACCTGGCCGTATAAGCCGTTATGTCGGTCCCCTTCATCTTGAGGTTCCAGAGTTCTTCCTCCAGCTTCTGGACTTCGCCCCTAGGGCAATACTCTCCTCTCATGAGATCTTTTAGAGTGTCCCAGCCCATGGCATTGGCTGTGACCAAGGAGAGTGCGTTGACATGGCCGTTCCACCATGACAAAGCCCTGTTAGTGAGGGTAGCAGTAGCGAACTTGATTTTGCTCTCCTCGGGACAAGAGCACATCTCGAATACAGCTTCGGTCCTTTCGAACCATTGGGACAACGCCAGAATTCCTCCGGTACCATCGAAGAAAGCAGGTTTACAATTCATGAAGTCTTTATAAGTGCATCCCTGCACTCGCTGGTGGACTTCACCAAATCTAGAATTTCCACTGCTCGCATCACCCGAGTTCATTTGGGCCATGGCTGATGTTACAGCCGCAGTCACAGCCGCTTGGAACAACACCGGATCGAACTGCGGAGGAGGAGGTGGTGGAGGAGGGGTTTGAGTTTCAGGTCTTCCTCTGCTGGGACGCTTTCGTGGAGGCATCCTTCACTGGAAGATCATAGAAATGATAGCAATAGTAAGAGCCTATTGCGAATATGAATAGAGTGTCTCATGGACTAAATCAACATAATCCAAGATCAGGGTAAGAGCTATAGCAATAGAGAAATCATCTGCCAATACACTGGTATTAATGATGCAACAGAAGTTCATGAAAATTGACCTAGCAGTAGGTCTTACATCATACCATAGAGAAAATGTTGGCAGTTTGGAGGTTCAGATAGAGTACTTTTAAACTAGGAATGTTTACAGACAAGAGACCTACGGAACATGGAGATAAAAGGCTAGTCTTTTAAACAAAAGAGTGAGGTAACTAGATGTCTTCTACTGGCGACGGCTGCTTGTCGGGCGAATCCTTAGATCCTCCAGTTGACGCATAACTTCTTGAAGGTGTCGATCCTGAGTCCTTTGGCGTGCTCGGAGTTCCCTAACTTCAGCTCGGGATGCTGCCAGCTGATGCTGCAGAGCCTCGTTGGTCCTCCTTGTCCTGTCCATGGCTTCTTCGAGTTGGCGGATGCGAACCGTGTTGAGGTTTGAGTTGGCATCCACTTCCACAACTCGCCCAATAGCTGCTTGACCTTGCTCAACATTCCTGGCAATCCTTCGGATCATGATGGGCAGAACCCGATCCGCCGATCCTCCTTCGCTTATGTTGTAGAAACTTCGGTCTCCATCGTAAGGCAAGGGCTGACCCTGCTCCTCGCTCCATCGATGCAAGGACATTGCCCACATAGGAGTGGGGCCTTGAAATGCCGGTCGAGGGTTAGGGTTCGGGGCTTCAGGAGGTTGGTTGTTGACTTCTGGCTCGGAGCTCGAGCTATCCGAGAAGCCTTCAGCATGATGATCATCCAAAGGATTAGGGTGATCGTCGTCTGACTCCTCTTCGAGCCATCCTCCATTGCCCTGGTTCGGAAAGTACGGATCGCCGGGTAGGTGGAAGCCAGCCATGCTATCTACGCGAGAAAGGGGGAAAAGAAGATTAATAGACGTACTATTCTAAGATACTTATAGGGAGAATCATTATCAGTTGACCCAATACTTGCATAGTGCATACCGATTACATGTAATCGAAGCAAGATAGTCCTTCGAATAAACCACCCTAACTTCAGACCCCCAATCAAACAAGAACAGGGAATGAAGCAAAGGCTGCAGATTCTGAGTCTATATCGCCCTAATCACATGTAATCGTGGTGTATCCACTTAGCAACTATTGTCCTACTAGTAATGACCGTTTTTGTTAACACATACGTATAATCTAGAGATACAGAATACTCCTATAGTATTCTTATGGTAGCGTTATTATGGTATTGTTGGTAAGTCTTAGACTTGTTGCAACATCACAACCAAACTTAGGCACATGCTAGTCACTCCCAGGAAAACGTAGTTGATCAGGCTACATCATCCTGAATGTGACTATATGTCTCTAAACTCAATTGTGCTGCCCAACAGTCTTAATACTTTTGTTTTGTTCTAGGACGATACTGATTCCTGTGTTTCATAGTGATGTGTGTATATATATATATATATATATATATATATATATATATATATATATATATATATATACTTAGTTAGATCTTTTAGATACTTAACAGTATATATTTTTAGTCAGAGTGTTTTAGTCCCGAAGTGTTTATAGTTCGTATATCTTTTATAGGTTGATATACTTGATTCACTATAAACAATGCTCTGATACCAATCTATCACACCCCAAAACCGATAACGGCGGAATACGTTTCGGGGTGGATGACGTAGCAAACAGTATCATCACAATTGCATAATAGTAGAAACAAGAAACATACAACCATAGTATTACATAGTGAGTTTAATTACAAGCGTGTTTTGTAATATTTAACAATCACCCAAAAGTAAATCAAAAATAAGAGATGGGTCTTGTGTGCTCCACCTTCTCCAAAAACGCTGCGTTTGTACCTGTTTATCTTTGACCTGAAGATACAAGTTATTTTGAAAACGATTATCAGCATAAAGCTGGTGAGTTCATAAGAGTTTAGTGTGAGTTTTTGTATACAAGGCATTAGTGTTAAAAATGTATCATTACGTTCATAAGTAGTAGAAACTTAGAAAATCCCATATTTTCCAGGAAAAACATTGTAAGTGACAATCTGTGGAAAGTATGTATTCTTTATTCCTTTGAAAACAGTTTATTTTATAAATACATTGGCAATCTCCAAATAACAAGTGTGATAGAATAGGTTGAGCCTGTAAATCAGTGATAGAGGTGCAAGCTTCCTTTAGTGATAGATACTTACTTACTTCGGGATGCAGTTTAGCATTTAGTGTAGTATTTTAGAGTAGTTGTAGGGTATTCCTTGTATATTACCAATAGTGAGGATAATAGAGGATCCCATGACCTTCCCGGTCATGCATAGTATAGTGAAGTAGTGGCATCCCTGGGCCTGTACGGCGCGGACTGAGATTAACAGTCGGGATGTAATAGCGTCTGCCCCGTATAGATCTATACATGAAGAGTCGTCTCCTGCTGGAACACTCCGGGCGTAGTGAATAGCGAATAGAGTATCTCGTAGCGGGTTAGTGTATTATTGTTTGTTTAGTGTTTTCTCTATGGTTATAGTGTAGTAATCTTTTAGTATTGATCATAGTGTATTCTCTTACTAGTGTATCGTCTAGTAATAGTTTGTATTATAGTGTAGATAGTCATAACTTTAGCGAGTAGTAGCGGTAGCGACCCTAACCATACCTATTATGGTTATCTTAGTGGGGATGTTTCTTAGCACGTTAGTGACTTTAGCATTAAGTGAAAGCAGTAATATTCGTATCCCATACTGATATACAGATTTTATATACGTAAGAAATCAACGACAGTCGGACGGATAACTACTACCCTAAGCCCACAATCAAACAAGAACAGGAAATAAGGCGAGATATCGGTCCTAAGTCCTCCAAGTCTTATTTATATAAATATATCAGAGTGATTACCTTTTATAAGCAAATTGATTAAATAAAAGTATTTTTCCAAAAGAACATTTAAATTCTAATTCACTGTTTAAAAATAGTTTGTAAAGGGTAAAATCCGTTTTCTTAGGGCATAGGGACAAATCACATGTGATTTGAGCTAAGAGTAGTGAATCACATGTGATTAATCCTTGTAACTCGGAAATCGTTTTGTAAAACTTTACATAAACATTTACAAGCAACTTGTATCTCCCCCCTAAAACATGTAAAACACTTGAAAGGTTCATTAAAGGGGTATGAACTCACCTGAAATCGCGGAAATCGGGTGAATCGGGTAAATCGGGTAATAGTGTCGATTGAGCGTTTGGTATCAAATAACCACTTGAGCACCTTTTAGGACCCTAATGTCATATGAAATATGTATTTTACAAGAAGTTAATCATCTTGTGCTTTTCATTATAGTATTTGGACATTCTAGTGTCGTTTTCGGGGTTTTAAGGCCTAGAAAGGGTTCCCGGTAGTGGTACAAGGCCATGGATGATTTATGGGAGGGTCCATGAGTTCACTCTCTTAGAGTTTATGGCCTAAAAGCCACCCATTAGGAGTTTACGGCCGTAAGCCCCCTATGCTTGGCCGTAAACTCAAGTGGTGTCCCAAAGTGTATGTTTAAGGCCTTATATCACTTCCTTAATTTAGTGGTGGGTGTTTTGGACCAAAAGAGAAGGATTAACATCAAAATTTGTGACATTTTTGGGGAGTTTACGGCCAAGACTTGTTCTTGGGCCGTAAACTCCTATAAATCCTTCAAGATGAAGGTTTTACTTGTACAACATTGTCTCATATGTCTTGGAAAAATCCTAGAAGGCCCTATAGTGAGTTTGGAACAATTTGGCATACATTTTTGGGGAGTTTACGGCCCAAGAACATCCTTGGCCGTAAACTCTCCATTTTGTTCCCAAATGTGAAGTTTAATTGTACAACACACTTCCATAGGCCTTAGATAAATTCCTTTCATGCATTAGGGTAGTTTAGGGACTTGTTTGACACAATTTCTTGGGTGTTTACGGCCCAAGCTTAAGCTAGGACGTAAACTCCTCTTTTTGTGTTCAAATGATTATGTTTAATGCACTTAAGCCTTCCTTGTTGTTATGCCTAAATTACCAAACATCCTAGAAGTGTTTTTAGGGTTTAAAACATAGATTTATGGGGTGCTTGAGGTGTTTACGGCCTAAGCACATGCTTGGGCCGTAAACTCCTTTTTAAGCATCATTTTCTTGTGTTTTAATGTCCATACCCTTCTAGTTATAAGCCTTAATTAGTATACTAACATACAAGGAGGAAAAACTTGATCTTTGGCTTGGTTTTGGGGGTTTACGGCCTAAGGAGCTTCGTAGGCCGTAAACTCCTCTTTGAACTTTGATTCCTATGATTTTTGGCCCTCAAATTCAATGAAGCATGTCTAGAATAAGATAGAGGAGGAGTACTTACGTTTGGAAGTCGGAAATTAGCGGAAATCGGGGTCGTTTTCGAGTCTAGAGAGAGAAAGTAGAGAGAGAAAGTGGGTGTGTAGTAAATGAGTGTTCAAATGTTGAGCACACCCATTGCATATGTCTCGGGAATCGCACCCGATACACGGCTACCCGATGTTTAGAGTTACCTGGGTTAAAACTTTTTACCCGGGTGGAGTGGTTGAAAAGGTAATACAACTCTATTAGGTTAAACGGGGTTAACACATACGAGTTATATTTCTTATGATAATATTAAGCCATGCATAATTTAGATATTCGGATATTGACGATTCCAAATATTGCATAAAATAACGTATAGTGACACGTTCCGTTAGTGAAAATGGGATTTGCAACGGAATTAGATTTGGGGTTGTCACAGACTTAATGTATACGAAACATATATATATATATATATATATATATATATATATATATATATATATAACTAATATCGAATAGATAATAGGCTGGGTGAATCTGGTCTAAGCCCACAACCAAACAAAGAACATGAAATGAAGCGGAAAGCACACATCTTATTACCTGTCGGATCCTATTAATATATATCCCTTAATGTATACATTAAAGAATCATAAGGTTAGTATTATGGTCCTTTTCTATTGAATGTACTAGAACCGACTGTTCTGTTAGTCGTTTGTAAAATGTAAGTTTTCCCTAGTTTATAACTATCTTAGCTCGAAAATAGTTTACATTTGACTTTCAAGTGGTATTGTCACTTTATGAAAGTAATGAGAAAATGTAACTACTGTAGTATTGTATATAGTAACTACTTTTGTACTAATTGCCTTAAATTGATTATTAAGGTATAATGTGATGGCTAGATCCCATACTAAACGCTCTCCCTGTCAAAAGATTCTGGGAACCAAACGCGACTCGGCAAACCGGTGGTTGCATCGTGTACATCCACATTAAAGTTATATGATCATGTATACCCAATTTAACTATCACCTCTTGTTTAGAACAATGAGTTAGTGATTCGTTGGTATAATTAGATCCTGTAGTAGTTCCATGCTATAGCAACTTAATATGTTTGTTATGTTTCTCATATAGTATGTTCGTTTTGTTATCATGTATTGTATCTACTATGAGCTGAATCTCTAAACTATACCCATTATAGTTTACTAATGTTTTACTTGAACTGTTATTGAAAAGACTCATTTCTCTACTAAGTTATGCTTATACATTAAAAATGGAGTTTTGTTAAACTATGAAGTAACATAACTTTAAAAGAGTTTTTGAAATGTTTTGATCACTTATAGAAGACATAAGCAATATATATATATATATATATATATATATATATATATATATAACATTTACACAATTATCATTGTGTTCAACTTGTATTTCCCCACTTTAAAAGCATTTAAAACAGTTAAAAGATTCATTACGGGGTATGAACTCACCTGATGTGGGTGATTCAACGAATACGCGCGTAAGGATGAGAAGTTCCACGAATGAAGTCCCGAGACACAATAAGTCCTAAATGACATATATTGGTAGGAATATAGTGTTTATAATCAACTTTGTGAAAGGAAACACCTTCCGGGACTAGGAAACACTTTGACCAAGTGTTGGAATCACATGTGATTGGACTAAGGAGTGTGGAATGGTACTAACAAGAGTTTACTACCATGGGTTTACGGCCAAAGGGAGTTTACGGCCGTAAAATCATGGTCAAACATGCATAAGTGTTTGTTTGAAGGCTAGGGAAGTTTAAGGTACTTTTGCTCTAGACAAGGATGAGAAAGACCAAACCAATGGAGGCTTTTGATGAGTTTACGGCCCAAAGGAGTTTACAGCCGTAAACTCATGGTCATTATGCATGTGAGAGAAGTTTAAGGTCCTATTAACATCCATTAAGGGTTCAAGGTCAAAGGTTTGCTTGTTGCAAGAGTTTAAGGCCCAAACATGCCATAACATGGAGTTTACGGCCAAGGAAGATCTTGGGCCGTAAAATCTTGATACTCATGGGAAAAGTCATGTTTAAATGATGTAATTCAAGGCCTCCTACTAGATATGAAGTGTATGGAAGAGTACTTACGATATAGAGGCTTGAAATGGTTGATTTTGGCCAAGAACACTAGTGTGTGCTCTTGGTGTTCTTGGTGTTTCTTCAAGATCTAAGAAAAGATGATTTCTATGGATGAAATCAATGGATGAAGCTAGATTAAGAGATGTATCAACTAATAAAAGAAGAACACTTACAACTTTTGAAGATCTAGGATGAAAAGTTGGATGATACTTGAGAGGATTTGAGGAAAATCGGCCAAGGAAAGGAAAGAATGGAGAAATGGACAAGACTTATATATATAGAGGTGAGTTTACCGCCTCCTTGAGTTTACGGCTGTAAACTCTTGGTAACTTGGCCGTAAACTCCTCTTGATGGATTTTAAGGTTTGCATGCTATACTGTGGTTTTATCAGTTACTTCCTAACACTTATTCCTTGAGTGTATTAGGCTTAAAACTCCTTAGAATGACCTTTAACCAGGCTAGAACTCATTACCAATGAGTCTGACACTCAGTTGAGTTGACTGACTGAGTTTTCGAAGAAAAAAATTTTCAGGTTGTCACATCATCCCCCCGTTAGATGGAATTTCGTCCCAAAATTAGCTTTCTTACAATGCCACAGGGTTGCTCTCTTCTGATTGGCAGAATACTCACTCGTAGACCTGGCAACTTTGCCCTAGTGTTCATCATAGGATTTCATACTCAGTCCATCTATCCTTACCTCGTGTATACAAGTTGTATATGATTAAGGTCAGTAAGATGGTCGGATGTGCGACTCTGCCCCAGGTCCACAACCAAACAAGGAACAGGAGATAGGGCGGAAGCACACATACTAAATTTGTGAAATCATAATCATATACCACCCTCACGTATACCCTGAATAATAATAGGTGGTTGTATTGGTCCATAGCCTCTATGCTCGAACTTGGTCTGCTGGACGAGTGGTATTTCGTGACGGTCTGTAGACATATGATGACAAGGCTATGGAGGACATAGTACCCTTCGCATGAGTACCACAAGGTTTAGAATACGAAAGATAAAACTAAGGTTTAGGTCGGACTGTCAATACGAATAACGAAGGTTTCGAGAACTTGGTGGTCGTGGCGTTAGAAACATATGAACTTATTATGGTGGGGACCACGCCAATTCATGACGAATGATAGTAACAGACTCTTTACTGAACAAAGTTTTGGCCAATTTGAAAGAACCGTCTATTATATGATGATGTACCCCTAGTGTGTTCGACAATGTACTCTCTGTAAATGTTCTAGTGCTTTCTATTTTCCCTTGACGTTAACACTCCTACGTATCATACCGCTATGTTCGCATACATAGTGCTTTGATAACTGGTGATGATACTTTATATCATGATCCTCCTCGGTACCACTACGATCGCCTGTCATATACAAGTTATGAATATTTAAGATGAATAAGACAGTCGACTGAGTAACTCTGCCTCAAATCCGTAACCAAACAAGGAACAAGAACTAAGGCGGAATCACTCACTATAAGTCTGCAACATCTTAGTTATGCACAACCCTGATGTATATGCTAAGCCATCATAACTTCTCTAAACGGATCTTTTAGTTCTCTTGGATACTGTGATCTTTTCCAATAATTGAGTGATTAAAATTACTTTTAAGTGTTTTCCCCCAAGTTTTACTCTTATATAAATATAAATTAACTTTTAAAGTAATTACTAGATCGAAGACGTACTGCGGCTCGTTGACGACTCTGGGGTTGATTCTCCTGCGGTGATCATCAGGATCCGTCCGTCCGCGCCTGAGTTCTTTGTTATCGGGCAGTCCCTCTAGTAGTGACCAGTCTCACCACAGCCATAACAGGCTTGGTTTTCTTAAACTTCGGGGACTTGGGAGATCGGTTGAGTCGGTGCCCTGCAGAAACGGACCGTGTGTCCCTTTCTGTGGCAGTTTAGACACTACATTTCTTGGCATACTCCGGTGTGGTGATAGTTGCACTTTCCACACTTCGGGAGGGTTCCAACATACCTACTGGCAGGTGCTGGAGCAGTTGGCGTTGTAGAGGCGTACATAGTACTCGTTTGTTGCTCTTGCGGGGTTTCTTGGGTTGTTCTTTTCTTCTTCCTCTTGTTCCCCGACTTCTGTTTATAGTCATTTCCCTTTGATGGCTCGGGTATGAGGACTTCTACACCATGCGGACTCCATGGTCAATGATTCGTTGGGCAGGTGTTTGGCGCTATCAAATGTGGCTAGGTTAGAAGACAGTACATCTCCTTGGGTTGGGTCAGTTAGATCCCAAATGTATCTTTCTATCTTCTTCCTCTTTGGGGTAACCATCCTGAGGCATAGTGCTGCCAGGTCACTAAACCTATCAGTGTAGGCCATTATATCTGAGCCGACCATCTTGAGCTTCCATAGTTCTTGTTCCAGCTTTGGTACTTCGCCCCTTGGGCAGTACTCTTCCAGCATTAACTCTTTCAGGTTTTCCCAAACTATTGAGTTAGCCACTGATAGGTTCAGTGACCTAACATGGCTGTTCCACCATGTCAGGGCTCTGTTGGAGAAGGTGGAGGCAGCAAATTTCACTTTGCTCTCTTCTGGGCACGAACAGATTTCAAAGACCGAATATGTTTTCTCGAACCATCGCATCAGAGTGATGACTCCACCATTTCCATTAAAGGAAAGGGGTTTGCAGTTGGTGAGGTGCTTGTAGGAGCACTCTCTCGAGCGCACAGGGACCTCACTTTGAGTCGAATGAACAGGTGTTCCACCTCCGCTGGAACTGGTAGGATGATATTGAGCCATGGTTGTTGCCACAGCCGCAGCTACCGTAGCATTTAGAGTTGCCGCATCGATTTGTGGAGAAGGTATTGGGGTTATCGGAGTAGTGCGTCTGTTTGATCTGCGAGGAGGCATCTTTGCTAAAAGAGTACAAAGATGAGATGGGAATAAGTCTATAGTAGTGGAGATAAGCCGAAAGCTGAAAGACAAGGTTATCCTAGTTCTGAGTGTATCTGATCCTGACTTCCACAGGGTTTTGGAAACAATTTATAATAGAGTCTATACCAAATAAACTTTATGAATTCGGAATGGATATCCTCGAATGAATATTTGTTACCTGAATAACTGTTACCAGTTTCATGTAAATAAAATAATCCTAACATATAGGGTGATCAGTGTTTCCACTAACTCATTAAGTTAACCAAGATTATTATTTATTAGTGTGACGCATATGACGTTGTGGTTACTTCGGCTGATCTTTCTTCGAAAACTTCTCATGAACTTGCTCTTGTTCCTCCTTGACTTTCCTGTTGACTACTAAAAGGAAGTGGTTACGTCTTTCAGGGTTTGTCATGCGAGAATGGAAGTGACTAAAGAATCTATGAGTTTTAAGGTAACTTTATGGGGTGATCCTTATAGAGTCCTATAATTGTACAATGTATACAAGTTGTATATAATTCAAGATTAAATAGACTTTCGAATAAGTGATCCTATTCCAAAACCACAACCAATAAAGGAATGGGTAGTGAAGCGTAGATCACAAATTCTAAGTCTATAAGATCTCAATTATATACAATCTTAGGAGTATACATTGTAAGATTATAGACGTATCTGTAAAGGTCTTTTTAAGTTATCACATAAGTTGTTTATATGACCTAAAATACTCCTACAATACTTTAATGTAATGTACTTGGTATGTTTCAAACTTGTTATTGTGTTATAGTATCATAGAATACTCCTATAGTATTCAAACTCTAATGTACTTGATCTAGTATTCTCTTAACTGGTGTTAGGTAAGTTTTAAGACTGTTGCAACACCACATCACTCCTAAACACATGTCGGTCCAATCTCGAATGAATATAGTTGATCAGGCTATATTGATTCTAGCTATGATTACATAACTGTTCAGGTTTGACGACAATGTTCAACCTTTAAATACTTTAGTTCTGTTTTTCTTGTGATACCAGGTCTACATGTATAAGTAAGTAGGTATATTTTTATAACTTATCGTTATACTCTTAACATATATAATTATCCAGAGCACATAAGCCCCATTGTATTTATAGTTGTATATCTTTTATTGGTTGATATACTTAGCTCACTATAAACAATGCTCTGATACCAATCTGTCACAACCCAAAACCGGAACGGCAGAAACGTTCGGGGGTGGAGGACATCATGTTTAGTATCACAAGGCATGTATCATAGCAAGCAAGTAATGAACAACCATTTCATTATAAAGAAAATGTTTACAATGTGTGTCTTCACAGAACATAGAATACATATGCAAATAAAAAAAAACAATACTTGAAGCTATACTGCTCCATCTTTTGATTTCCCAGAGCGAGTGCCCGTCTATGAGTTTCCTGAGAATACAAGTTATTTGAAAGAGTTTATCAGCAATTAAGCTGGTGAGTTCATAAGATTTTAGTGATGTAAGTAAGTTATAGAAAGTTGTTGAAAAATGTAGTTGAAATGTAGTAAGTTATAAGTTCTATTTTAGAAAAGTTCGCATGTTCCTCTAGAAAATCCTATATTTCCTACTTTGATGAAAGATACGTAAAAATGATTCTACAATCCTTTCTATGTGTACTAATAGGATACTAGTTATATAAAACTCAGAGTAAACAAACAATCGATTGTGCGCATCTGCCCTAAGCCCACAACCAAACAAGGAACAGCAAGTAAGGCGGATAGCACGCATCCCATTGTTTGTTAGGTCCTTGTTGTATGTAACCCTTGTGTATTCACTTGTTACACATGGAGTTAATTGTGATAGTTCCTTTATTTTTAATAAAAAGATTCTTTAAGAAAACCCTTATTTCTTATAGTAAAATGGTGACCACAATGATTACTTCTATAATCACTTAGTTTATACTGGCTATATATGATCTAATATCGAATAGATAGTTAATTGGGTGAATCTGCCCTAAGCCCACAACCAAACAAGGAACAGGAAGTAAGGCGGAAAGTACGCATCCAACTACCTGTTGGGTATTAATGATATATAACCATGATGTATAAACTAAGGTATTATAGAGTCAATCACCTAAAGTCCTTTAAGTTTATATTGGTTTAATAAAATGGATTAAACCCATTACTGGTAAGTTTCTATTTTGTATACCAAAAGTTCTGATTTGAAAAGTATGTTTTGTACTAGAAAATTGTGCATTGAATTAGTATCCTATGACTTGACCCATACCTGGTACCCCTTATGATGACTTAATGTATACGAAACATATATATATATAACTAAGATCGAATAGATAATAGGCTGGGTGAATCTGGTCTAAGCCCACAACCAAACAAGGGACATGAAATGAAGCGGAAAGCACACATCTTATTACCTGTCGGATCCTATTAATATATATATCCCTTGATGTATACATTAAAGAATCATAAGGTTAGCATTATGGTCCCTTTCTACTGAACGCACTAGACCCGACTGTTCTATTTGTCGTTTGTAAAATGTAAGTTTTCCCTAGTTTATAACTATCTTAGCTCGAAAATAGTTTACATTTGACTTTCAAGTGGTACTGTCACTTTATGAAAGTAATGAGAAAATGTAAGTACTGTAGTATTGTATATAGTAACTACTGTTGTACTAATTGCCTTACATTGATTATTATTAAGTGTGACATCCCCAAAATCACGGCCAAAAAAGACCGGTTTCATTTATGCTTTTCAAATAATTTCAGAGTAAGTCCTTTTGATTTAAAAGAGTTGCGAAATTTGTTCCCAAAACAAAATATGATAAAATAAAGTTTATCAAAGCATTTCATCAAGAGATGCATTCTCATTATATAACAAGATTCGGGATGTCATGTTCCGATAAACAGACCAAATGCATAAACAACAAAAGATAGACCATACAACGGTTACATATAACAACTGGTCTAATAAACAAAATAACTTGATGATTCATCCATCTTATGCCCTCGCGCCACTACCTGTAATACAAATAAACTGAGTGGGTCAGGCTTGGGAGCCTGGTGAGCATATAGGGTTTTCAACCTGCAATAAATAATTATATTTACTTTTACCAACCAATAATAACCCGATTACCCATTCTCATTATCCTTACTTTACGTCCCTAAAACAACATCTATCTCAACGGACCTAATCTAGAATTTTCATCGGGACGGACATTATTGCTAAGGGGTTTCCTCGACAATAGATGTTCTAAAGGCAACCATGAGGGGGATGAGTACACCGGTGAACACATCGTTCACTACACCTACAGGTTATGAACCTGCTAGCGTTCCACAAGACTATCTAGAAAGAGTATGTGGTCGTTATCCATACAACCGCTGAATAACTAGATCAACAGCAACAACATCGAGGCCTCTCATCGGTTTATCACACATCAACTATCTACCCATGTTCTACCCAACATATTAGTAGATAAAAATATATATTTTTATACATAGTTTGAAACCTGTATAGCATTCTTATTCAATACATATTCCAAACAACAGATGAGACACATGCACATAACACGTATTTCACAGAGAATAAATCATATCTATGAGATAGAAGAAAGTGAATATACATTCACACATATAACAACAGAATATACACATAACATGTATTTCGTATAAAATACTCTGTAGTTATGCGTTAGAAGAAGGTAACTACACACTCACTTGATCCGAAGATGATCGGACAGCACTACGACTTGTAGAAGTAGTATTCTTCGGTAGATCTGGAAGATCTTCACAAAAACCTGGCTTCTCGCGGGCAGAGCTTCGGCTCGGGAATTGCACTTCTCGGGATCTTCGGGGCTTCGGAACTTGCTTCGGGGCTCGGGAATGATACCGGGGCATCGGGGTATAAGTTGCACGCAAAACGGGGTAAAACGCGAGAGAAAGGAAGAATGGAGCAAAAGATATCGGCTACCCTCGCATCCCTTTTATAGAGGCTGAAGCCTCGCATTACGTTGGGCGTAACGCTCAGCACGCGGGGCGTACGCTTCGGAAATCGTCACTACATGCGTCATTGGAGCACTTGAGTGCGAGGCGGGTCATGCTTCGGTGTACGTTTGGCGTACTCAACTACGCTGGGCGTAGTTCGGATCAAATTGGTGACTCCTTCGGATATCCATCCGAATTAAAGATTAAATAATAAATATTAATTATTTAAAAATTTTAGAAATTCATATATTCTTCATACAAACTCCGTGTTTAGCGTTCTTTGTATCCACTCGTAGGTGAGACAACGCTCTACAACTTTCTTTTAGACTCTGTCGGCTAATTTTGAATTTATTTTTCTTATTTATTTTTAGTAGGTCGGGACAGGAAAACTCCGTTATAAATTCATAACTTCTTCATCTGACGTCCGTTTTCGTCTGTCTTTTCACCAATGTACTACTATCAACGAGATCTTCTGTAGTGACAAAGAACATGGTTTGACATGTGGAATTAAAGCTTGCACAATTGAACATGGTGATTTGGGTGTTTAAGAGATATATTGAATGTATATGGTGTTACACAAAAAGGATCTAGATCTAGACTACATAATTAACACACACTTACACACTCACTTTTACATCTCTCAAGCACACCTCTACAAGTGGACAAACCCACTATTTATAGAGGTGTTTACATGTCTCTCTCTCACTCTCTAACAAATGGATCTAAAGGCAAATACTCCACATGCAAGTGGGTCTACACAAGTCAAACATTTACAAAGTCATGAATGAATAACTTTGCACCCCAACATTCTCCGCCTCAAAGTTAGGAATGAATGACCCACTTCAAATCTTCCAAAATCAAGCACTACGCGGTTCGAGCCTCAAAGGTGACACATGTCGAAACGAACTTCAATCTTCAATTCTTCCATGACTCTTCAATTTGGGCTCTAGGATGTGAGACCATACAAACCAAGCAGCAACGAATGATTAACTTCAAATAATCACCCCAAAGTTGCGCATAAAAACACACCCCAAAAATCTTCAATAAACCAAACCCATTTCGAATACATCACTTCCGAACTTCCAATTGCATCATCTCGTGAGCTTTAAAACTTCAAGATCACTTCGGTCTTCAAATCCGCGTAATATGAAAAATTTAAGTTCGAATTTCCATATAAAACTTCTCCCCCTTTTTATAATCGAAATTTGATTATAAAACTCCAAGGAAAAAGAACGTGCTCTATTCGGAATTTTTCATGCCAAAACTCCCCCTTAACATGTGGCATAAACATTGTGCTTCAATCCAAAA
Source organism: Lactuca serriola (assembly GCF_051521515.1). Classification (NCBI taxonomy): domain Eukaryota; kingdom Viridiplantae; phylum Streptophyta; class Magnoliopsida; order Asterales; family Asteraceae; genus Lactuca; species Lactuca serriola. The sequence continues at coordinate 90,363,586 of NC_136411.1, read as the reverse complement.
AATATTGAATTTTTAGCTTCGTTCACGGATCGCCTTTGACAAAATTTCTCAAAAATGGGTAGAAATCGTCAATTTCAAAATTCTGCAGTGACCCGTTGCGCCAAAAACAGCCAAATATGCGAAACACACTCCCATTTGCGAAACTGGGTAGAATGTGTAAATTCGCACAAACTGCAAGGACCAGATTTGAAAATTCTGCAATTTCAGCATTTTATGACCCCATTTGCGAAGTTGGGTATAAACTGTCAAAAATGCGAAACTACAGGCATTCGTTTTGACAATTTCTGCATGTTCTTCAAATTTGCGAAGTTGGAATATTTTTGTCATTTCTTGAAAAGAGCAGGGACCAAAATGTGAAATACTTGGCTTTCTTCTTCATTGAACTGGTAATAACAGGCTTCGCATTTTCATTCTTATACCCTTCGCATCCCTTCGCATGTTTCAATCACCAAAATGCGAATCATAATGAGATAAATTCGCATTTTGATTCCAATACAAAACTCCAAATGCGAAATGTACACTGCAGTTACACAAATGCGAACCCACCAAAATCAAATGCAATCTTTGATTTTATTTGCGATTCCAAGTGAGTTCTGTAACCAAACAAATATGCGAACTGTCTTTGATCTCATATGCGAATATCACCCATATGCGAATGAACATTTTTCTGACTTCCAATTTGCGAATTGATTCAACCATATGTTCATCAATGGATCCAAGTTTCCATCGATTCCAAACCTTTCAAGAACGAATCCAAACACCAATATTATCGATATCGAATCCCAGTTCAAAACAAAACCAAAACCATCCGATTCCTAACTCCAACTCAAGTAAATCAAAATCAAAAACAAATTCGCAAGTTTCACCAAACACGAATCCATTCAAAATCTAAATTCCAAACATTGATTGACTTCTCAAAAACAATCGACTATTGACAATCATTTGTTCATATCATCTGTTCGTTCTCGGTTCGTTTCCTTCCATCATTCATCAACATAATCACAAATCCAACCAATTAATTTCCAAATTAAACTCGATTTCTTCTTTCAAATCACATATTGAACTCAAAGCCATCGATTTCTTCTTTTAATTTCATGAATCAACCCATAGAACTCATGTTTGAATTTTTAGAGTCAACGATCTAAAAACACAAAATAGATGATTTTGAGTTCCGATTTCAGATCAAAATGTGTTTTTCAACTGTTCTTCACCATCTTCAAATGTTCTCGATCAAAAATTTGAAAGTTCTTGATCAATTTCATCAAAGTAAAAAAAATCAATCTCCGACTTCTTCACTGGAACTTGTTTAAGATCGAGTTCATCATCTTCCAAATCAGAAGCAACCGACACTCATTTTCAGATATTCATTCAACATCAATCGAGAAAAGGAAAAAATAATGAGAAGTCGAGATTAAGAACTGAAGAACAATTGATTTTGAAAGATCGATAAAACGCAATTGCAAGCTGACCGATTCAAGACTAGATGAATCGATAGAAGAACAATGATTAATATTCATCAAAGAAACTGATTTGATGCTACCGACGTTCGATTCAACATACAAGATCTTGGTTATTGATTTGCTTAGAACGAGATTACGAGAAGATAGATGTCGGACATTTGAAAAGAATCAGATACCACGAACATATCAATTGGATTATAAGATTGGGCTCAATATGTTAGAATGAACAGTATATGATCCACTTTTTGGGCTAAATCATGAAATGAACAGTATCCGATCGAGATATTGTATTGATGAACAGTAATTGACTCAAGATCTTGGGCTTGTATTTGGGCTAAATCTGGATTCAAATGCTGAATTACAAATTGATAAACATATAGAACACCAAATATGATTGGATTGGACTTTGATCAACAAAAAATTTATTGGATCACATCAAATGGGTTTTTCAACAAAATTTGGATCCAACGAGTCAAATGATCACAAATCAAAAACGTTACGCACGATTTCAACAAAATTAAGAGAGATCATAGAGAGAGACTCACCAAAAATTGCTCCAAATTGTGACAAAAATTGCCAAACCGAGAATCGTTCTTCAAAAATCACCTTGATCTTGAAGACCCGCTCTGATACCAATTGTAGTGACAAAGAACATGGTTTGACATGCGGAATTAAAGCTTGCACAATTGAACATGGTGATTTGGGTGTTTAAGAGATATATTGAATGTATATGGTGTTACACAAAAAGGATCTAGATCTAGACTACATAATTAACACACACTTACACACTCACTTTTACATCTCTCAAGCACACCTCTACAAGTGGACAAACCCACTATTTATAGAGGTGTTTACATGTCTCTCTCTCACTCTCTAACAAATGGATCTAAAGGCAAATACTCCACATGCAAGTGGGTCTACACAAGTCAAACATTTACAAAGTCATGAATGAATAACTTTGCACCCCAACATTCTCCGCCTCAAAGTTAGGAATGAATGACCCACTTCAAATCTTCCAAAATCAAGCACTACGCGGTTCGAGCCTCAAAGGTGACACATGTCGAAACGAACTTCAATCTTCAATTCTTCCATGACTCTTCAATTTGGGCTCTAGGATGTGAGACCATACAAACCAAGCAGCAACGAATGATTAACTTCAAATAATCACCCCAAAGTTGCGCATAAAAACACACCCCAAAAATCTTCAATAAACCAAACCCATTTCGAATACATCACTTCCGAACTTCCAATTGCATCATCTCGTGAGCTTTAAAACTTCAAGATCACTTCGGTCTTCAAATCCGCGTAATATGAAAAATTTAAGTTCGAATTTCCATATAAAACTTCTCCCCCTTTTTATAATCGAAATTTGATTATAAAACTCCAAGGAAAAAGAACGTGCTCTATTCGGAATTTTTCATGCCAAAACTCCCCCTTAACATGTGGCATAAACATTGTGCTTCAATCCAAAAAATATTGAATTTTTAGCTTCGTTCACGGATCGCCTTTGACAAAATTTCTCAAAAATGGGTAGAAATCGTCAATTTCAAAATTCTGCAGTGACCCGTTGCGCCAAAAACAGCCAAATATGCGAAACACACTCCCATTTGCGAAACTGGGTAGAATGTGTAAATTCGCACAAACTGCAAGGACCAGATTTGAAAATTCTGCAATTTCAGCATTTTATGACCCCATTTGCGAAGTTGGGTATAAACTGTCAAAAATGCGAAACTACAGGCATTCGTTTTGACAATTTCTGCATGTTCTTCAAATTTGCGAAGTTGGAATATTTTTGTCATTTCTTGAAAAGAGCAGGGACCAAAATGTGAAATACTTGGCTTTCTTCTTCATTGAACTGGTAATAACAGGCTTCGCATTTTCATTCTTATACCCTTCGCATCCCTTCGCATGTTTCAATCACCAAAATGCGAATCATAATGAGATAAATTCGCATTTTGATTCCAATACAAAACTCCAAATGCGAAATGTACACTGCAGTTACACAAATGCGAACCCACCAAAATCAAATGCAATCTTTGATTTTATTTGCGATTCCAAGTGAGTTCTGTAACCAAACAAATATGCGAACTGTCTTTGATCTCATATGCGAATATCACCCATATGCGAATGAACATTTTTCTGACTTCCAATTTGCGAATTGATTCAACCATATGTTCATCAATGGATCCAAGTTTCCATCGATTCCAAACCTTTCAAGAACGAATCCAAACACCAATATTATCGATATCGAATCCCAGTTCAAAACAAAACCAAAACCATCCGATTCCTAACTCCAACTCAAGTAAATCAAAATCAAAAACAAATTCGCAAGTTTCACCAAACACGAATCCATTCAAAATCTAAATTCCAAACATTGATTGACTTCTCAAAAACAATCGACTATTGACAATCATTTGTTCATATCATCTGTTCGTTCTCGGTTCGTTTCCTTCCATCATTCATCAACATAATCACAAATCCAACCAATTAATTTCCAAATTAAACTCGATTTCTTCTTTCAAATCACATATTGAACTCAAAGCCATCGATTTCTTCTTTTAATTTCATGAATCAACCCATAGAACTCATGTTTGAATTTTTAGAGTCAACGATCTAAAAACACAAAATAGATGATTTTGAGTTCCGATTTCAGATCAAAATGTGTTTTTCAACTGTTCTTCACCATCTTCAAATGTTCTCGATCAAAAATTTGAAAGTTCTTGATCAATTTCATCAAAGTAAAAAAAATCAATCTCCGACTTCTTCACTGGAACTTGTTTAAGATCGAGTTCATCATCTTCCAAATCAGAAGCAACCGACACTCATTTTCAGATATTCATTCAACATCAATCGAGAAAAGGAAAAAATAATGAGAAGTCGAGATTAAGAACTGAAGAACAATTGATTTTGAAAGATCGATAAAACGCAATTGCAAGCTGACCGATTCAAGACTAGATGAATCGATAGAAGAACAATGATTAATATTCATCAAAGAAACTGATTTGATGCTACCGACGTTCGATTCAACATACAAGATCTTGGTTATTGATTTGCTTAGAACGAGATTACGAGAAGATAGATGTCGGACATTTGAAAAGAATCAGATACCACGAACATATCAATTGGATTATAAGATTGGGCTCAATATGTTAGAATGAACAGTATATGATCCACTTTTTGGGCTAAATCACGAAATGAACAGTATCCGATCGAGATATTGTATTGATGAACAGTAATTGACTCAAGATCTTGGGCTTGTATTTGGGCTAAATCTGGATTCAAATGCTGAATTACAAATTGATAAACATATAGAACACCAAATATGATTGGATTGGACTTTGATCAACAAAAAATTTATTGGATCACATCAAATGGGTTTTTCAACAAAATTTGGATCCAACGAGTCAAATGATCACAAATCAAAAACGTTACGCACGATTTCAACAAAATTAAGAGAGATCATAGAGAGAGACTCACCAAAAATTGCTCCAAATTGTGACAAAAATTGCCAAACCGAGAATCGTTCTTCAAAAATCACCTTGATCTTGAAGACCCGCTCTGATACCAATTGTAGTGACAAAGAACATGGTTTGACATGCGGAATTAAAGCTTGCACAATTGAACATGGTGATTTGGGTGTTTAAGAGATATATTGAATGTATATGGTGTTACACAAAAAGGATCTAGATCTAGACTACATAATTAACACACACTTACACACTCACTTTTACATCTCTCAAGCACACCTCTACAAGTGGACAAACCCACTATTTATAGAGGTGTTTACATGTCTCTCTCTCACTCTCTAACAAATGGGTCTAAAGGAAAATACTCCACATGCAAGTGGGTCTACACAAGTCAAACATTTACAAAGTCATGAATGAATAACTTTGCATCCCAACATCTTTGATTCTCGTTTAGATTGTTTCAACCAACAATCACTCGATCTCGAATTCGAGTTTCGGCTGCATACTGCTAAGCTGAAACTTAGAAAAATCATAACTTCCTCATACGAAGTCGGATTTGGGCATTCTTTTTATGCATGCTCTCAGTTTAACGAAATCTACGACTTTCGTTTAGATCGCTAAGGCTAAATATCGCTCTAACGTAAATTTCACTTTTTACATCATTCAACGTTGTCGGTTCTGTCGCGAAACTTCGACAGGTCATAACTTCTTCGTTATAACTCGGATTTCGGCATTCTTTATATATTCGGAAACCTCGTTTCAACTACTAAAAAATTATACATAGATATCGAGCTTATCTAACATTTAATTTTGAAGCTTATTTTTTTATTCTTAATTAAATTAAGACACACAATTAAGCACAAAACACATAATACTCAAATAATACACTTATATTATTTCAAAACGGGTTACAAAGGTTAACCTAGACTATTACATTACTATTAATGACAAGCCCAGAAACACAAGCATTACATTAAGGTATAATGTGATGGCTAGATCCCATACTAAACGCTCTCCCTGTCAAAAGATTCTGGGAACCAAACGCGACTCAGCAAACCGGTGGTTGCATCGTGTACATCCACATTAAAGTTATATGATCATGTATACCCAATTTAAATATCACCTTTTGTTTAGAAAAATGAGTTAGTGATTCATTGGTATAATTAGATCCTGTAGTAGTTCCATGCTATAGCAACTTAATATGTTTGTTCTGTTTCTCATATAGTATGTTCTGTTTCTCATATAGTATGTTCATTCTGTTATCATGTATTGTATCTAGTATGAATAGAATGTCTAAACTATACCCATTATAGTTTACTAATGTTTTACTTGAACTGTTATTGAAAAGACTCATTTATCTACTAAGTTATGCTTATACTTTAGAAATGGAGTTTTGTTAAACTATAAAGTAACATAATTTTAAAAGAGTTTTTGAAATGTTTTGATCACTTATAGAAGACATAAGCAATATATATATATATATATATATATATATATATATATATATATATATATATATATATATATATAAACATTTACACAATTATCATTGTGTTCAACTTGTATTCCCCCACTTTAAAAGCATTTAAAACAGTTAAAAGATTCATTACGGGGTATGAACTCACCTGATGTGGGTGATTCAACGAATACGCGCGTAAGGAGGAGAAGTTCCACGAATGAAGTCCCGAGACACAATAAGTCCTAAATGACATATATTTGCATGAATATAGTGTTTATAATCAACTTTGTGAAAGGAAACACCTTCTGGGACTAGGAAACACTTTGACCAAGTGTTGGAATCACATGTGATTGGACTAAGGAGTGTGGAATGGCACTAACAAGAGTTTACTACCATGGGTTTATGGCCAAAGGGAGTTTACGGCCGTAAAATCATGGTCAAACTTGCATAAGTGTTTGTTTGAAGGCTAGGGAAGTTTAAGGTACTTTTGCTCTATACAATGATGAGAAAGACCAAACCAATGGAGGATTTTGATAAGTTTACGGCCCAAAGGAGATTACATCCGTAAACTCATGGTCATTATGCATGTGATACAAGTTTAAGATCCTATTCACATCCATTAAGGGTTCAAGGTCAAAGGTTTGCTTGTTGCAAGAGTTTAAGGCCCAAACATGCAATAACATGGAGTATACAGCCAAGGAAGATCTTGGGCCGTAAAATCATGATCTTCATGGGAAATTCATGTTTAAATGTTTTAATTCAAGGCCTCCTACTAGATATGAAGTGTAGGGAAGAGTACTTACGATATAGAGGCTTGAAATGGTTGATTTTGGCCAAGAACACTAGTGTGTGTTCTTGGTGTTCTTGGTGTTTCTTGAATATCTAAGAAAAGATGATTTATATGGATGAAATCAATGGATGAAGCTAGATTAAGAGATGTATCAACTAATCAAAGAATAACACTTACAACTTTTAAAGATCTAGGATGAAAAGTTGGATGATGCCTGAGAGGATTTCAGGAAAATCGGCCAAGGAAAGGAAAGAATGGAAGAAATGGCCAAGACTTATATATATAGAGAGAGGTGAGTTTACGGTCATAAACTCTTGGTAACTTGGCCGTAAACTCCTCTTGATGTAGTTTAAGATTTGCATGCTATACTGTGGTTCTATCAGGTACTTCCTAACACTCATTCCTTGAGTGTATTAGGCTTAAAACTCCTTAGAATGACTTTTAACCAGGCTAGAACTCATTACCAATGAGTCTGACACTCAGTTGAATTGACTGACTGAGTTTTCAAAGAAAAAAAAATTCGGGTTGTCACAGTAACGACCCTGAATACTATTGCATGGCTTCTCTTAAATCACTCAACATCCTACTTAAGTCTTCATCAGTTAACATCGCTACTTGTGATACATATAAACTAAGTGGGTCAGGTTGGGAAACCTGGTGAGATACAGAGGGTTTTCAATCCCACAATATTTTAATATTTATATATCACAAACCTGCAAAACCAACTATTATTAACACACACACACACACACACACATATATATATATATATATATATATATATATATATATATATATATATATATTATCTATGACACAATCTACCTCATCTCTTCGATCCTCGGGTACTGATCATCTACAACAATCTTACGAGATCTAACCTAAAGGATCAATGTGAACAATAAGTTGACGATACTACTTTGTGGATTCCCTGGATGTAGACGGGGATCAATAAAGACATTAAATGAGGGGAATGGAATAAATCTCATCATTGAACCTCTATTCAAAAATACCATAAGACAATTAATTCGGGGATGTTTATCTAGATACTTGTGCCTAGCAGTGGTCTAACCCTAAGGTATTTTAACCCTAGACTCACACTATCTGGTAAAATAACATCATACATACCTAGTAGTGTTCTACTACTAACACGCTTTATTTAACATTCTACGAAGTTCCCTCAATTACTTCGTGAAAGAAAATGTTGACACCCAAAGCTCATCAAAAGAAAAAAGAAGGGAATACTAGTATAGTACTCTAGTATGCTTTCATACTCTGATAGGTAATAGTGTTAAAAGGGACATTGTACATGATAGTACTTCTGGCACATTATAGTATCCATGGTACGAGTAGGACTTGAGAAACAAAGTTCTATTCTCCGTTCCAAGCTCGCACACATTCCGACATGAAGCTACCATAATGTCCAAGCTTAATTGAACTAAGCATCCCTTTTAAGTCTTAGGGTATAACTAATATACCATCAACTTAACTCAAACTAAGCATCCTTTGTAAGCCTTATCATTTCACTAGGCAATATTACCATGCTTAAAATCAACATCCAATACCTACTCAGTTTAGGTAACACTATTCTAACATAGTGTATGCATTTAACATAGCGTATTAAGTATTAATATATATCCACTTTCTTAGAAATAGTAATTCTATTATTATTATCATGTAATATATATATATATATATATATATATATATTAACACATATAGAACCATACTGGTTTGCATATCATATATTATCAAATATACATATAACATATATTCCAGTCAATAAGCATATAATTCACATATAACCTTTAAACATATATTTAAAACTTTAACTAATACTTGTATTAGAACCATGTTCATGAAAGTAACTATGCACGCACCCGACTTAGGTGGAAAATCCTCGGGAAAAGCTAGCTCCTCTGATATCTCTTCAGCTAATCCCTTCCAACGTCCTAAATATGAATATTATTATGCTTCATTATTTGTTTGTATTTATACTATTTCCTGGATTCTTCAACAATCCCAATGAATACATCGAGACCTATCAAATAAGTAATAACCAGGTAAGTTCAAATCAGAGGTAGGATCTGTTTGGTATACAGAGTATACTATTTGGAAATATCACTTTAAGCACCTCACTATATCTAGCCTAGACATCACTCTTGTAAGTAGATCAATCAATATTATGACATCGGGTCACTGATAAATCTTGTTCATAGCTTCATAATAATTATAATAAACTTAAAAATAAGTTACACTTATAGCATAACAAGTGTAGCTTGGATTACATAGTTTCTAGTGAAAACCGGTAAATTAAACGGGCATAACTCCGACCCAAAAGCTCCTCTTCGTCAGGCTCCTAGATATCTCAGAGCCCCACTAAAATGCTCAGAATTCTAGAAAAAGTTGGAATCAAGGGTGGAAAAACATTTGAGAGAGAAATATGAAAGAAGATGTGAGAATTGAGTCTATATTGGCAGTTATTTATAGCAAAAGTAGAGATTCATGTCACGCAAATCCATAGGCACGCCACACCCATGGTGACGTTTCTCCTCTGGTTGCTTGCCACATGTCGAAATCCAGGTGGTCTACATTGCCCCCTTTAGACGCAAGGCGTGGTGACAATTTTTAATTATTTTCCAAAAATCGTATCATTCTCATAGGAGCTCCGTTTTTGACGTTCTTTATATCCACGTGTAGCTATCGACGAGTACTAACACTTTCATTTAGATTTTGCTGGCTAATTCTCATTTATTTTAAAGTTTTATTTTCTATAGGCTTGAACCGTTAAAGTCCGTACAAAAACCATAACTCTTTTATACGACATTTGTTCCCGACTGTCTTTATATCAACGGATTGGTACTTATAAGATCTTCAACTCTCATTTAGATTATTTTGGCTAACACTAAACTGATCTATATTTTGATTTCTGTGTCACACACTGTTATACTGAAACTTCGAAAATCATAAGTTCTTCATACGGAGTCAGATTTAGGCGTTCTTTATATGTACGCTCTCTCTTTTACGATTACTACAACTCTCATCAAGATTATTTATCCTAAATAATGTTCTATTAAAAACATCTACTTACCTCCCGTAACACGCATGACGAATAATTATCCTATTTGAGTATTTTAATTATACTAATTATTACTATTATACTTTAATAATCTAGCTCTAACTTACAGGCGTTACAAAACATGTGGCCCTTGATTATGTCATGATCCTTAAATTGATAATCTAGTTAACCAAACACACTTCGCCAACAAACCATAACCACAAGTACCACATCATCTTCTTCTTACATCTCAAATTTATGTGTCAATTAACCACACACGCTCCATAAATAGACAATAAGGAATAATGCGTGTTTTTCATGGATTAACAACTATTCATATTTTCCTAAAATAACTAAGACGAGAATTTTGTTTTAGTACATGATATGTTATACTATTAACAAGACATTTTCCTATCAAACCCTTTCGGCTAAGGATAATCCACCACACAAAGAAGTGGAGAAAGAAAAAGACACTCACTCAACGGCCGTTTTATAGGTCGTTTCCTTATACCTTTCTTATAGCATGGTTTCACGAATGAGACCTACTCTTGATTCGACTAGCGATCTATTTAATATTTTTGTTTTACATATATCATTTATAAACTATTATAATTATATTTAGGGTGTATTTTAAACAATTTAAGAATACATGATTTAAACATATTATCTATAATTAACTTTTAATTATTTAATTTTTGATCAATTATCTATAATTAAGAGTTACTTAAACATTTTTAGCCTTCTAATTTAATTATTAAGGTTTAACAGATTAAAACAATATTTAAATCGAACGATAAACCCTAAAGTTCTAAATTATAGCTTAAAACATGAAAACCAAAAATCAGCAAAGGGCGCACTACGTCCTGCGATTAACAAGTTTCTGTGATTTGCTCAGGTTTTTCAAGTAGTGCTCATAACTAAAACTTAGTGGCTCTGATACCACTGAGGGGTTTTATATGCATCTATACACGAATTTAGGAAACATAAGCAAATAATAATAACCCTAGGCATACATACACCCTAAATCCAAGTTTTACTATTATGACAACCTACTTTTAAAACTATGAATATAAACTACCAAGAGAGATAGGATTATTAACCTTTAAAATTACAATCATATTTACTTTGATCCCCTTGAAGATCTTGTAGTATTGGTTACTTGTAGAAGGATCAAGCACCCAAAGTAGGAATGCCTATAAAGGCTCACATCCAAAAGTCTAAAATACTAGAAAATCGAGGACAATGGAGAGAGGACAATGAAAACTGAATTCTCATTCTTGAAAGGGCTAGTATCGGATTTATGAAGGCCATATGGGTCTTTATATAGCTTAGGTAACATGAAGATAAAACGGATTTGAATTAATTAAATAATCAAAATTTAAATTCTTTCCTTATCTGTTACCATGAACGATTTTAGAAGCCTTCTAGAGCTACTCCAAAACCTTCTACCCTCTTAGGGTTTCCAGAATATTTCTATTGCTCAACTACTGAACAATTAACATCTCGTCCATGTACATTTAAATAAATCCCAATTTATTCTAATTAATCCCAATTAATTTCAACAAGTTTCAAATTAATATATTAACCTATGATAAATTAATAAACTATTTATCTCACTCTCTTAAATCATTTTCTACCTATTTTAGCTCTAGAGGGATACCATAAAAGGAATTTGTTATTATTCTCAAAGTTATATCAATTAGTTATGACATTGTGACCTTTTTAAGTGTTTGGCTTCATAACGCAAGGTCCGTAAACCTCGTTAAGCCATGTTTAAGGATCTTACACACCCCCGAAGGGTATGCAATAGTGTTTTATCGTATTGCTACATCACTTACCCCGATTAGGGTTCAAGTATCCTAAACATACGAACTTTTCAAGTGAAGACTTTTTATTATAATAGCGAGTTGTACAATAATCACATAACGTAAACCCTAGTATACAAGGGTTAGTTGAGTTGACCGGTTTGACTTGTTGACTTTATTTAACTTTGACTTGACTACGATTTTGACGGTTGTCACATGAGATGACATGGGTCGATTTTGTTCCGTGATCTGAATTGGATTTTACACCAGCCATTGAGGTGCAACGGTTGGTGAGGGAGTTCTAGGAGCTCTAGCAGACCACCGAGTCTGTGGCGGAGATCACCGCCAAGTTTCGGGAGCGAGCATTGTTGATCCCATAGTATGCTACCGATGAGGACATGCAGCGGACGAGATATCATTCCACGCTGAGGGATGATATCCGGGAGTTTTTGAGCTTTACAGGGTGTAAAACCCTAAATGAGATGGTGGAGAAGGCCCGTGAGTGGGAGATGGAGCTGGATTTCCGCACCAAGCGGAAGTCGGAGCAGGCATAGGTAGCGGTTTGCCAGGCTAAAAAGCCTAAGACCTCAGATACTTCTAGTAGGGTCCAGTAGGGCCAGGGCGGGTGTTCCAGGTGTGGTAAATCACACGATGGGGCTTGTCGGATAGTAGGCTCTGGATGTTACGCATGTGGCCAACATGGTCACTTGAGCAGGGATTGCCCCAAGAAGGGCCAAATATGTTTCCACTGCAACCAGAATGGCCATTAAAAGGCCGATTGTCCGAGGTTGCAAGGAGGGGGAAGAGCAGTGGCGGCAACTGCGCCCGCCACAATAAGGATTACTGACGGCTGCCCTGCTAAGGCGGATGCTCCAGCGGTGAAGAGTCGTGCATTTCAGTTGACTATCGAGGAGGCTCGAGCAGCGCTAGATGTTGTGGCTGGTACGTGTTTATTCTTCTCTGCTCTAGATTTATTGCGTTGTTTATGTATATATTGTGCTTATGTATAGGGACCTTTTTGGTCAACTATATGCCTGCTCACGTTTTGTTTGATTCAGGAGCTACCTGATCGTTTGTGTCTCTTGCGCTTAGTAAGAAGTTTCTAGATGCGCTGGGAACTTTGGATTCCCTGCTTGAGGTTGAGATCGCAGACGACTGCACTGTGAGTGTTGCGAGGGTGTATTGCGACTGTGTCTTGAATGTGCTTGGGGAGAGATTCTAGGTTGAGCATTTATGTCAGATTTTGGAAGGAGTTGGGATATGTACATTCCACTGGCAGGGTTTTCATACAATAACAGTTACCATGCCAGTATTGACCGACCTCCATTTGAGATGTTGTATGGTAGGATATGCAAGACCCCGGTTTGTTGGGGCGAGGTTGGACACCGGGTCATGGGGAGCACTAAGGTACTGCTCAAGACTACTGGGATGATTCAGCAGGTGTACGACCGGCTGCGGGTCGTGTAGACCCGTCAGAAAAGTTATGATGATCGGCAACGCTCGGATCTCGAGTTCCAGGTAAGGGAATTTGTTTTACTAAAGGTGTCACCATGGAAGGGAATCATCAGTTTTCGGAAGAGGTTCAAGCCGTGCACCACAAGGGCTACAAGTGGACCTGGGAACTGGAGGATGAGATGCAAGACCACTACAAGGATTTGTTTGGGCCAGCAAACTTCGAGGACGAAGTCTAATTCAAGTGGGGGAGACTTGTAACACATGTTCCATGTATTGATTAATTTATATAATTTTTAGGATTTTGTGCATGGACTCAGCGTGTGGGGTGCTCCAGCTCATCGAGTAGAGACTATTATAAGGACGTGGGATTTAGGTTCTACTCGACAAGTTGGAAGGCCCCGACTCGACGAGTAGGAGGTGTAAAGAGAAGCCCTAATTTTTAGGGTTTGCACCTTATTTAAAGAACATAATCCGCCTCTTGTGGCCTCCCTTATCACCCTATTAGCCATAGAAAACCCTAGTTCGACCTTGCACCTGCTTGAGTGAGAGAAAGAGATTTTGTGAGCAATTTTGGGGTATTTGTGAAGGATTTTAGAGCTTGGAGAAGAAGAGCAAGGAGAGGAACAATATAATCGACATCTATTTTGTATTGGCTACCATCTTGAGGTATAAAGTCGTCACCTTGATCTCTAGTTGATTAGATCCTTTTTCTTGGAAGTAAATGGCCATTTTTGGTGCAAAATGGAGTCATAATCGTATCTGGACTTATCACAAGGATATGGTTCCAGATCTAGACCTCTCTAGGTCCCCAATGGCATAAAGTTGCTCACTATATCCATCTTAGGCCCTTTCCATGCACTAAAACCTTGTAGGAAGCTTGGTTTTGATGTTTTAGCCTTGTGAGGCCATGCATGCACGTAAAGTTTGTGGTATCTGCACTAGGCGAGGTTGGATCTGGATTTTGGGACCTTAGATCCCACTAAAAAGGGTTGAATGTCAAAGGGACTAAAGGAACTCGTCAAATCCCTTAGCTGATTCGAAGAGTCGGGGTAAGGGTTTACCCGTTTTTGCGTTTCATAAGGAGTGTGAAGGATTAGGGTTTTCGGTCTTTGGGAGTCTTCATTCTTCTAGACATTGAGGAACTCGACGAGTCACACAGGTAACTCGACGAGCTGCTGGATGCACTCGACGAGTTGAGGTCAACATGGACTGTTGACTTTGACTTTGACCAGGGTTGACTTTGAGGGCACCTATGGTATATATGGGATTGTGAAAATTTAATCGTGTGATGATTATAGGCAGTCGAGGAGGGGCAGTGTGTGGAATATATCTGATCTTATCTTATCAGTTCAACATTCGAAAGGTGAGTGTTCTCACCATACCAATGGGTCTAAGGCACCAAGGCCGGCCCATTTTATGATATGTGGTACACTAGCTATAGTAAAGATATGTGGTATGATAGTTAACCTTATGCTCAGTTGTATGCTAGTGGTTATGTGATATTTGCATGGAAGACCCTGGGGGGAACCTGTAGCAGTGTGATATAAGACCATATGGGGGAGCCAGTGGCATTCCTCGGTAAGGACCATGGGGGAGCCCATGGCATGATGGTGTAAAACCATGGGGGAGCCCACGGTTTCCTTATATGTTTATGTATGAGTTATGTAGTATGATAGATACTTTTGTGTTATATGATATGCTAGTTGATTATGTATGTTATTGTATGGAAGACCCCAGGAAGAGCCTGTGGCAGTTGGATATAAGACCATGTGTGATTTCTGGCTGTGAGAGGTATAGTTTTTTGGGGCACATTATCAACCTGGAGAGTATTTCGATTGATCCAGCCAAAGTTGAGGTGGTGATGCAGTGGGAAGTACCGAAGAATGCATCCGAGATCCGTAGTTTCTTGGGTCTAGCGGGTTATTATCGGAGATTCATCCAGGATTTCTCCAAGATTTCTCTGCCTTTTACCCGCTTGACCAAGAAGAATGTGACATTTCGATAGGGCACGGATCAATAGTTGGCTTTTGAGACTCTGAGACGGAGCTTATGCGAGGCTCCGATTCTAGTACTACCGGAGGGGTTAGATGATTTGGTGGTGTATTGTGATGCATCGATCTCAGGGTTAGGCGTGGTACTGATGCAGAGGGGGCATGTGATATCTTACACCGTGAGGCAGTTGAAGCCTCATGAGGCGAATTACCCCACCCACGACCTGGAATTGGGGGCAGTGGTGTTTGCCCTCAAGATTTGGAGGCACTACTTGTATGGGGGTACGGTGCACTATTTATAGTGATCACAAGAGTTTGAAGTATTTGATGGATCATCAGAACCTCAACATGCGACAGAGGAGGTGGTTGGATGTGCTGAAAGATCATGACTATGAGATCTTGTACCATCCAGGGAAGGCAAATGTGGTGGCCGATACTTTGATTCGCAAGTCGGCAGGTCCCCTGAGTGGGAACGTTTTTTTGAGGATGAATGTGATCTTTCCATTGTTGAATATGATCAAGGAGGCACATGTGGAGGGTTTGAAGAAGGAGAATTGGAAGTTAGAGCGGATACGGGAACAAATTCCTTTGTTCGTCCGGAATGGTCTGGGTCTCCTAACCCAGTGTGGCCGAGTGTGGGTCCTAGCATCTGGGGAAGTGAGGCAGAAGATTTTGGAGGAGGCACATAAGTCCAAGTTCTATATACACCCAGGGGCTACAAAAATGTATAGAGACTTGAGGTTGAGTTATTGGTGGCGTTGCATGAAGTAGGAGATCGCCTAGTTTGTAAAGCGGTGCTTGACTTGTAGGAAGGTCAAGGCCAAGCATCAGCGGCCTCATGGTAAGGTTCATCCATTACCCATTCCCATGTGGAAGTGGGAATATATCACTATGGACTTCATCACGAGGTTACCGAGGACGAAGAGGGGTGTAGACGCCATATGGGTGATTGTTGACGGATTGAAAAAGAGTGCCCACTTTATTCCGATCTTTGAGAGTATATCCGCTAAGAAGTTGGCGGATATTTATGTGCGAGAGGTGGTGGCTAGACACAGGGTGCCAGTGTCGGTAGTCTCTAGCAGGGATGTTAGGTTTACATCTAGGTTTTGGAAGAAGTTCCACGAGGAACGGGGCACTCATCTACATTTTAGCACGACGTACCACCCCCAGACAGATGGCCAGAGTGAGAGGACAATCCAGACACTTGAGGATATACTTCGAGCATGCGTGTTGGATTTTGGAGGGAGTTAGGATACGTACCTTCCACTGGCAGGGCTTTCATACAATAACAGTTACCATGCTAGTATCGACCGACCTCCATTTGAGATGTTGTATGTCACACCCCCCAAACCGAAAGAAATCGGCGGAAACGTTCGGGGGCTTGGGTGACTTCGTCTTGGAATATCATCACAGTGAATATAAATGAAACATGAAAAACATCATCAATATACATACCAAATACAACCATCATTGTTTACATCAAGTATTGTATTAAATATTACATGCCCAAATAGTTAATGTATGATGATACAAAATATGACAATTTCCACATGTTCCTGTCGACCTTTCTGCTTAACGATTCCCTAAGAATACAAGTTAATTTGAAAACGTCAACACATATAATGTTGGTGAGTTCATAAGCATGTTTGAGTAAAATGTTTTGTATTACTTTGTAGACACCGGAAAATCTGATATTTTCTGAAAAACTGTTTAAAATGTTTGTGTCCGATCTTGTATTAATGCATGTGTGTTAATGTTTGAAAATGTATAAAGTGAATGATCCCAGAAAATCCGATATTTTCTGTTATAAGTAGAAGGCATTGCTCGACGGTTCTATCGGTCAGTCAGAAAAAGAGATAAGTAACGGTAATGTAGTTGTATGTTTTTCCCAGACAGTCTGATATTGTCTGTTTATAAAACGTTGTGGTCTTAACACCCTAAGACTGAGTACAAGTGTATGTATGTTCCCGTGTTACAAACTGTAAATGTATTCCGTAAATTTTATAATGGAGTTAATTTCTCTGTGAGTTTGTTATAACCATACTTGAAATGACTGATCTGCCTATCCTGACATTTTTCAGGCGCCGACTTATTTAAGGTAAGGTTTGTCGCCCTAGACTGGCCTAGTCTAACTGTAGCGAACAGCTCATGCGTGGGGTGTCACCCCCGTATAGATCTATACACAAACTCCCGCTCTCCCTCCAGGAGACTCTAGTTACAACTACAGGACTTAAGGTTGTACGCTAGATATGTACGGATGAAGACGTGTCTCACAAGAAACTTAACTAAATTTACGCGAATATTGTATCACACTATTTAACGTAGTAAATAATGTTTTTCTGAATATGTTGTATGTATACAAGGCCCAAAGTGTATGTATGTGAATATACAAAGTCACAAGCATGTAAATGGACTATAAGGGCCCAAATAAACATGTAATGTAAGTTCCAGGCCCAATAGCATGTAAAAGGACAACTAAGGCCCACTAAACATGTATTGTATATTCCAGGCCCAATAAGAATGCAAAAGGACAACTAAGGCCCACTAAGCATGTAATGTATATTACAGGCCAAAAAAGCAGGCAAAAGGACAACTAAGGCCCACTAAGCATGTAATGTATATTCTAGGCCCAATAAGCATGCAAAAGGACAACTAAGGCCCACTAAGCATGTAATGTATATTTCAGGCCCAATAAAAGTGAGTTTAACATATTTGACTCGTTTGTTATTGTAATGTTCGTTCTTGTTCAATCGTTTTCCAAAATGACATAAAAAGGGCCACTTTTTTAATATTGACATTATTGGTCCATTAGACAAAAAATTTACAATATAGGCATATTTTGGGTAAAATTGACTTTTTAGGTCCCTTAAGACCAAAAGTTTACATTTAAAGCTAGTTTCAAATAAATAACATTTTTAACCAGTTTTTATCAAAAATATCATTTTTGGCCCAAATATACAAAAATTTACCTTTTCGGCCCAATTTTAGTGAAATTGACAATTTCGGCCCAAGTTTATGAAATTTTGCATTTTTGGCCTAAAAGCATAGAATTTATCCTTTTTGGCCCAAGTTTGATAAAAAAAATTATCATTTTCAACCTTATAACCGAAAAATAACATTTTTGGCTCAAATTTGTTTAAAATGACACTCAAGCCCACAAAAGTCAAAAAATTTACAAACTTAGCCCAAAAATCGTGAAAGCCCAATATGAGGCCTATTTGTGAAAATTTACACTTTTAGCCCTTTTAAGATCATAAATACCATAGAGATCCATATTTAATCAAAATAAATCTTTTTTGGTCCCTTCAAAACCGTGGGTTATATAATAACTACACTTTTTGATTATTTTGTCATTTTTGGCCCTCTTATGCGATTTTCTTAGTTTTAAACAACCTTGTAATGTTTTAAACCTTTTCTTTGCATAATAAGTTGTATCAACTGTTATGTTATACAAATGTCATCATATTTTAGCATATTTTCAAGTTTATGAAGTTTAAAACACATAATCACAACATTTATCATGAAAAACACACATAATCAAGCATATACACATAGATCTATACAAAACAACTTGTATTCTCCCCCAAAACATAGTATAAACCGAAGAATAGTTGGTATGAACTCACTTTGGTTTGATGAATTTGGTTTTTGAAGAAGATGGGAGGAGTTTTCGGCCTAGATCACTTCTTTGAAGACATCTTCGATTTCTAAGAGATTTTATGAGCATGGATCATGAAATAGAGTGTTAAGGAGTGAAGGATTAGCATAAAATAAAGTTAATCATCTTACTTAGAGAGTAGCTTACCCAAAAGTGATGATCTTTGATGAAGTGTTCTTGATGCACAATTACAACTCATGAAAATTTGGAAGAATGGAGGAATTCTTTGAAGATTTAGAGAGGAATTTTAGAAATGAGATAAATTTTGTAATGGTGAGTAGGAAGGTCGAGATTTTAAGGAGGAAGGAGATAAATTACTTTTGGGTATTACATGGAGAATTAGGAGGCTTAATCTTGGAAATACGTGATGCAAATGGCATGGATTTCCATTATGCAATAGTGATGTGTCAAGTTATTATCCTTATTCTTATTATTATTTCCTTTTTTTATCAAAATCGAGGATGGGGTGAGGGAAGGAAATAAAAGATATATCGGGCTAATATTAAAAATTCTTGAAATTACAAGGCCCAAATGTGGAAGTTTTCGGCCCATTAGGCCCTCCTATGGGTTTACGGCCCAAAAGGGTGAACATAATGGGTTTTCGGCCCATTTAAGTTCAAGAAGGTTGTTCACGGCCCATTAAGGCCCATGAAAATGAAGTGAGTCATTTTAGGCCCATCATGGCCCAAAATGATATGGTTTAATGAATGTAGGTCCAATTAGAACCCACCCAAATGGGGTTCCTTGGCCTAAAATACCCAAATTGAGAGTTTATTGGCCTGATAGGCCCAATAAATGATTCCTGGCCCATTAAAATGTTTGAACTGGGAAGTTAGGGTTTCAAACCCACAATTGAGTGTATGAGATGTGTTGAATTAGGTTTTGAACTTCATGTGTGAGTTTCGATTCAAATAGTTGTTTTTAAATGAGCATAGTGCATAATATCAACTTAAAGTTACAAATTATACAAGGGTTAATTACAGGTAGACAGAATTTCCTAGCCGAAAATGCTAGTTGTGAAATTGTATGGTAGGAGATGCAAGACCCCGGTTTGTTGGGGCGAGGTTGGACATCGGGTCATGGGGAGCACTGAGGTAGTGCTCAAGACTACCAGGCTTATTCAACAGGTGTGCGAACGGCTACAGGTCACGCAGAGCCGTCATAAAAGTTATGCTGACCGGCAGCGCTCGGATCTCAAGTTCCAGGTAGGGGACTTTGTGTTACTAAAGGTGTCACCATGGAAGGGAATCATCAGGTTTCAGAAGAGGGGCAAGCTAGGCCCCCAATATATAGGACCATTCAGGATCACGTCTCAGGTGGGGAAGGTGGCATGTCGCTTTGATCTTTCGGACGAGCTTAGCCAAATTAACAACACCTTCCATGTGTCACAACTTCGGAAGTGTGTCACCGACGAGGCTGCAGTCATTTCCTTGGACGACATTCAGGTGGATGAGAGCATACACTACATTGAGATGCATGTTGCAATCTTAGATAGGAAGACCAAGGTTCTTCAGAACAACGAAATAAAGCTGGTGAAGGTGCAATGCATACACCATAGGGGCTCCGAGTGGACCTGGGAAATGGAGGATGAGATGAGAGACCACTATTGGGATTTGTCTGGGCCAGCAGACTTCGACGACGAAGTCTAGTTCAAGTAGGGGGACTTGTAACACCTGTTCCAGGTATTGTTTAATTTTCATAATTTTTAGGGTTTTGTGCATGGACTCGGCGAGTGGCGTGCTCCAGCTCGTCGAGTAAAGACTTTTATGAGGATGCGGGATTTAGGTTCTACTCGACAAGTCGGAAGGCCCCGACTCGACAAGTAGGAGTAGTAAAGAGAAACCCCAATTTTTAGGGTTTGTACCATATTTAAAGAACATAATCCGCCTTTTGTGGTCTCCCTTATTGTTGGATTAGGTGTCTAAGACTATAACTATAATTGGTATGCACTTGACCCGATAGTAGCATGGTCTATTTCGGGATGCCTTCATCAGGACAATTTGATAGGATGGATAGTTGAGTAAGAGGTTATTTTTGATTTATTAATATATTATAAGTATAATATATTAATTAAGAAATCAAATTAGTTAATTAATACTGATCAATAATTAATTTGGAATTAATTTAGTGATCAAAAGAGACTAATTAAATTAACGGGGACTGATTAAGTCAAACAGTAATATTTATAGTTTGGACCAATGATCCATATTGATTAGGACAGACTAATTCTATGTAAGAGTCCATGAAGAGTTATTCCATAAGGCCCATCATATAGATTATTGGATTGCTTAAAGGTTTAAGTAAATGGGCAAGGGTTTACAAGTTAAACCTTAGGAAGCCCACACTATAAATGCAACCCTTCTTTAGCCAAAATCATTCCTAAGAGTGATATTACAAGTGTATGGGAGTTTTTGTGCTTCATAACCTCTCTCTCAATATTCTCCAATTGTTCATGATGTTTGGGACTTTTTTGAGGCACAACACTTAGGGTGCTAAGCTCTTGAAAGGACAAAGTCCACAAGCTTTAAACTTACATTTACGTTTCAATTACCAATATTGTATGCTAGTTATTAGTTTATGCTTTGGAAATTTTTGTTGCAAGTATAACTAGAGAAAACTTAGATCCAAAGCAATTAGGGTTGTATGTGCACCATAGGAGTGTTATAGTAACTAAAACCCAACACTTATCATCCTATTAGCCAAAGAAAACCCTAGTTCGACCTTGCACCTCCTTGAGTGAGAGAAAGAGCTTTTGTGAGCACTTTTGGGGTATTTGTGAAGGATTTTAGAGCTTGGAGAAGAAGGAGAAAGGAGAGGAGCAATAGAATTGACATATATTATGTATTGGCCACCATCTTGAGGTATAAAGTCGTCACCTTGATCTCTAGTTGATTAGATACCTTTTCTTGGAAGTAAATGGCCATTTTTGGTGCAAAATGGAGTCATACTCGTATATGGACTTATCACAAGGATATGGTTCCAGATCTAGACCTCTCTAGGTCCCCAATGGCATAAAGTTGCTTACTTTATCCAGCTAGGCCCTTTCCATGCACTAAAACCTTGTAGGAAGCTTGGTTTTGATGTTTTAGCCTTGTGAGGCCATGCATGCACATAAAGTTTGCAACTTTACTTGGTATCTGCACTCGGGGAGGCTGGATCTGGAGTTTAGAACCTTAAATCCCATTGAAAAGGGCTGAACGTGAAAGGGACTGAAGGAAATCGTCGAGTCCCTTAGCTGGATCGACGAGTCGGGGTAAGGGTTTACCCGTTTTCGCGTTTCAGAAGGAGTTATGTGAAGGATTAGGGTTTTCGGTCTTCAGGAGTTTTCAGTCTTTTGGACATTGAGGAACTCGACGAGTCACACAGGTAACTCGGCGAGTTACACAGGTAACTCGATGAGCTGCTGGATGCACTCGACGAATTGAGGTCAACATGGATTGTTGACCTTGACCGTTGACTTTGACTTTGACAATGGTTGACTAGGATTGACTTTGAGGGAACCTACGGTATACATGGGATTGTGAAAAGTTAATCGCATGATGATTACAAGCAATCGAGGATGGGCAGTGCGTGGAATATATCTTATCTTAGCTTATCAGTTCAGGATTCGATAGGTGAGTCTTATCATCATACCAATGGGTCTAAGGCACCAAGGCCGGCCCACTTTATGATATGTGGTACACTAGTTGTAGTAGAGATATGTGGTATGATAGTTAGCCTTATGCTAAGTGGTATGCTAGTGGTTATGTGATATAAGTTTATGCTTTGGAAATTTTTGTTGCATGTATAACTAGAAAAAACTTAGATCCAAAGCTATTAGGGTTGTATGTGCACCATAGGAGTGTTATAGTAACTAAAACCCAACACTTATCATCCTATTAGCCAGAGAAAACTCTAGTTCGACCTTGCACCTCATTGAGTGAGACAAAGAGCTTTTGTGAGCAATTTTGGGGTATTTGTGAAGGATTTTAGAGCTTGGAGAAGAAGGAGAAAGGAGAGGAGCAATATAATCGACATCTATTTTGTATTGGCCACCATCTTGAGGTATAAAGTCGTCACCTTGATCTCTAGTTGATTAGATCCCTTTTCTTGGAGGTAAACGGCCATTTTTGGTGCAAAATGGAGTCATACTCGTATCTGGACTTATCACAAGGATATGGTTCCGGAGCTAGACCTCTCTAGGTCCCCAATGACATAAAGTTGTGTTGGATTAATGTCTAAGTCCATAACTATAATTTGTAAGACTTGACCTGACCCGGCATGGTCCATTTGGGTTGCATGGCATCATGCACTTGGATAGACTAAAATGAGAGAAATAACAATTAAGGTTTATTAATATATTATAAGTTCTAATATATTAATAAGATTATTTAATTAGTATTGATCAATAATTAATTTAGAATTAATTATGTGATCAAAAGAAGACTAATTAAATATATGGGTTGATTGTGTAAATCATCTATACTTATATAGTGGGCCAATGCTCCATGGATTATCAAGTTGGGCTAAAACCCATTGGATGCTCCATGGATGCTCCATGGTGTATTTGAAATCATGGATCCATGGAAAGGGATAGCCATGAAAATTAGGGTTTACCCTAATTGTAACACACTATATAATGATCTCTTTCTTGGGAAAATCGGTGACTATGATATGCCTGGAGGGCAAGCCGATTCTTGAAGTGTTCTAACTTCTCTCTAAGTTATTCCAAGTGCTTATGGTGTTGTGTGAACCATTTGAGGTGTCACACTTGGGGCCCTAGGCACTCAAGCTTCATGAAGACAAGCACCAACAAAAGGTATGTTATTCTAACTTGTGTTATTCAAAGTTTTGTATGCTAGAATAGAACAATACCTTGGAAAGTTCATAATTGCATGTATAATAGAGAAAACATAGATCCAAGGTATTTAGGGTTGCATGTACACTTAGGAGTGTTAGATTGCTCAAAACCCAACAGTGGTATCAGAGCCAAGGCTTGTTTTCTTGTTGTACTTGCTTAAACTGCTTAAAAATCGACTTTTGGTGCTGTGTGCCCAGCAGACTCGCCGAGTCCATGAAGGGACTCGACGAGTCCAAGGCAAAATGCATCCAACTCGCCGAGTTTGTTCATGCACTCGGCGAGTTGGACCCCCAGACAGCACATTTTCGAGTTTTGGTGTTGGAGTTGGTCTAGAATCATTACCTTTGATTGTTTTGGGCTTATAAAACTTGTTTTGAATGTGGTAATGATTATGTTAAACCAATTTCAATGCTATAATAAAAGTTTCAAGTTTATATGTGTTCATGTGATTCTTGAAAATTGTTGATTATGAATGATCATGCTTATGAGTTTTGCTAGATCATAGGAATTGTGTGCAAATTGTTTGGTGATATAATTCATGATCTTGTTGAAAATTGTATGGAGTTCATAACTTGTCCTCAAGTTATGAATTTTCAAGAATTTTATGTTTCCTTGATTTATGAGTTAGTTTAGATTGATAATGAAAAAATTATGTTTTAGTTGTTTTTAATCCATATTAGTCTAAAAGTTCATAAAATATGTTTTTGTAACTTGTCTTCAAGTTTTGTGAAAAGTCATATTTATGAATCTTAAAAACTCATAAAAGTTTTGTAGGTTACATAAAATTTAAGAGTTTTTTCCATTAAATAGTTTAATGACTCCATAACTTGTCCTCAAGTTATGGATGTTGAAGAGACACTTCTTTAAAGTGTTTTTTGTAAAGAATAAGGGGTTACATTAAAATGAAGAGTCTTCATTTTAATGAACCATTAAACTCATAAGTTATGATTTAAAGAGTCTTGAAATAGTTTCAAAACTTGCCCTCAAGTTTTGGAATTTGAAAAGTTACTCCTCATGTATACTTTAATTCCAAATTGAACATTGAAATTTTAAAAGGTTTAAAATTCAACCCTTATACTATTATTATAATTTTAATTATATAGATATGTATAAGAGGAAGTCAATCTTACCGTTAGTAGGCCTCATTCACGAAGCCGGTCTATAAGAGGGGTATAAGGTTACTGCCTATAAAATGGCAGTTTAATGGGTGTCCACTTGTAACACCAAAAATTTAAAAATAATTTTCCACATTTAATAAAGACAAACTTCATTTAATATTCATAAAAACATCATTGTTTGTAATTCATTTCATAACATATATAAAATCCCCAAGATCACATAATATAAAAATCTCGCGTGTGTGCACTGATCAGGCCGGCGCCTTCCCGCGATCCTCACTAGTACCTGAAACAAATAACACCAACACTGTAAGCATAAAGCTTAGTGAGTTCCCCAAAATACCATAATAAACATATTAGCCACTCGAGGCTATAACTCTGTGGGTCCGTGCACCCATACTCTGTGAACCCTCAGGTTCTAACTCTATAAACAAGCATAGCATAAATCACATAGAAGAATGCAGTGCAACACATAACATACATAGCATACAAATACTCTATCACATAACTCTGGTTACCTACTCAAGGTAAAGTATAGTGAGAAGACTCACCTCGCGTGTCTCGATATCTCACAACCTGGGAATCCCTCGTGCCCGATTCTCCGAGCTCTAATCCTCCTATAACATCATAACGTCCCTAGTTAACACTTTATATCTCTAATGTTGACTATCCCTAAAAAGTCAACACAAGTCCACTCTGGTCAACGGTCAACGGTCAGCGGTCAACTTTGACCGGACTCGGCGAGTGCTAGGGCGAATCGGCGAGTCTAAACGTCCTCACCAATTCTCTAAGATTCCCTTTCTACTCGTCGAGTACCCCCTTGACTCGACGAGTTCCTCCTGAAAGAATCGCGGGGCCACCCCGACTCAACTCGCCGAGTCTGAAGAACAACTCGGCGAGTCCCAGTTAATCTTCAAGCTACTCGCCGAGTCTGTTCATCGGACTCGGCGAGTCCATGCCATGCAACCGCTCAAACTGCTTCCTAAGGTCAGATCTGCTCCGACAATTCACAGGTCTGGCCTTCCTAAACTGGTTCATCACGTAAAGCCCTCATTTCGGTGTTCATAATACACCCCAAGACTCATAATTCACATTTTGACCTAAGGCATAAGGATTCCAATCCAAAACCTCCATTGATTCCCGAAATGCTCAGGCATGGGACATTCTGGACTTCTAAGGGTCCCAATACAGGGTTCCAATCGCTTGGGGGACTAAGGTAACACTCAATCTAGCCACAAAAGGGTTCAATAAACCCTAAATCCATATACACATCAACATAGAAGAGTGCAACTCGAAATCTTACCTGAATAACGTGCTCTGTGTCCCCAAATCCTCAGAGTGTGGCTTCTCTTGTTGTTCCCTTAACCAATCCTCCTTCTCCTTGCAAAATAACACTTAGAAGATCAATAACGGTCTTCTACCTTGCTCCAGATGTTCACAATCGAATTAGGGTTTCTCTCCAGGGACTAGGATGAACAATGACGGCCATAAGGCCCCTTATATGTGTCCCAAACCTGAACGGTTAGGGTTTCGCTAAACAGCGCGGACTCGCCGAGTCCATATCCGGACTCGCCGAGTCCAGTCGCAAACCCGCGACCAGATCCGCGATCCTACTCGGCGAGTCTGAGCTCCAACTCGCCGAGTCCCCTCTTAAAACACCCAAAAGTCATAAATATAACGATACCTGGAATTCCGGGCTGTTACAACTCTCCCCCACTAGGACTAGACTTCGCCCTCGAAGTCTCACTCTGAAAATAGCTCCGGATGCTGCTCCCGCATCTCACGCTCCGGCTCCCAGGTCATTCCCGATCCCTTCCGGTGCTGCCACTGAACTAACACCAGAGGTATCTCCTTATTCCTCAAAACCTTGATCTTCCGATCTCTGATGGCCACTGGTCTCTCGGCGTAATTCAGGCTCGCATCCACCTGAATGTCCTCTAATGGAACCACTGCCGACTCATCGGCTATACACTTTCTCAATTGCGACACATGAAAAGTGTCGTGGATCTGACTCAATTCCGCTGGCAACTCCAAACGGTAGGCCACCCGGCCTACCCTCGCAATCACACGAAAAGGCCCAATATATCGGGGCCCCAACTTGCCCCTCTTCCTGAATCGAATCACTCCTTTCCAAGGAGAGACCTTCAGGAGTACGAAGTCGCCGACCTGGAAATCAAGCTCGGACCGGCGTCTGTCTGCATAACTTTTCTGTCGGCTCTGGGCGGTCAATAACCTCTGTCTAACCTGCTGAATCTGCTCTGCCGTCTGAAGCACGATCTCTGTACTGCCCATCACTCTCTGTCCCACCTCTCCCCAACAAATGGGGGTCCGACATCTCCTACCATACAACAGCTCAAAGGGCGGCATACCAATGCTCGAATGATGGCTGTTGTTGTAGGAAAACTCCGCCAAGGGCAAATACGCATCCCAGCTACCCCCAAAATCCAACACACACGCCCGAAGCATGTCCTCGAGCGTCTGAATCGTCCGCTCACTCTGACCGTCTGTCTGGGGATGATATGCGGTACTAAAATGCAATCTAGTAGCCAATTCCTCATGAAATTTCTTCCAGAACCTAGAAGTGAAACGTACATCACGATCTGAAACAATCGAGATCGGCACCCCATGCCGAGATACTACTTCTCTCACATACACCTCCGCCAATTTCTCTGCTGAAGAACTCTCACTAATGGCAAGGAAGTGAGCGCTCTTCGTCAATCTGTCTACAATCACCCAAATTGCATCAACTCCTCTGGCAGTCCTCGGCAATTTGGTGATGAAATCCATAGTGATCTGTTCCCACTTCCACTCGGGAACCTCCAATGGCTGCAACTTGCCATGGGGTCTCTGGTGCTCGGCCTTAACCCTACGGCAGGTTAAGCACCTCTCGACGAACCATGCGACGTCCCTCTTCATGCAGGGCCACCAATATTCTCTCCTCAAATCCAAATACATCTTTGTAGCCCCGGGATGGATCGAGAATTTCGATCGATGTGCCTCCTCCATCAAAGTAGTACGCGTACCACCCACAAAAGGTACCCAAATCCGACCCTGAAAGGTCATCAACCCTCGATCATCAGTAACGAACTCTGAGACCAAACCAACGACTCGTTCCCTCTTCTGCATCTCCGGTTACATAGCCTCAGACTGTGCCCCACGAATGGCATCCAGTACTGGAGCTATCACGGTCAACCTCAAACATACATTTCGTAGTGGAGTGCTCTCCCCCTTACGGCTCAACGCATCTGCTACCACATTAGCTTTGCCCGGGTGGTACAGGATCTCGCAATCATAATCCTTGACCACATCCAACCACCTCCTCTGACGCATGTTTAGGTTGGGCTGGTCCATCAAGTACTTCAAACTCTTATGGTCAGTGTATATCGTGCAACGAACTCCATACAAGTAATGACGCCAAATCTTGAGGGCGAACACTACTGCCCCCAGCTCTAGATCATGTGTGGGATATCTCGTCTCGTGAGGCTTCAGCTGCCTCGATGCATATGCTATTACATGCCCTCTTTGCATCAGAACTGCACCCAACCCCGAAATAGATGCATCACAATAAACTACAAAATCCTCCATCCCTTCCGGGAGAGCTAACACCGGGGCTTCGCACAATCTCTGGCGAAGTGTCTCAAAAGAGGTCTGCTGCTCGGGTCCCCATGAGAATACAACCCCCTTTCGCGTCAATCTAGTGAGTGGCACTGCAATTTTGGAGAAGTCCTTAATAAATCTCTGATAGTACCCTGCCAATCCAAGGAAACTCCTGATCTCAGAAGGTGACTTCGGCACCTCCCAATTCATCACCGCCTCAACCTTGGCCGGATCGACCAATATCCCTTCCTGATTAACAACATGTCCTAGGAATTGGACCTCCCACAACCAAAAGTCACACTTGGAGAACTTCGCATAAAGCTTCTCCGATCTCAACACCCCAAGGACCTCCCTCAAATGTTCCTCATGCTGCTCTCTAGATCTCGAATACACCAAAATATCATCGATAAATACAATCACTGACCGATCCAACATCGGCCTACATACCGTGTTCATGAGATCCATGAATACAGCCGGGGCGTTGGTGAGCCCAAAAGGCATCACCACAAACTCATAATGCCCATATCGCGTCCTGAATGCTGTCTTCTGAACGTCCTCATCCCGCACTTTCACTTGATGATATCCCGACCTCAAGTCGATCTTGGAAAACCAAGATGCTCCCTGCAACTGATCAAATAAATCGTCGATCCTCGGTAATGGGTAACGGTTCTTGACCGTCAACTTGTTCAACTCCCGGTAATCAATGCACATCCGGTGTGAACCATCTTTCTTCTTAACAAACAGGATAGGCGCTCCCCACGGCGAGCTGCTCGGCCGGATGAATCCCTTCCCCAGCAACTCCTGAAGCTGCGAGGATAACTCTTGCATCTCTGGAGGTGCAAAACGATAAGGCACCTTTGCGATAGGCGCGGCTCCCCGAATCAAATCAATACCAAACTCCACCTGCCTCACAGGAGGTACTCCCGGCAGCTCCTCGGGAAAGACATCTGGAAACTCACGCACCACCGGTACCTCCTCAACTAAACTCGGTCTCTCGGAAGTCTCTCGCGTATCCATCACATATGCCACAAAACCCTTACAGCCCTGCTGTAGACACTGCCTCGCCCTGGCGGCCGAACAAAAGGCTGATCCCGAACGCGTACCCTCGCCGTACACCGAAAGAACTCCCCCACTAGGGTCTCGTATAGTCACCAGCTGACGCTCGCAGTCGATGATTGCACCGAATCGGCTCAACCAGTCCATGCCCACAATGACACAGACATCACCCATCGCGATAGGAATCAGGTCAATCGGAAACTCAACCCCGAAAATCTCTAACACGCATCCCCGGAAGACCCCCGTGGCACAAATCACTCTATCATCAGCTATGGAAACTCTCAGAGGCCGACTCAATGCCTCACGGCTAGCACTGATATGCTGACTAAAGGCCAGATATACAAAAGACCGACTCGCACCCGAGTCAAATAACACTAAAGCAGGCACAAAATTCACAAGGAAGGTACCTACGCATAACCTAATATAAGCATAATATTTCAACATCGATATAAATATATGAAAGGAAACGTACCAGCCACCACATCGGGCGCAGCGCGGACTTCCTCCGCAGTCAGCTGGAAGGCTCTCCCTCGAGCTCTCGGTGCCTCGATCTTCATAGGCCGACTCTCTGTAGCTCTGATGGCGGCAGGAGCAGATCCCTGAGGTGCTCCGTGCAGCTGCGGACACTCAGCCTTCCGGTGTCCAGTCTGGTTGCAGTGAAAGCACACTGCAAATCCCTTGGGGCAGTCCTTGGCCATGTGCCCCTCCTTGCCACATTTGTAGCAAGACCCCGCTCGGCAAACTCCGTCATGCCCCTTGCCGCACTTCTCGCAAGTGCGGCCCTTCTGGCTCCCTGGTCTGGGATCAGCAGGCTTGGCCCGCTTGGCGGCCGGCTGCGACTGTGCCGGTCGCCGATCCCTCCCCTGAGACTCCGCCTCCTCCCTGGCCTGAGTCTCAAGCTCGATCTCCCTCTTCCGGGCATTTGCCTGAAGCTCGGCAAATGTCCGGTACGAGGAGTTTGCAGCGAACTCCCGAATATCCCGCCTCAAGACACTCAAGTAGCGGCTCATACGTGCCTGCTCAGTGGGCACGTGCTCAGGGCAGAACATCGCCCTCTCGTGGAACATCCTCGTGATTGCTGTAACAGACTCAGTACCCTGCTTGAGGGTCAAAAACTCCTGTGCTAAACGCTCCCTCTCCACCTGGGGAACGTACTCATCTCGAAACATAGTGGTGAACCTTTCCCAGGTCACCGCAGAAAGCTCGGCAGGTGTATAATGCGCCGTTGCGAACTTCCACCAGTCCTTCGCTCCCAAGCGAAGCTGGTTCAGCGCGAATCGGACCTTCAAATGCTCAGGAGACGAGCAAGTGAAGAAGCACCCCTCAATATCAGATATCCACCTCATCGCTGCCACCGGACCCGGGGTCCCATCGAACTCTGGTGGTTTTGTGTTGCTGAATTCCCGGAATAGTAATGCGTCCCCACCCTGCGGCCTTGCAGCAGTCACCGCTGCGGTAGCCGCTGCAGCAGCAACCTCAGTAAGAGCGGCATAACGCTCGTCGAACGTCTCAATCAGTGTGGTCTTTATGGACCCAAACATCTCCGGAATCTCGACCCTGATGGCCACAGCTACCTCCTCCTGGATGATCCGGCGGATATCCTCCTCACTGGTACCACTGCTCTCGGACGTGAAACGTGTCCTCACCATGATCTACCGCTGAAATACGACATACAATAAATTTAGAATTCCCACGAACACGCTCACACTCGTCAACTCTTTCCTCTTTGATTCTTGGCATTCCAAAGATTCTTACTTGGGTTGCACCCCGCTCCGGTGCTTCCAGTAGTACGGGCCCAATACTACTGTCCGCACCGCACCAGAATACACTCCAAGTCCTCCTCTTCGGATTCCAGGTCTCAAGTACTCTATCATGCGTAGACCACTCTCTAATATATCTATCATAAGTCCCTCGCTGCTACCTACTCACTCTCAAGCATCTCATAGCAGCTCACCTCTCCCTAGACTAAGGCATCACATATCAGGCCAATCTATTCCTAGTAGCAATGCCTAGCCTAGTCTAGCATGCAGACACATCATATCAATATTAACATCACGTAATGTAAGGGTATTTTGGGAAATCACCGTTCGGGCGCGGGCTGATCGTACACACATCTCTTGCTCTGCGTCTTTTAAAAATCTTTTAATCTTTTGAAAATTACATCTCAATCCTCAGTTTGAGTCCAAATACGCCCGAAGGTGTACTCGAATCCCTCAAACCTGGCTCTGATACCAAATTGTAACACCAAAAATTTAAAAATAATTTTCCACATTTAATAAAGACAAACTTCATTTAATATTCATAAAAACATCATTGTTTGTAATTCATTTCATAACATATATAAAATCCCCAAGATCACATAATATAAAAATCTCGCGTGTGTGCACTGATCAGGCCGGCGCCTTCCCGCGATCCTCACTAGTACCTGAAACAAATAACACCAACACTGTAAGCATAAAGCTTAGTGAGTTCCCCAAAATACCATAATAAACATATTAGCCACTCGAGGCTATAACTCTGTGGGTCCGTGCACCCATACTCTGTGAACCCTCAGGTTCTAACTCTATAAACAAGCATAGCATAAATCACATAGAAGAATGCAGTGCAACACATAACATACATAGCATACAAATACTCTATCACATAACTCTGGTTACCTACTCAAGGTAAAGTATAGTGAGAAGACTCACCTCGCGTGTCTCGATATCTCACAACCTGGGAATCCCTCGTGCCCGATTCTCCGAGCTCTAATCCTCCTATAACATCATAACGTCCCTAGTTAACACTTTATATCTCTAATGTTGACTATCCCTAAAAAGTCAACACAAGTCCACTCTGGTCAACGGTCAACGGTCAGCGGTCAACTTTGACCGGACTCGGCGAGTGCTAGGGCGAATCGGCGAGTCTAAACGTCCTCACCAATTCTCTAAGATTCCCTTTCTACTCGTCGAGTACCCCCTTGACTCGACGAGTTCCTCCTGAAAGAATCGCGGGGCCACCCCGACTCAACTCGCCGAGTCTGAAGAACAACTCGGCGAGTCCCAGTTAATCTTCAAGCTACTCGCCGAGTCTGTTCATCGGACTCGGCGAGTCCATGCCATGCAACCGCTCAAACTGCTTCCTAAGGTCAGATCTGCTCCGACAATTCACAGGTCTGGCCTTCCTAAACTGGTTCATCACGTAAAGCCCTCATTTCGGTGTTCATAATACACCCCAAGACTCATAATTCACATTTTGACCTAAGGCATAAGGATTCCAATCCAAAACCTCCATTGATTCCCGAAATGCTCAGGCATGGGACATTCTGGACTTCTAAGGGTCCCAATACAGGGTTCCAATCGCTTGGGGGACTAAGGTAACACTCAATCTAGCCACAAAAGGGTTCAATAAACCCTAAATCCATATACACATCAACATAGAAGAGTGCAACTCGAAATCTTACCTGAATAACGTGCTCTGTGTCCCCAAATCCTCAGAGTGTGGCTTCTCTTGTTGTTCCCTTAACCAATCCTCCTTCTCCTTGCAAAATAACACTTAGAAGATCAATAACGGTCTTCTACCTTGCTCCAGATGTTCACAATCGAATTAGGGTTTCTCTCCAGGGACTAGGATGAACAATGACGGCCATAAGGCCCCTTATATGTGTCCCAAACCTGAACGGTTAGGGTTTCGCTAAACAGCGCGGACTCGCCGAGTCCATATCCGGACTCGCCGAGTCCAGTCGCGAACCCGCGACCAGATCCGCGATCCTACTCGGCGAGTCTGAGCTCCAACTCGCCGAGTCCCCTCTTAAAACACCCAAAAGTCATAAATATAACGATACCTGGAATTCCGGGCTGTTACAACTCTCCCCCACTAGGACTAGACTTCGCCCTCGAAGTCTCACTCTGAAAATAGCTCCGGATGCTGCTCCCGCATCTCACGCTCCGGCTCCCAGGTCATTCCCGATCCCTTCCGGTGCTGCCACTGAACTAACACCAGAGGTATCTCCTTATTCCTCAAAACCTTGATCTTCCGATCTCTGATGGCCACTGGTCTCTCGGCGTAATTCAGGCTCGCATCCACCTGAATGTCCTCTAATGGAACCACTGCCGACTCATCGGCTATACACTTTCTCAATTGCGACACATGAAAAGTGTCGTGGATCTGACTCAATTCCGCTGGCAACTCCAAACGGTAGGCCACCCGGCCTACCCTCGCAATCACACGAAAAGGCCCAATATATCGGGGCCCCAACTTGCCCCTCTTCCTGAATCGAATCACTCCTTTCCAAGGAGAGACCTTCAGGAGTACGAAGTCGCCGACCTGGAAATCAAGCTCGGACCGGCGTCTGTCTGCATAACTTTTCTGTCGGCTCTGGGCGGTCAATAACCTCTGTCTAACCTGCTGAATCTGCTCTGCCGTCTGAAGCACGATCTCTGTACTGCCCATCACTCTCTGTCCCACCTCTCCCCAACAAATGGGGGTCCGACATCTCCTACCATACAACAGCTCAAAGGGCGGCATACCAATGCTCGAATGATGGCTGTTGTTGTA
Organism: Lactuca serriola; assembly: GCF_051521515.1. Classification (NCBI taxonomy): domain Eukaryota; kingdom Viridiplantae; phylum Streptophyta; class Magnoliopsida; order Asterales; family Asteraceae; genus Lactuca; species Lactuca serriola. The sequence goes on along the minus strand of NC_136411.1, from coordinate 90,329,296 downwards.
GGAAAACTCCGCCAAGGGCAAATACGCATCCCAGCTACCCCCAAAATCCAACACACACGCCCGAAGCATGTCCTCGAGCGTCTGAATCGTCCGCTCACTCTGACCGTCTGTCTGGGGATGATATGCGGTACTAAAATGCAATCTAGTAGCCAATTCCTCATGAAATTTCTTCTAGAACATAGAAGTGAAACGCACATCACGATCTGAAACAATCGAGATCGGCACCCCATGCCGAGATACTACTTCTCTCACATACACCTCCGCCAATTTCTCTGCTGAAGAACTCTCACTAATGGCAAGGAAGTGAGCGCTCTTCGTCAATCTGTCTACAATCACCCAAATTGCATCAACTCCTCTGGCAGTCCTCGGCAATTTGGTGATGAAATCCATAGTGATCTGTTCCCACTTCCACTCGGGAACCTCCAATGGCTGCAACTTGCCATGGGGTCTCTGGTGCTCGGCCTTAACCCTACGGCAGGTTAAGCACCTCTCGACGAACCACGCGACGTCCCTCTTCATGCAGGGCCACCAATATTCTCTCCTCAAATCCAAATACATCTTTGTAGCCCCGGGATGGATCGAGAATTTCGATCGATGTGCCTCCTCCATCAAAGTAGTACGCGTACCGCCCACAAAAGGTACCCAAATCCGACCCTGAAAGGTCATCAACCCTCGATCATCAGTAACGAACTCTGAGACCAAACCAACGACCCGTTCCCTCTTCTGCATCTCCGGTTACATAGCCTCAGACTGTGCCCCACGAATGGCATCCAGTACTGGAGCTATCACGGTCAACCTCAAACATACATTTCGTAGTGGAGTGCTCTCCCCCTTACGGCTCAACGCATCTGCTACCACATTAGTTTTGCCCGGGTGGTACAGGATCTCGCAATCATAATCCTTGACCACATCCAACCACCTCCTCTGACGCATGTTTAGGTTGGGCTGGTCCATCAAGTACTTCAAACTCTTATGGTCAGTGTATATCATGCAACGAACTCCATACAAGTAATGACGCCAAATCTTGAGGGCGAACACTACTGCCCCCAGCTCTAGATCATGTGTGGGATATCTCGTCTCGTGAGGCTTCAGCTGCCTCGATGCATATGCTATTACATGCCCTCTTTGCATCAGAACTGCACCCAACCCCGAAATAGATGCATCACAATAAACTACAAAATCCTCCATCCCTTCCGGGAGAGCTAACACCGGGGCTTCGCACAATCTCTGGCGAAGTGTCTCAAAAGAGGTCTGCTGCTCGGGTCCCCATGAGAATACAACCCCCTTTCGCGTCAATCTAGTGAGTGGCACTGCAATTTTGGAGAAGTCCTTAATAAATCTCCGATAGTACCCTGCCAATCCAAGGAAACTCCTGATCTCAGAAGGTGACTTCGGCACCTCCCAATTCATCACCGCCTCAACCTTGGCCGGATCGACCAATATCCCTTCCTGATTAACAACATGTCCTAGGAATTGGACCTCCCACAACCAAAAGTCACACTTGGAGAACTTCGCATAAAGCTTCTCCGATCTCAACACCCCAAGGACCTCCCTCAAATGTTCCTCATGCTGCTCTCTAGATCTCGAATACACCAAAATATCATCGATAAATACAATCACTGACCGATCCAACATCGGCCTACATACTGTGTTCATGAGATCCATGAATACAGCCGGGGCGTTGGTGAGCCCAAAAGGCATCACCACAAACTCATAATGCCCATATCGCGTCCTGAATGTTGTCTTCTGAACGTCCTCATCCCGCACTTTCACTTGATGATATCCCGACCTCAAGTCGATCTTGGAAAACCAAGATGCTCCCTGCAACTGATCAAATAAATCGTCGATCCTCGGTAATGGGTAACGGTTCTTGACCGTCAACTTGTTCAACTCCCGGTAATCAATGCACATCCGGTGTGAACCATCTTTCTTCTTAACAAACAGGATAGGCGCTCCCCACGGCGAGCTGCTCGGCCGGATGAATCCCTTCCCCAGCAACTCCTGAAGCTGCGAGGATAACTCTTGCATCTCTGGAGGTGCAAAACGATAAGGCACCTTTGCGATAGGTGCGGCTCCCGGAATCAAATCAATACCAAACTCCACCTGCCTCACAGGAGGTACTCCCGGCAGCTCCTCGGGAAAGACATCTGGAAACTCACGCACCACCGGTACCTCCTCAACTAAACTCGGTCTCTCGGAAGTCTCTCGCGTATCCATCACATATGCCACAAAACCCTTACAGCCCTGCTGTAGACACTGCCTCGCCCTGGCGGCCGAACAAAAGGCTGATCCCGAACGCGTACCCTCGCCGTACACCGAAAGAACTCCCCCACTAGGGTCTCGTATAGTCACCAGCTGACGCTCGCAGTCGATGACTGCACCGAATCGGCTCAACCAGTCCATGCCCACAATGACACAGACATCACCCATCGCGATAGGAATCAGGTCAATCGGAAACTCAACCCCGAAAATCTCTAACACGCATCCCCGGAAGACCCCCGTGGCATAAATCACTCTATCATCAGCTATGGAAACTCTCAGAGGCCGACTCAATGCCTCACGGCTAGCACTGATATGCTGACTAAAGGCCAGAGATACAAAAGACCGACTCGCACCCGAGTCAAATAACACTAAAGCAGGCACAAAATTCACAAGGAAGGTACCTACGCATAACCTAATATAAGCATAATATTTCAACATCGATATAAATATATGAAAGGAAACGTACCAGCCACCACATCGGGCGCAGCGCGGACTTCCTCCGCAGTCAGCTGGAAGGCTCTCCCTCGAGCTCTCGGTGCCTCGATCTTCATAGGCCGACTCTCTGTAGCTCTGATGGCGGCAGGAGCAGATCCCTGAGGTGCTCCGTGCAGCTGCGGACACTCAGCCTTCCGGTGTCCAGTCTGGTTGCAGTGAAAGCACACTGCAAATCCCTTGGGGCAGTCCTTGGCCATGTGCCCCTCCTTGCCACATTTGTAGCAAGACCCCGCTCGGCAAACTCCGTCATGCCCCTTGCCGCACTTCCCGCAAGTGCGGCCCTTCTGGCTCCCTGGTCTGGGATCAGCAGGCTTGGCCCGCTTGGCGGCCGGCTGCGACTGTGCCGGTCGCCGATCCCTCCCCTGAGACTCCGCCTCCTCCCTGGCCTGAGTCTCAAGCTCGATCTCCCTCTTCCGGGCATTTTCCTGAAGCTCGGCAAATGTCCGGTACGAGGAGTTTGCAGCGAACTCCCGAATATCCCGCCTCAAGACACTCAAGTAGCGGCTCATACGTGCCTGCTCAGTGGGCACGTGCTCAGGGCAGAACATCGCCCTCTCGTGGAACATCCTCGTGATTGTTGTAACAGACTCAGTACCCTGCTTGAGGGTCAAAAACTCCTGTGCTAAACGCTCCCTCTCCACCTGGGGAACGTACTCATCTCGAAACATAGTGGTGAACCTTTCCCAGGTCACCGCAGAAAGCTCGGCAGGTGTATAATGCGCCGTTGCGAACTTCCACCAGTCCTTCGCTCCCAAGCGAAGCTGGTTCAGCGCGAATCGGACCTTCAAATGCTCAGGAGACGAGCAAGTGAAGAAGCACCCCTCAATATCAGATATCCACCTCATCGCTGCCACCGGACCCGGGGTCCCATCGAACTCTGGTGGTTTTGTGTTGCTGAATTCCCGGAATAGTAACGCGTCCCCACCCTGCGGCCTTGCAGCAGTCACCGCTGCGGTAGCCGCTGCAGCAGCAACCTCAGTAAGAGCGGCATAACGCTCGTCGAACGTCTCGATCAGTGTGGTCTTTATGGACCCAAACATCTCCGGAATCTCGGCCCTGATGGCCGCAGCTACCTCCTCCTGGATGATCCGGCGGATATCCTCCTCACTGGTACCACTGCTCTCGGACGTGAAACGTGTCCTCACCATGATCTACCGCTGAAATACGACATACAATAAATTTAGAATTCCCATGAACACGCTCACACTCGTCAACTCTTTCCTCTTTGATTCTTGGCATTCCAAAGATTCTTACTTGGGCTGCACCCCGCTCCGGTGCTTCCAGTAGTACGGGCCCAATACTACTGTCCGCACCGCACCAGAATACACTCCAAGTCCTCCTCTTCGGATTCCAGGTCTCAAGTACTCTATCATGCGTAGACCACTCTCTAATATATCTATCATAAGTCCCTCGCTGCTACCTACTCACTCTCAAGCATCTCATAGCAGCTCACCTCTCCCTAGACTAAGGCATCACATATCAGGCCAATCTATTCCTAGTAGCAATGCCTAGCCTACTCTAGCATGCAGACACATCATATCAATATTAACATCACGTAATGTAAGGGTATTTTGGGAAATCACCGTTCGGGCGCGGGCTGATCGTACACACATCTCTTGCTCTGCGTCTTTTAAAAATCTTTTAATCTTTTGAAAATTACATCTCAATCCTCAGTTTGAGTCCAAATACGCCCGAAGGTGTACTCGAATCCCTCAAACCTGGCTCTGATACCAAATTGTAACACCAAAAATTTAAAAATAATTTTCCGCGTTTAATAAAGACAAACTTCATTTAATATTCATAAAAACATCATTGTTTGTAATTCATTTCATAACATATATAAAATCCCCAAGATCACATAATATAAAAATCTCGCGTGTGTGCACTGATCAGGCCGACGCCTTCCCGCGATCCTCACTAGTACCTGAAACAAATAACACCAACACTGTAAGCATAAAGCTTAGTGAGTTCCCCAAAATACCATAATAAACATATTAGCCACTCGAGGCTATAACTCTGTGGGTCCGTGCACCCATACTCTGTGAACCCTCAGGTTCTAACTCTGTAAACAAGCATAGCATAAATCACATAGAAGAATGCAGTGCAACACATAACATACATAGCATACAAATACTCTATCACATAACTCTGGTTACCTACTCAAGGTAAAGTATAGTGAGAAGACTCACCTCGCGTGTCTCGATATCTCACAACCTGGGAATCCCTCGTGCCTAATTCTCCGAGCTCTAATCCTCCTATAACATCATAACGTCCCTAGTTAACACTTTATATCTCTAATGTTGACTATCCCTAAGAAGTCAACACAAGTCCACTCTGGTCAACGGTCAACGGTCAGCGGTCAACTTTGACCGGACTCGGCGAGTGCTAGGGCGACTCGGCGAGTCTAAACGTCCTCACCAATTCTCTAAGATTCCCTTTCTACTCGTCGAGTACCCCCTTGACTCGACGAGTTCCTCCTGAAAGAATCGCGGGGCCACCCCGACTCAACTCGCCGAGTCTGAAGAACAACTCGGCGAGTCCCAGTTAATCTTCAAGCTACTCGCCGAGTTTGTTCATCGGACTCGGCGAGTCGATGCCATGCAACCGCTCAAACTGCTTCCTAAGGTCAGATCTGCTCCGACAATTCACAGGTCTGGCCTTCCTAAACTGGTTCATCACGTAAAGCCCTCATTTCGGTGTTCATAATACACCCCAAGACTCATAATTCACATTTTGACCTAAGGCATAAGGATTCCAATCCAAAACCTCCATTGATTCCCGAAATGCTCAGGCATGGGACATTCTGGACTTCTAAGGGTCCCAATACAGGGTTCCAATCGCTTGGGGGACTAAGGTAACACTCAATCTAGCCACAAAAGGGTTCAATAAACCCTAAATCCATATACACATCAACATAGAAGAGTGCAACTCGAAATCTTACCTGAATAACGTGCTCTGTGTCCCCAAATCCTCAGAGTGTGGCTTCTCTTGTTGTTCCCTTAACCAATCCTCCTTCTCCTTGCAAAATAACACTTAGAAGATCAATAACGGTCTTCTACCTTGCTCCAGATGTTCACAATCGAATTAGGGTTTCTCTCCAGGGACTAGGATGAACAATGACGGCCATAAGGCCCCTTATATGTGTCCCAAACCTGAACGGTTAGGGTTTCGCTAAACAGCGCGGACTCGCCGAGTCCATATCCGGACTCGCCGAGTCCAGTCGCGAACCCGCGACCAGATCCGCGATCCTACTCGGCGAGTCTGAGCTCCAACTCAACGAGTCCCCTCTTAAAACACCCAAAAGTCATAAATATAACGATACCTGGAATTCCGGGCTGTTACACCACTCTCACCCACCGCTTCCTTGATTGGTGGAGGGTCGTTAGCCGAACGGGTAGGAATGGACTATAATTCTCCCCTCATTAAAAGTATAATGAAAAATACTAAGTAACTAAACACTTATAAATTCCCAATCTTAGTTACTTAGAAAAATGTGAAAAGGTGCTAGCCCATAAAATTACACTTTGTACCTTACCAAGTCGTTAGTGTAGCGTGTGTGGTTAACCGGCACACTAATATGGACTAGTAAAAGTGGCAAAGGGTAACTTGACTTTATTATAGATCGGTGGAGCGTGTGTGGTTAATCGGCACATCGATTAGGTAATATTGTTAAGGGTACCAAGTCAATTTGTATGTTTATTCACACCTTGTTTGTGATCCTCGGCATCCCAGTCACAAATTTGAGAGGGCACAATCGAGATTCAAATATGCCATTGAAAAGTTCAATGTATCTCAAAAGATCTAGGAGTTTCAAAACCAATAAAACATAATAATAAAATATTTCATTTTCATGGTGGAAATTGGTAAATCGTCATTTACCTACCTTCAACTATTTTATAATTTTGATTACGGCATCCCTCTTCCAATTATAAATAGGTTGTTGGGTCCTAGCCTTAATATTTCATATTGGGTGTTATATTAAGGACTTTAAATCAACTAACTTGAATTTCTCTCATTATAGATGTCTAGTTTAGACAGCTATGGTCTTCCCAAATCTTTAGGAACAAGCTTCCTAATAAGGATGATATCCCAAATGGCAATCAAGGTGAAAGATCAATCCCTTTGTTGGGCATTCGTGGGACTAGAAATCATACTTCACTTCATCCACCTCCTCCAATAAATCTCCCTATCCCACAAGTTTTAAGACTTGATAAGTTCTAAGTCACTCAATCCCTATTAGCAAGCAAAGTCTATATGTGCTTAGATCTTGGGGATTAAGCCACATATTGACAAGTCGGGAGAGTCGGGTGTCGAAGTCTCGAGGTAGCTGGCTGCTTACTTGGTTCTTCAGTCACTCCCTGATGACAGGTCGCGACAAGACCCTTAATGATCTTACCTATTTGCTTGATGATGCTAAATGAGCAGTGATTTGGAGCATTAGTAAAGCAAATTGGATTGGAAGATCTACTTTCCAAACCTATTTGGACATTGAAAATGGTGACATTGGAGGTCCAGGAAAAACTTTCTCTTCCCAATGGAAAGGGATCGGCCATAGTCAACTCGATTGACCAAATGGTAAAGAGAAAGGTTAAGTTTGTGATAGTCCCATGTACCGTTTCCAAAGAGTCCATAAGATTCTGTTGCCAAAGGAAAGACATTGGTTGCGAAGCTGCTAAATTTACCTGAAACATCTTAAGGATGGTAAAGTTAATAGGTTTGACTCTACTTCGGGTAAATTCCATTGTCTAACTCTATTAAGTTTCTATTCTGAGATTCTTATTGCATAATGTGACGAGGTCACATGTTGATGTTTTAAGAATCAAAGAAAAAGTGAAGAAACTTAAAGGAAGTATATGTTGATTCTGATCGCGAAGATGGATTTCGATCGCATGGTTCGGTGATCAGAATTTTGAGTTGTTACTTAAGAGTTATGATATATTGCTTAGGAATAGATAACAACAAGTTTTCCATATGCATTATAAGGATAAATTTTTCCGCAAAGTTTTAAAATAAAAGAAAAATGGTTTTGATTTTATTTATTTTAAGTATCCTTACAATGGCATTTGTGAAAAATTGTTGATTATATGTTTCCATTGATAAGCAATATGGGTAAATGGATTTGATTCTTTGATTAGTGGAAGTGTCATAATTTACCAAATAAGGAAAGATTCTCATCACCCAAGTTTCAGTTGGATAGAAACTTGGAATCATGCAACTTGTATTGTATGATCATGAGATTTTTTTTATATATTTGGGAAATTAAGTCTAATTCCTTGTTCACATGTATATGTGAATCAAGTGAAGGACAAAGGGATCGGATACACTTGGGTGTGCGTTGATCAGGTCCACCACAAAGTTGATAATATTATTCATTATGATTTACTAAAGTTTAGTAAATATGGTTATACTTACAAGTTTAAGTATAGTTCTGGATCATTGGAGAAGTTTCAATGATAGACATAATGAGTAAGAATAATCAAATAAGGCAGAAAGATAAAAGTTTCTCTAATCTGAAGAGATGGGAGAGTACTTGAGTATCTTGTTTTATGATTATCTTAGTGATTATGAAACCATGTCACAATTGATCCTCAAAGGACACCTTAGTTCATTTTGTTTGGCTAAGGAGAGGAATCGTGAATTGTTGAAATGGTTAGATCAAAAGATAAATTATACTTCGTTCCAAAATTAAATCTTGGAGTCATACTCCAAGATTAAGCCTTGAGTGACATAATCTTAAGAAAGGTTTAAAACACTTGTTAAATGTAGAGTAAAATGTGTTCTTACTCTTACATTTGAAATTGGTAAGTTGTGATGTTTTGGATAAAACAAAGACCAACTAAGACCAATTGTGAGAAGTGTTTAACTTGATAAGAATCTGCACTAACTCTTGAATATTCGTTTTTGTCAAGGAATGGTTCTTGACAAAGAGAATCTTATATGTCAAGAGGTCAGTGGGAGTCTTAAAAGGATCTTAAGATAGATTCAAGACCTAATCAAGAGTTTTGTTAATCACTAGACCACGAATTGAGGTTTGTAACTTATCGTGTTGACATATTCTGTGCCCATTCCAGTTAAAGTTGGTTTTGCATTGGAGTTATGAGAGTTCTCAACTGGTTGCATAACAACTTGGAAGCAATGGTAGGCCCATGTGCTACCAGGTGGCAATAAATTAATACTGCACAAGTTCAGTCCATATGAATTTGGATTTGCCATTAACCTTGCCGTGTGATAATGGTTATGTCAAATTCACATGGATAGGAACACATACACCATCAAAATCTAAGTGTCATAAGGTTTCTCTCCGATTCATGAAAATGATAGTGAGGAAAATCTTTCACTAAGTAGATTTAAATGGATAGCAAGTGTGAAGTTTGCATTCTCATGTCGTTAGTGGAGCGTGTGTGGTTGGATACTTTTGTGTTATATGATATGCTAGTTGATTATGTATGTTATTGTATGGAAGACCCCAGGAGGAGCCCGTGGCAGTTGGATATAAGACCATGTGTGATTTCTGGCTGCAAGAGGTATAGTTTTTTGGGGCACATTATCAACCTGTAGGGTATTTCGGTTGATCCACCCAAAGTTGAGGTGGTGATGCAGTGGGAAGTACCGAAGAATGCATCCGAGATCCGTAATTTCTTGGGTCTAGCAAGTTATTATCGGAGATTCATCCAGGATTTCTCCAAGATTTCTCTGCCTTTTACCCGCTTGACCAAGAAGAATGTGACATTTCGAAAGGGCACGGCCCAATTTTAGTGAAATTGACAATTTCGGCCCAAGTTTATGAAATTTTGCATTTTTGGCCTAAAAGCATAGAATTTATCCTTTTTGGCCCAAGTTTGATAAAAAATTATCATTTTCAACCTTATAACCGAAAAATAACATTTTTGGCTCAAATTTGTTTAAAATGACACTCAAGCCCACAAAAGTCAAAAATTTACAAACTTAGCCCAAAAATCGTGAAAGCCCAATATGAGGCCTATTTGTGAAAATTTACACTTTTAGCCCTTTTAAAATCATAAATACCATAGAGATCCAAATTTAATCAAAATAAATCCTTTTTGGTCCCTTCAAAACCCTGGGTTATATAATAACTACACTTTTTGATTATTTTGTCATTTTTGGCCCTCTTATGCGATTTTCTTAGTTTTAAACAACCTTGTAATGTTTTAAACTGTCACATCTGGAAATTTTGTGTCATGTAATCTATACACTCAAGCTAATGTGAATCAAAAGCTTAAGAACATGTGTAACACCTATGATTATAACTTCAAAAACTTCAAGTAACTACATCATACAAGTACTACAAATAGTCATCAAACAATTGGAAACCCTAGAAGTTCTTTTTTAGGTACACCTTGGACTAGAACTTCCTTATTGGATCCAAATGGGCCAATAAGCTTCCAAATAGACTATCATGGGCTTAGAACCCTAATTGGGCTCTAATTGGACCCACACTAAATTATTTCAACGTTTTGGGCCATATTGGGCCTAGAATGAAATAAATTAATGACTATGAACCATAATTAACCTAATTTGACCCTAACAAGTCATAAAAATCACCTTTATATTTATTTGGACCAAAAATCACTCAATTTAACCATGAAAATTGGGCTTAAGCATTTATGGCCCAAACATCCTCTTTTTCCCCACCATTCTCGGCCCAAGCCCAAATAAAAGGGAGGAGTTGACTTCTTGCATGACACATCATCTTTGTATGGAGGATATCTAAGCATTACCCTTCAAACATCCATGCATTCTCATTCTTCCATGCAAACATCACCTCAAGTTCTTTTCTTCTCTCCCTCCCTCTTCCTTCTTGATTCGGCCGAGAGTAACCCACACACACACACTTCACAAACTCTCTCCAAATTACTCAAGAAATCATCCTTCCACTCCATTCAAAAGTCTCGAAAATTTGGCTTGAAGCATAAGAATCATTCTAAAGAAATTCACCATCTAAGGTAAGTTAATGTTTAACTTATGATCTAACTCCCTCTACTTCATTAAAATCTCTTCTAAATTCATTCATTTTTGTGATCTTGCATCCTAGAGGTCGAAATCTTCACCAAAGGGTGCTTAGGCCAAAAATCACTTCATTTTCCTTCCATTTTCTTTGCAAAACCGAGCCCCCACACCCAAGGTGAGCTTCATACCCCCTATTTTCTGTTTTTATGAGTTTTGTGGGGGGGGGAATACAAGTGAAGGTGTAGATCTATATGTGTTTTGTATGCCTTGTATGATTTCCATGCTTACATGCATGCTTTTGTGTGCTAAAATGTTGGATCTAGCCATAAAACCCCTCAAAACCGAGATATATCTTATGTCAAATGATTTTTGCATCAGATATGTTTCTACATACAAAGTGTTGCAAGAAAAATGGCTAAGTAGTTTAGTAACAATCTTCTTTGGGCTAAAAACACAAATTTTGGGCCTAAAATGTGAAAAATACAAAATCAAGGATCCAAATTGACATCTCACGAATTCTGATGGATGAGGTGTGCCAAAACAGTTTCAATAAAACAAATTCTGGAAATTTACTCATTTAGAGGACTAAAAACATAAATTTCAAGCTTAATGGGCTAAAAATGACATTTTCGGCCCAATGAGGCCCATTATGCGAATTTTTCTGTTTTGGAGGGCCAAAACTGTGATTTTCTGTAAAACAGTGGACCATAAGTGATCCAAGTCCTTTTCAAAGGTTTAAAATGCTTTTTAAATTTAAAAAGGACCAAAGTTGCAAAAATTTCACAATTTGGGCCAAAATTGTCAAAATTGCGAAAAGAAGGGTTATAACCGAGAAAACTGAAATTCCAGGGACTTAAGCTGTTTTCTATGAAAAATATGCTGAAAAATATTTATTTCAATAATTTTTGGTGTTAAAATGTCAAGAAAATTGATTTAAGGACCAAACCGGAAAGTATTTAAGTAAAGGGTTGAAAAAGTAAATTTTACAAACAAGGAGGGGCTGAAAACAGAATATTTTCAAGACTAATTCCATGCATGCAATTTGACCAAATAATGGTACCGCGACTATCGACGAAACACAATACACTACAATACCAAAATCGTTGTAAAACGAATTGGTTCGGTCTCGAACCAATGAAAATCCGAAACTACTAACATGGCGACACTACGATACATACAAATAACGTTTGGGAACTTAACTTACATACGAGTGTGCACAGACGTCTACGCACCATCTTTGGGCCCCAAAAGTGTAAAATCTTGTTTGTTGGGCCTAGCTAGCCCAATGACCTGATCTTAAGGCCCGAAGACATATTTTTCTACGAAGTGTTGGGTTTCACCGACTTGGCACAACGTAGAGGGACTTTCAATGGCTCGTATACCACTGGTCCCCAAGGGTCCTTTGGTATTGCTAGTAAAGTCTACATATTTTTGCGAGGCGGGTCGGGGACCCCTCGTACACATATTATCCCCAACCGGCTAATAGAGTCATCGAGGCCTTCGTGTCCTCTTTCTCTTCGGATGTGGGACGACACGTAGTCAGGGTGGCTGGATAACGTGATTAGTACGGACGACGCCTTCGGGATCGTTAGTATTGCTATAAACTGGGCGTTTGTGTAATGCGGGTTTGTAGTAATTAATCATGCTCAAAAATAATCCAACGTCGCCTGGGAATGAGACTACTATTTTTGTAATGGTTTCAATGCAACTTAATGGATTTCAAAGGATTAGGAAAACATCGGGTTTTCCTAGGTTTTTCAATACATATCGGATTCGAAATGCATACAATTTTAGTGAACAATTGCTACAAGTATAGAAACAAACAAGCATACTTATGGATCTTCACAACCGTTTTCAAAAGCTTCTCTTTTCAGAAAATATCGGATTTTCTGGTGGTTTTCAAACGATACGAAACATTGTTTTTCAAATACAACTTATGAACTCACCAACATACCATATGTTGACGTTTTTTCAAAATACTTGTATTCTCAGGAAACCCTTGAATCAAAGGAAATCATATTCAGTGATGGCTTGCAGTTTGTTTATGTACGAGTCGAACAATTTATTTTGGGGAATGTAATATTTAAACAGTGTATGTCATGTAAACGCTACTGGTTGTACTATATTAATGAATGGTGACGAATGTTGTTATGTTTCATATATATTCAATGTTATGGTATACAATTGAGTCACAACAGCCCCCGGACGTTTCCGCCGTCTGGTTCGGGGGTGTGACATAAACCTTTTCTTTGCATAATAAGTTGTATCAACTGTTATGTTATACAAATATCATCATATTTTAGCATATTTTCAAGTTTATGAAGTTTAAAACACATAATCACAACATATATCATGAAAAACACACATAATCAAGCATATACACATAGATCTACACAAAACAACTTGTATTCTCCCCGAAAACATAGTATAAACCGAAGAATAGTTGGTATGAACTCACTTTGGTTTGATGAATTTGGTTTTTGAAGAAGATGGGAGGAGTTTTCGGCCTAGATCACTTCTTTGAAGAGATCTTCGATTTCTAAGAGATTTTATGAGCATGGATCATGAAATAGAGTGTTAAGGAGTGAAGGATTAGCATAAAATAAAGTTAATCATCTTACTTAGAGAGTAGCTTACCCAAAAGTGATGATCTTTGATGAAGTGTTCTTGATGCACAGTTACAACTCATGAAAATTTGGAAGAATGGAGGAATTCTTTGAAGATTTAGAGAGGAATTTTAGAAATGAGATAAATTTTGTAATGGTGAGTAGGAAGGTCAAGATTTTAACGAGGAAGGAGATAAATTAGTTTTGGGTATTACATGGAGAATTAGGAGGCTTAATCTTGGAAATATGTGATGCAAATGGCATGGATTTCCATTATGCAATAGTGATGTGTCAAGTTATTATCCTTATTATTATTATTATTATTATTTCCTTTTTTTATCAAAACCGAGGATGGAGTGAGGGAAGGAAATAAAAGATAATATTAAAAATTATTGAAATTACAAGGCCCAAATGTGGAAGTTTTCGGCCCATTAGGCCCTCCTATGGGTTTACGGCCCAAAAGGGTGAACATAATGGGTTTTCGGCCCATTTAAGTTCAAGAAGGTTGTTCACGGCCCATTAAGGCCCATGAAAATAAATGTAAGTCATTTTAGGCCCATCATGGCCCAAAATGATATGGTTTAATGAATGTAGGTCCAATTAGAACCCAAATGGGGTTCCTTGGCCCAAAATATCCAAATTGAGAGTTTATTGGCCCGATAGGCCCAATAAATGATTCCTGGCCCATTAAAATGTTTGAACTGGGAAGTTAGGGTTTCAAACCCACAATTGAGTGTATAAGATGTATTGAATTAGGTTTTGAACTTCATGCGTGAGTTCTGATTCAAATAGTTGTTTTTAAATGAGCATAGTGCATAATATCAACTTAAAGTTACAAATTATACAAGGGTTAATTACAGGTAGACAGAATTTCCTAGTTGAAAATGCTAGTTGTGACATTGTATGGTAGGAGATTCAAGACCCCGGTTTGTTGGGGCGAGGTTGGACATCGGGTCATGGGGAGCACTGAGGTAGTGCTCAAGACTACCAGGCTTATTCAACAGGTGTGCGACCGGCTACAGGTCACGTAGAGCCGTCAGAAAAGTTATGCGGACCGGCAGAGCTCGGATCTCAAGTTCCACAGTCAGTCATATGTTGGAAGTAGATATGAAGTAAGACTGTCATGAAGTTGGTTGTAGGTGTCAGGATATAAGACAACACTTCATGAGTGCTCATAAGTTCTGAGTATTAGAATCAACCCACGCTCACTGGAATCACTTCATGGAATTTTATCTCGAGTGATCGTGAGACGGTAATATCATATAAGTCTTCAAACCTAGAGATATGATTTGTTGCCTATGAATTGATTATGCATTGATTGTACGAAAACGCATTGGTAACTCGATGTTATAAAACGTGCTTTTGTGTATAATTCAACTAGTAGTAGAACAAAAATATGAGTCGAAGTTTATCTGTTCCTTCTTGGATTAGAAGCTGATATCTGGGCCCCTCGATGATTTTGTTTTGACCTATGTACCGGGCCCGGTCAGCACTAAGTTGATGTGTTCAATTAAGTTCTCTGTCAAACAAATCAGGAATCGGGAAACAAACTGCTGGACAATAAGTAAGACATTGTTCCATGTAATTGTCCGGCTGATATCTAGAACAGAGGATTATATGATCACTTATCTTAAATGGCGTATCAACATCTTCTCAGTTCCGAGAGACCTTGAAAGAGCTACGATTGCCGATCGGTTCCTGAAGTATTGCAGTTATAGTTATTAGACTTATCCAAGTGGGAAACTTTTGGATAAGGTGTCTAAGTCCATAACTATTTCTGGTAAGTACTTGACCCGACCCGGCATGGTCCATTTGGGTTGCATGGCATCATGCAATTGGATAAACTAAATGAGAGAAATAACACATATGGTTTATTAATATATTATAAGTTCTAATATATTAATAATATTATTTAATTAGTTTTGATCAAGAATTAATTTAGAATTAATTAAGTGATCAAAAGATAACTAATTAGATATATGGGTAGATTAAGTAAATCTTCCATATCTTATATAGTGGGCTAATAGGCTACATGGGTTATCAAGTTGGGTTCCACCCATAGGATGCTCCATGGAGTTAATCCATGGATCAAGAAATGAAGAGTCATGGAACATTAGGGTTTACCTAGTGTAACACGCTATATAAGCAATGTAACTCTCCCCAAAATCAGCTACATACACTAAGAAACAAGAGGGCTTGGCCAATTTTGCATGTGTTAGAGTATTCTCTAAAGTTTATTCTTTGCATTTGGTGTTGTGTGAAGCATTTGACGCATCACACTTGAGGTGCTAGGCTCACAAGGTTTCAAGGAACACTTTCAACAACAAGGTATGTATTTCTATCTTATATACAAAGAAAATTGTACCCCATGTATGCTAGATAGGTTCATAACCTTGGAAAACAACTTTGCATGATTATTAGACAAACATAGATCCAAGGTTATTAGGGTTGCATGTACACTTAGGAAGTGTTAGAATGCTCAAAACCCATCAGTGGTATCAGAGCCTAGGCTTGCTTGTTTGATTTTTGTGCAAACTGCTTGAAAAATCGAGTTTTCTGCTTTCTGCACGTATGAACTCGCCGAGTCCATGGGGGGACTCAATGAGTCCATGACCAAATGCAAGCTACTTGTCGAGTCTGTTCATGCACTCGACGAGTAGAGGCTGCAGTTTTCAGAATTTCGATTTTTGTTGCTGGAAATGGACTAGGAACATTACCCTAAACTGTTTTGGCGTTTTAAAACTTGTTTTAGTTGGTGTAGTGTTCATGTTAATCCATTTACAATGACAAATTATCAAAATTACAAGTTTTTAAGTGTAATTTTTGATTTATGAAAGTGTTCATATTCATATTCTTGATCTTATGATGTTTAGATGATCATAGGAATTATTTGTAACCTATGTGGTAGATTAATTCATGATCATTATGTGTTTTAATGGAGTCCATAACTTGTCCTCAAGTTATGGAAAACCAAAAGTCACTTTGTTTTAAAACCATTAAAAGAACACATGGGTTATAAAAATGAAGAGTCTTCATTTTTAATACTCTAATTAACTCATAAGTTACAAGAAATGAAAAGTTTTGAAAGTTTACAAAACTTGCCCTCAAGTTTTGGAACAAGTAAAGTCATATTAAAACTTTAGTTCCAACCCTTAGAATTTTAATAGTTAAAATTCAACCCTTATACTTTATAATATTATAAGTTGATAATATATATATATATATATATATATATATATATATATATATATATATATATATATATGTGTGTGTGTGTGTATGTATAAGATCAAAGTCGTCTTACCGCTAGTACGCCGCATTCACGAAGCTAGTCTATAAGGTGGGTATAAGGTTGTTGCCTATAAAATGGCAACTTAATGGGTTTCCACTCTCACCTACCGCTTGCTTGACTGGTGGAGGGTTGTTATCCAAACGGGTAGGACAAGGACTTATAAATTCTCATTAAAAGTATAATGATAATTATAAAGTAACTAAATGTTTTATTAAATTTCCAATCTTAGTTACTTTAGGAAAAATGTGAATAAGGTGTTAATCCATGAAATTACACTTTACACCTTGTCTAAGTCGTTAGTGGAGCGTGTGTGGTTAACCGGCACACTAACTTAAACATAACAAGGTAGGTAAAAGGGTGACTTAATGTTTATCATAGTATCGATGGAGCGTGTGTGGTTAACCGGCACATCGATTGAGGGGTAATACATTAAGGGTACCAAGTAATTTGCATGGTTACTTCACACCACGTTTTCTGATCCTCGGCATCCCAGTCACAAAACTTGGAGGGCACACTCGAGATTGAAACATGCCTTTGAAAAGTTCATTGAATCTCAAAAGAATCTAGGAGTTTCTAAGAACCAAATTAAATATTTTAATATTTCGTCTTTGGTGGAAATTGGTGAATCGTCATTCACCTACCTTTCAAATATGTTATTACTTAGATTACGGCATACCTCTTCTAATTATAATATATTGTGATTGGGTCCTAGCCTTAATACTACATTTGGGTGTTTTTATTAAGGACTATCTCTATTTCTAAACTAAACTCTTCTTCTTTTCAGATGTCTGCAAACACTGCTGCTTCTGGCTCTAATCCTAATGGCTCTTTTTCTCTAATGAACTTGTGTGTGAAAGTCACTTTTGATGGATCCAACTTTAATGAATGGATCAGAAACATCCGAATGATTACCCGCTACGAGGACAAAGAATATGTCCTCGATAAGGAGCTTAAGGAGATTGATGAGACAGTTGCTACTCCTCAAGAGATCACTGACTTTAGGGCACATGAAAGGGATGCCACCAAGGTGGCATGCATCATGATGACCACTATGACAGCCAACCTCCAAAAGTCCTACGCGGACTTCTACCCTTTTGAAATGCACCAAGATTTGATGGAAAGATACCATCAAAGTGCAAGAAAAGAGAGGTATGAAATCATCTCCTCCATGATAACAACCCGAATGAAGGATGGTGTACCCATCACGGGCCACATGCAGAAAATGCAAAGATTTATGGACCGTTTGCTGAAGCTTAATGTGAACTTCCCCGAGGAGCTTGCAATAGATATCATTTTGCACTCCTTACCTTCATGTTATGATCAATTCCGCTTGACATACCACGTGAACAAGGAAGAGGTCACTCTCAGCAAACTTCAAGGACTCTTAAAGACCACGGAAAGTGGTCTTAAGGGTAAGGCGGTTATTACTACTCCTACTCCTACCAACTCCGCCCCTGTCTTGCAATTAGGAAAGGCGAGGGAAGAAGAGAAAGAGTTCTTCGAAGGGTACCAAGGCTAGGATCCTTGATGGCTCTTCTTCAAGTGGAACCAAGAAAGGTTTCATCACTCCTTCTTCTGACCCAAAAGAGGCTGAATTCTTCTATTGCCATGAAAAGGCACATTGGAAGCGGAACTGCCCAAAGTACCAGCAAGATGTGAAGGATGGGAAAGTCAAACCCAACCATGCAGGTATTTACACTATCTTATCTAACAACTCACCCCATTCTAACTCATGGGTCCTTGATACCGGTTGTGGTATTCATATCTGTTCTGATTTACAGGGACTAAGAAGAAGTGAGAATGTGGAGCAAGGAAGAATAAACTTGATCATGGGAAACGATAAAGCTTCCCCTGTCACCAAGATTGGAGTTTATACTTTATCTCTAAGTAGTGGGTTTAGTTTAGATTTGAATAAATGTTGTTATTCGCCAGAAATGGCAAGAAATATTATTTCCTTTCATGCATTGTATAAACAAGGTTTTACCTTTTCATTTGATAATGAAGTTGGTTTGATTAATGCTTTCTTTAATAATATTCTTTATTTTAAAGCATTACCTTGTGATGGTGTGTATGAAACTGCATCTGTGGTTGATAACTTAGGAAATAATGTTTTGTGTATTGATTCTCCTAATAATAATAACTTGGATAAAGCTTCATTATGGCATTGTCACCGTGGACATATAAGCAAGAAACGCATAGGCCAACTCCAAAAGGATGGAGTCTTGGAGTCATTTGACCTAAAGTCAGATGATAGTTGCGAATCATGCTTACTTGGAAAAATGACAAAGTGACCCTTCATAGGTTCTTGTAAGAGGGGTGAAGGTTTGTTGGACCTTGTACACATGGATGTGTGTGGACCATTCAAACATGCCACAAGGGATGCTAATCGTTATTATTTGACTTTTACTGATGATTACAGTAGATATGGATATGTCTACTTAATCAAGCATAAGTCAGAGACTTTCGAAAGGTTTAGGGAATTTAAACATGAAGTTGAGAATCAGTTGGGCGGGAACATTAAGATGCTTCAATCCGATCGAGGTGGTGAGTATCTTAGTTTAGAGTTCCTCGACTATCTTAGGGAATGTGGGATTGTCTCACAATTGACACCTCCCAGGACACCACAGTTGAATGGTGTAGCTGAGAGGCGTAATCAAACCTTGTTGGATATGGTTCGTTCCTTGATGAGTCAAGCATCGCTACCAATCTCATTCTGGGGGTATGCCTTAGAGACTGCCGCCCATATCCTTAATCTAGTCCCTACAAAGAAAGTTGTCAAAACTCCTCACAAGATGTGGACTGGTAAAGTACCCAAACTAGACCACATCAAGATTTGGGGTTGCGAGGCTTTTGTGAGGCACGAGTCTCATGATAAGATAGAACCCTGAAGCGAGAGGTGTATTTTCATCGGCTACCCACAAAGATCCTTTGGTTACCTCTTCTACAGACCTAGTGATAATGTGGTCTTTGTAGCAAGAAGAGGAGTCTTGAGAGAGAGAGATAGAGAGATAGAGAGTTTATAAGCCAAGGAGACAGTGGGAGGCAAATTGACCTTGAAGAACTTCAAGATCCAAGTGGTGAAGGAACTTCAAACCCTAGCCCTCAACTTGAGGAGGAAACTCATGTTGAGCCAATTGACGAGTCTGTACCTCTGAGGCGTTCCACGAGAGTTAATAATGCACCTGAGCATTACTATGGTTTCCATATTACTGCGGAAGGTGAGACACTTATTAGTGATGAGACACTAGTAGGTCTGGATGAACCTAACAGCTACGCGGAAGCCATGGCAGGCCCAGAGTCTGCTAAATGGAAAGAGACTATGGATATCGAGATACAATCCATGTATGACAATCAAGTTTGGAACTTGGTTGAAAATGTACCGGGTGGTAAGACTGTAGGGTGCAAATGGATCTTCAAGAAGAAAACCGACATGGATGGTAATGTACACACTTATAAGGCTCGACTGGTTGCAAAGGGATCCTCTCAAACTCCTGGAGTGGATTATGATGAGACTTTTTCTCCAGTAGCCAAGATTAAGTCTATTAGGGTTATGTTAGCCATAGCTGCATTTCATGACTATGAAATATGGCAAATGGATGTCAAAATTGCTTTCCTTAATGGAAAGTTGACTGAAGATGTTTACATGAGTCAGCCAGAAGGTTTTTTCAGTAACGAGTACCCTAATAGAGTGTGTAAGCTTGAGAAATCCATTTACGGATTAAAGCAAGAACCTCGCAGATGGAATCTTTGCTTTGATGAGAAAGTCAAGGAATTTGGCTTTTCTAGGAGTGAAGATGAATCTTGTGTGTATGTCAAGGCTAGTGGGAGTATAGTTAGCTTTTGGTATTGTATGTGGATGACATACTACTCATAGGAAATGACATCCCAACTCTGCAGGAAGTTAAGTCCTGGCTTGGGAAGTGTTTCTTTATGAAGGACCTAGGAGAAGCTACCTATATTCTAGGGATAAGGATTTTGAGAGACCGGAGTAAAAGACTAATTGGATTTAGTCAAAGTACCTACCTGGACAAGGTGTTGAAGAGATTCAGCATGCAGAACTCCAAGAAAGGAGAGTTACCTATCTAGAGTAATGTCGGATTGAGTAAGACACAAAGCCCTAGTACTGAGGCTGAGATAGCAGAAATGAGTCGAGTGCCTTATGCTTTGGCAGTAGGCTCGATCATGTATGCTATGACTTGTACTCGACCTGATGTAGCCTTTGCCTTGAGCATCGTTAGTAGGTATCAGGGGAACCCTGGCAAGGCTCATTGGATTGCGGTGAAGAATATCCTCAAGTACCTACGGAGGACTAAGGACTGAGTCCTTACCCTCGGTGGGAGTGATGACTTGAGAGTTGTAGGGTATTGTGATGCTGGTTTCCAGACTGATAGGGATAATTTCCGCTCTCAGTCGGGCTGGGTCTTCACCCTAAACGGAGGAGCAATCACTTGGAAGAGTTCCAAGCAGGAGACAGTGGCTGATTCAACTTGTGAATCAGAGTATATAGTAGCAAGCGAGGCAGCAAAGGAGGCTATATGACTGAAGAACTTCATAGGAGACCTTGGAGTAGTACTAGCTATAAAGGAGCCCATGGAAATTTTCTATGATAGTGAAAGTGTTGTTGCCTTAGCCAAGGAACCAAGGGATCACGGGAGATCCAGACACATCGACAGAAAATATCATTTTATCAGACATCGCATAGAAAAAGGAATCCTCGTGGCAAAGAGGGTATCATTGGATGAAAACCCAACAGATCCCCTCACGAAGGGACTGAGTAGGGTTAAGCATCTCCAGCATGCTCGAAGCATAAGGCTGAAGGATGATGTAAGTTTTAGTAGTTAGATATATTATGAAATTTGTAAAATGTAATTGACATTTGATGATGAATAAAAGTTGTGTTTATTCATGAGTAAAGTGTTGTTATCTTTTGTCAATCGTTTACTATAATTTCTTTTGCATGTTTTGACTTCCAGAATAGTATGTTGTGGTTTCACATATTATTCAAAATTTCCACAGTCAGTCATATGTTGGAAGTAGATATGAAGTAAGACTGTCATGAAGTTGGTTGTAGGTGTCAGGATATAAGACAACACTTCATGAGTGCTCATAAGTTCTGAGTATTAGAATCAACCCACGCTCACTGGAATCACTTCATGGAATTTTATCTCGAGTGATCGTGAGACGGTAATATCATATAAGTCTTCAAACCTAGAGATATGATTTGTTGCCTATGAATTGATTATGCATTGATTGTACGAAAACGCATTGGTAACTCGATGTTATAAAACGTGCTTTTGTGTATAATTCAACTAGTAGTAGAACAAAAATATGAGTCGAAGTTTATCTGTTCCTTCTTGGATTAGAAGCTGATATCTGGGCCCCTCGATGATTTTGTTTTGACCTATGTACCGGGCCCGGTCAGCACTAAGTTGATGTGTTCAATTAAGTTCTCTGTCAAACAAATCAGGAATCGGGAAACAAACTGCTGGACAATAAGTAAGACATTGTTCCATGTAATTGTCCGGCTGATATCTAGAACAGAGGATTATATGATCACTTATCTTAAATGGCGTATCAACATCTTCTCAGTTCCGAGAGACCTTGAAAGAGCTACGATTGCCGATCGGTTCCTGAAGTATTGCAGTTATAGTTATTAGACTTATCCAAGTGGGAAACTTTTGGATAAGGTGTCTAAGTCCATAACTATTTCTGGTAAGTACTTGACCCGACCCGGCATGGTCCATTTGGGTTGCATGGCATCATGCAATTGGATAAACTAAATGAGAGAAATAACACATATGGTTTATTAATATATTATAAGTTCTAATATATTAATAATATTATTTAATTAGTTTTGATCAAGAATTAATTTAGAATTAATTAAGTGATCAAAAGATAACTAATTAGATATATGGGTAGATTAAGTAAATCTTCCATATCTTATATAGTGGGCTAAGAGGCTCCATGTGTTATCAAGTTGGGTTCCACCCATAGGATGCTCCATGGAGTTAATCCATGGATCAAGAAATGAAGAGTCATGGAACATTAGGGTTTACCTAGTGTAACACACTATATAAGCAATGTAACTCTCCCCAAAATCAGCTACATACACTAAGAAACAAGAGGGCTTGGCCGATTTTGCATGTGTTAGAGTATTCTCTAAAGTTTATTCTTTGCATTTGGTGTTGTGTGAAGCATTTGAGGCATCACACTTGAGGTGCTAGGCTCACAAGGTTTCAAGGAACACTTTCAACAACAAGGTATGTAGTTCTATCTTATATACAAAGAAAATTGTACCCCATGTATGCTAGATAGGTTCATAACCTTGGAAAACAACTTTGCATGATTATTAGACAAACATAGATCCAAGGTTATTAGGGTTGCATGTACACTTAGGAAGTGTTAGAATGCTCAAAACCCATCACTTCCTTCAAGAGAGCATGCAAGTCACTCCAAGAGTTCAAATCTCACAAAAGTTGGCTAGGGTTTCAAGGTGGCTGATGAAGAAGGTGGAGGTTGATTATGGGGAGGATCCCAAGGAGTTAGAGCCTTTAAATAGGCCTCATAACCATAGGTTTAGGGTTTTGGTCCAGCACGACTATGCTTGGCGTATCCTTAACTATACTTAGTGTAGGTCATTAAACCCGCGTCCACATTCCAACACCTACGCTCAGTATAGGGGACTATCCTACGCTTAACGTAAGTTGTACTTCTTAATACTTAAGCATAAAAATCTCAAAGAATCATACCTGTAAATTATGGATGTTACATTGGACACCTATTTCCAACAATAATATCAGCTACAAATTACAATCAATACATGTAGTTTTCTCAAAAGGTTCCAAAAACCCCATAACAATATTCTCCTATCGAGGTCTCCTATTTTTGTGATACTCAAAACTTAGAATTTGAAGAATCTAGTGATGAACTCACTCCCGTTGGAAGTGAACAAATAATCGATGACCACAAACCTGTTGTTAAGAAGACACATGATTATACAAATCGCCAAAAGTCAAAGAAATTGTTGGACAAGGAAGAGGTGCCTTTTGCTAAGGTGTATATCGATGTTTTTAATATAAGGCACAAAGAAATGAACAGAGGTAGGAGACATTTTGAGAGTGGTTTCTAGATCATTTTAATGTCCAAGTGGGATGTTTGGATCGTACAAGGTACCAAGTTAATTCAAACCGGAAAGATCTTTAAAAGAACTGTAACAATTTCAACAACATCTACAACAATAAGCCAGAAAATCTAGCTAATGAGAGATCTAAAGTCGATGTTTTAAAATCGACACAAAGAGAATATCGAAGGCTTAGTAATCATAAAGCTATTCCCTATGAAAAAACTTGAGAATTTCTAAAAAAAACCATGTGAAATTGTAATGCGTAAAAAGTCGGTGAAGACTCCCTGCCTCCTTCATCAAACAAACAGAAACATCTTCATCCAACGCCTACAAAACATCTTCAGATGCATATTTTCCACCCAGATTTGGCCAACAAGAGAAAACTTTTCATGTTGTTGACTCATCGCCTCGGAGACAACGAAAATTAAAGAAAATGACATCGACATCCTCACAACCGAATGAAATAGTTGATCTTGTTAACGAAATCACCGATATCTACACTAAAAAAATCAGAGGCAAAAGAAAGAAGATGATACCAATAAGAAAATTATTTCTTATATGAGAAATCAAAGAATGAAAAGTTCAACTATCGGAGAAGGAGATAGAGGCTCAAGATATGTTATATTTTCTCAATCTGCATAATCATTTGACTGGAGGTAGGAGTGTCAATTTATGACATGACACTACAAAAATACACGATACGAAACAAAATTGAGACGAAATCGAAATTTGAATTTGTGTTCGTTTCCTATTCGTGTCAAATGTAAAAAAACACAACTATGTGTTGTGTCCGTGTTTAAAATTTGGCATGAAATTGACACGATTTAGCATGTGTGTGTCGAGTTTTCATGTTTTTCGTCTTAAATGTGATTAAGTATGAATTATATAAACTAATAATTGTATTATTTTATGTGTGTCATGTCATGTTGTGTTTGTCGTGTTTTAATCAACTTGTTTTCATGTTAATGAAAATAAACACGACATTGTGTCGTGTCGTGTTCGTATTATATAAAACATTGTGGTGTCGTGTGTGTCAGACAAAAAAATGACACGATTGCCCGATTTGACACCCTTAACTGGAGGTGTTTCTGTGACCGTTGATCGAGAAGAAACAACAAATTGTAGCAAAATATGGTTAAGAGTTTTTGACTTTTATTTTAGGAATTTACGAACTTTAATTATCTTGTTTTTTTCATTTGTACTAGTTTACTTTTAATTGAAAATATTATGTTTTATTTTATTTTTCTACTTTTAAATTATTAATAAAAATTAATTTAACAAAAAATGAAAATTGAATGGGTTGGACGAAATGAGAAAGATGACTTTTCCATATGTTGTAGGATGAGAGAGATAAAAGAGAAATAATAAAAAAATTGACTTTCCAATGATATATCAAGCGGATTGGAAGTTATGAGAAAATTAGATACATTTCAAGAAAAAATGTCTTAACCTTTTAAGATAAAATAAGGATTAAAGTTAGAATAAAAAGTTTATGGTTTCGACAATCAGCTAACTAAAACTTAATGATTTGACTCAAAATGTTTGACAATTTGAAAAAAAGATCACATAAAAATCACAAAATCATTTATGTTGAGAAATGCTACTTCGATGACTCAGTGACTCACAATTGTTTAATTTTAGTTTTCCATTTATGTCCACAATGAGACTTGAACCCTTGACCTCATGGAAGGAGGACAACACTCGATACCGTTTAACTAGAAGCCCTTTGATAGTTAGTAACATCTAAATTGGATTCATTTGACTCAACAGGATATTTATTACAATCTCTAAACATGTCAAAACCCTTAAAATTATCCGAACCATAAAAATGTTTTAAATAGCATTCATTACAATTTAACAACCCCTAAACATGTTGTCATCTGCACGGCTTTCATTTTTTATTATTTATTATTTTATTTTTTTTGTGATTTTAATGGACAACTCGGTTTTAACTTTTAACGATTCAATTATTAGAACATTAGGTGTGAGACTCGTGTATTACACGAGTTTATTAAAAATAAAAATTTAATATGAATATATATAAACATTAAATATTTTATAAAATAATGCTTTCCATAACAAATGTAATCTTTTAGATTATTTATGAAAGAAATCCGATCGTTTGGAACATTTATGAGAATTTATTATTAAATTAATAGAATGATAACATTATATATATATATATATATATATATATATATATATATATATATATATATAACCCATTAGAATTTTTTGGAAATTTATTTTAAGAAAATTGAAATTTCCAAAAACAAGTAGAAAATAATAATTTTAAAAATCTTAAAAATATCATGTGTCAAAAATGAAAGAAGATGTAACAAATGGTAAAAAAACATTAGGGGATGATGATGATGATGGTAAAAGTATTTTTATTTACTAGGGGATAGGGGATGATGATGTGAATCGTCATCGGGTTAAAACGAGGCTTGCTCTACAATCTCCGCAATCTAAAGGGTCTTAAATGCAATATTCCACATTACCTTTTTCTAAGCAAACCAACACAACACCGTGTGCCTTTCTCGGCCAAATACATCAAAATCACTGGAAACTTTGAAAAATCTGGATACAGTCGAGTGTGAGAGAGCTATTTATAATGACTGTTTTTCCTTCAAAATTGGGAACCAAAATCCCACAAACTTTGTTCTTTGCCAACAAGAGCAACGATTCTCTAAAACCCAATGTAAAATTCTGGGTTTCCTTTCATAGTCGCAATTACCCAAAATCCACAACCTCCATTTGCTGTCTAAATACATCTGATCGAAAACCACACGTTTCTGACGAAATGGAGAAGAACGGCAATTGGGTGTCGACTGAATCACACCCAGATGAGAAATACGGTAAAGAATTGGAAATTGCTGTGAAAGCCGTTCATGTTGCTTGTTTGTTATGCCAGAAAGTTCAAGAAAATTTGATCTTTAATGGAAATGGAGATGTTCAAGCCAAAGACGATAATTCCCCTGTCACAATTGCTGGTAATCTTTGATTCTCAATTTCACTTTTGATTTTCAAATTCATTGTCTTGGTTGTGTGGTAATTGCTTGAAGATTAGTGAAACTGATTTTATGCGGGTAGCAAGAACAATTGTGTCTTAATTCTTTATTTCAGAACTCATTATTTCTATGTCTACTGGTTAATGAATTGCAAGAGCTATACTTTCACTTATGGAGGTCAAATATAGAAGTTTCAAACTCATTATTATTATTGAGTATGTACGCATTATACAGTATATTTATTTTTTTAAAGAAAAATTGATGATTATGAGTTAACTTCCAACAAGTACTACAAAGAGAATCATGTTTGTAACAAAGTTAATTCTCCAACATTGATTCGATAAAGTACTACGTTTGACCTAAAAACTAAAAGTAAGGCAACTTCACAAGTGCCAATGGGATTCATTAATTTGTGGAAAGATTTTCTTTACACAAAGTAAGTACCTATAATGGACTTATAAGTGACAATCCTACTCATTTTCGATTTTGCTTTCAAGCTATGGACTAGCAACATGTAAAGTTACTATGATCGTAAAGCTACATGATGAATTCATGAAAAGAGTATCTTTCTCAAAAGCAATTAGAACATTATTTTGGATATGAAGTTTAAAGTGTTGTTTTTTATTACTTGATAAAGACTTGCACTTACTCCAGTTAGTCATACACTCACTTTAAGTCCAATACACGCCAAACATAGTATAACCTGTTCTGTCATGTCATGTCCAGTGTGATTATCAGTTGTAACAATCATATCACAAATTTATTAACAGATTGGAGTGTGCAAGCAACCGTTAGCTGGATATTATCCCAAGCATTCGGACCAGAAAACGTATCAATCGTTGCAGAAGAAGACATCGAAGCCCTCTCAAAACCTAACGCCGCCAGCCTCCTCTCATCCATAGTCACAACCGTCAACGACTCCCTATCCACCGCCGCCACTTTCAACCTCCAACCGCCAGCCACACCTCTCAAAACCACCCAAGTCCTCGAAGCCATTAGCCGCTGCAACTCAACCGGCGGGCCCACCGGTCGATTCTGGGTACTCGACCCGGTCGACGGGACCCTAGGATTTGTACGCGGAGACCAGTACGCGATTGCGCTAGCCTTAATTGAAAACGGGCAGGTGGTGCTCGGGGTTCTTGGGTGCCCGAACTACCCGTTGAATAAGGAGTGGTTAAATTACCAAAATGGGTATCGGAGGATGCTTTCGAGATTGACTAAAACAGGGTTGGATAGCTGGGATGGGAAAGGGTGTGTGCTTTATGCAAAGAAAGGGAGTAAGAAAGCATGGATGCAACCGTTGGTGAGTGGAGATAAAAGTTTTGTGTGGCCGAATTCTGCAAGGCCGGTCACAGTGTCGAGTATTGATAATCCCGTTTTGGCTACGTTTTGTGAGCCCGTTGAGAAGGCGAACTCGAGCCACTCGTTTACTCAAGGGTTGGCTCATAGTGTTGGGCTTAGGTACTTGTTCTTTCTCTTTTCAAGTCTTTCAATTTTGATCCGAGTGAAATGTCTTAAGTACCAATATAGGAAACTTACTTTATTCTAGATATCAATATAGGCAAAGTACTTTATTTTTTACCAAATAATAGCAAGGTATCACATACTTACATTTCACTACCAATATGGGTAACGTAATCTATTTGTTACATTTTGTTATTGCTATTATTGGTAAAAAAAAAATGTAAGTATGTTGTTATTATGGGTTATCTGTAAAATTTTAAGTACAGCAAATTTGGAGGAATAGCAACGTACTTTTTTCACACTGCCAATGAATTCAATGCACTTTATTTTTAACTCATGATAGGCTACGTACTTATATTTTTTTTTACCAATGATGAACAATTTTACTTTATTGTTTTACCCAAAATAGTAACTTACTTACATTTCATTACCAGGTAATGTACTCAATTTGTTATATTTTTTTTGCTATAAATATAAGTATGTTATTCATATTCTGTTATATGTAAATGCTATATATTATTTGTAAAAAATAAATAGATAGATTGCTATCATAGTTACAAAAAAAATACATTTATCATACTAGTAAAAATATGAAGTGTTCTGTTATTTTCTGCAAATTGCTCTTTTCAATACCAAGAATCAACAAATCGATCATTTGTAATGGTCACAGATATTAACTATACAATGAAATTTGCAAAATTACTTGGATATCCATGACTGTTGCAAACACATTGCGAGTTGAGACATTCATAAATTTACTAATCTACCCTTATCCCGAAATTCAGGGATAAATCGGGAAAATCACATGAAATTTTTTAATTTTCACCCTCGTACTGCAGGAACCAACCATTACGAGTATACAGTATGGTGAAATACGCCGCCATCGCTCGTGGAGACGCAGAGATTTTCATGAAGTTCGCAAGAGCCGGATATAAGGAGAAGATATGGGACCATGCCGCCGGAGTTGTCATCATTGAAGAAGCCGGCGGAGTCGTCACCGACGCCGGTGGCCAGCGACTCGACTTCTCTAAAGGTATGTACTTGCAAGGACTAGATCGAGGTATAATCGCATGTGCTGGCGCCTCCCTACATGAGAAAATCATGAGAGCAGTTGATGCCAGCTGGAACTCTTCTAGCCTTTGATCCATCACATAATATCTTAATATCCGCCGTTGGATTTTGTATGATATGTTTTTAGAGTACAGAAGGGGAGAAAATATTTGCTCTAGTAAAATAAATTTTCTTCACTTATTTGACCAAATAAAGAAAAGTAGGAAACGAAAAAAAAAATGGTTGAATTTAAGATATATAATGGTCAAATAAATAACTTTTGTAATACAGCTTAGATGATTTGGTACCAAAATAATATTGTTTTGTCAAATGCATGATTTTTTTTGTGGGTTTTCCTTTGTATTATATATCATGTAATTATATTGGGTTATTTTGATTAATTTGCCATGAGCTATTTCATTTTTGATTTCAAGTTTTCAATCTTTTATCTGTATTTAATATGCCATTAAACATGTAATATAGACACATTCAATGGAGCCAAATTTTGTTCATTTGTTGAATCATATAATCCACAACTCAAAAGCATTCAAAAACAAGAATCACCAATCTCTTCTCTTATTATAGTTTATAATCAAATATAAAAATAAAATATAACCGATTTACAAACAAAGTTAAAAACTATCAGTTCCTCTCCTTCTCCTGCCATCTTTCTAAACTTTTTTACAACTCAAATCCATTTATGAAATTAAAATCAGCAAATATAATCTCACCATTAAAAAAAAAACATTATCAGAATCAACGTAACTCATGCCTCAGGTTGGTGACACCTCAAGCACCCCCACGTCTCATCTCTGCTGCTCTGCCACTCCCTCGGAAATACATGTATACTTGCTGCATAATTAGGAATAATATGAAAAAAAATATATACTTAATATTCTTAATAATAGCTTTATTAAAACATAACAATAACAATTAACCAATGTGGATAAAAGGGTTGTTTATTTGTGAAAGAGAATAAACCTGAATAACCCAAATGCTGAGCAAAGACTCGAGACAGAATAGCCCGAAACCAAGAAAGTAGAAGATCTATACAAAATAATCATAATTAGTACTAAAATAATAAACGTTATATTCTTAAAAGATTAAAATCTGCACAAAAACTCACCCCAACTAAAGCTTGATCTCCTACAAGATCAACTGCTGGTAGGATTCCTCTGTTCAATGGAAAGCAAAATTGTTACAAAAAAAAATGAAAAAGGGCAAATTTGGCCTAAAAGGGATGAATATATTTATAAAAAGGGGGAGGAACTCACGTGAGAGATTTCCCTTTGAAGACAATGGGAGGAGCAACAGCCGCAAAGATTACAAAACCTATGTGTAACTGTAAGCAGAAAAATAACAACAAACAATCAGAAAATGATAATGTTTCTTTTTCATTATATTTTGCATTTTCGTTCCCATAATTTGTCCAAATTGCTTCTTTGGAAACCATAGTAAAAAATCAAATACAATGGCTAAGGCTTTTTACCAAGTAAAATAGGAAGAACCAACCAAACCCGAATGCACTTTCCTTCCTGCAAACACAATTAATAATGTTAATCAAAAAGATAAGAAGATGATACTTTGTTAAGCAAAATGCAAGAAAACAGCAGCATGTTTTTATTTATTTGTAATTGTAGCGTTTAAAATCTACCCAAAAATAGCAATGTCATCCAAATACAAAGCAATTTTCATTGTTATAACTGGGTAGATTTTCCAAAGCACAATGGCTTAATAAGAAATGAATTGAAATACAATATTTTAATAAAAAGGAATGAAAGTAGGATGCTATAAAGCGTTACCTAAAAACACGATAAAGTGGCCGATACCACAAAACATAGCCAAGTGGAACCCCTAATATGAAGTAGATAACTGCAAGAAACCAGATCTTCACGTCTGTAGCAAAAGGAAAAAAAAAAAACATATTAGAATAATTTAAGGACAGGTACTAATAAAAATTTAAAACAAAAAGAAAATAAACACACACCTTCTCCTTTAATCCATGCAGTCGTTGTGGCTATAATATTCCAAAAAAGACAAAATACCAACCCTGTTTGCAATAACAATTGTATACTATTAGAAAAACTTTATAAAACTGTTTGATTTTTTAATCAAATGATCTTGTGACTCAAAAGCATCAGTAAGTTATAAATGACAATGGATCAAAAGCCTCCCATGAAAGTTACAATGTCTTATGAAATTGTTGACTATTAGTCAAATGACCAAAAGCCTTCCATTATGCAAATAATAAAGAAATTTGAGAACCAAAACTAATAAGTGAATAAAATAAACACATACCCAAGTATGTCATGAATGCAACATACTGCAATTTCTGTAGATGAATCGGTATCTCATTTGCAATATCGTGATGAATGATTGGGAAAAATGGTGGCCAATTTTTCTCCTCAAGAACAATACCAGCTGAAATGCAAAAAGATGAATTAGTTTATAAAAAATTTGGACTTGTGTATATGATATAAAAAAAAATGGGACAAATATGAAGATGAATTACCTCGAGCAGCTGCCTCCTCTTTTCGTCTTACTATCTGCAAAAAACCCAATCAAAAAAATAACGAGGTTGGTGTTAACAAAGGTGAAATAGATAGCCATGTACTTTTAATAAATAAACATTATTATAACAGTTTACTTTCAAATTTGTTTTTTTAGAACCATAGCAGTGAAAAATTGAAAATTGCTTTGTATTTAATTGAAATTGCAAATATACAAATCAATGAACATTTACCTCTTCTCTCTTCTTCAGATCAGCTTCCCTAGCTTGAAGATCCCTCTCTCTCTTCTTCAGATCCTTCAATAAATTTCCATTGATACCAACATTTGTCAACAACATTCATGTAAAAAAATAAATTAATAAACTAATAATAAGATTTAATAGTCAACCCTACCGAAGCAGAATCAAGAGGAATGTCAACTGAGGCATTTCGATCATAATAATTTGCTGGTTCGTGAGGAAGAAGTGAGATCTTAGAACTTGGAGCAGAAGGAACACCCTGAAAAAACCCATCCAATTTATATAAATAACATCTGGAAAATTATATAATTCATATATAAACATAGCAGAAAATCCCAAACTTTATGGTATATATGGAATTTTGAGTTAATGCTTGATAGAGAAAGTAGCAGAAATAATATTTCCCCCTATTAAGTCTTTTAACTTTTTTAAAATTTGCCCTCGTGTATTTTTCTCAAATATATTTTCAAACATTAGACAACACTTTATGGGAACAAAAAAACAAAAAAAAAAAAAAAAAAGGAAACAAGGCCTTACTGTAGTGTAAAATGAACCCCCACTATAATTTGTTTTCCTGCCTTTTCCCGCTGCTCCTTCCTGATTATGTAGATTCAAAAAGACGTTAGAATGACCAAACATATACATTTGTTAAAAAAAATATTAATATTAACATGAGTTTGCAAAATGTGAACAAATAATCACTTAAAATCACTCAAATTCATATATCATTAATCAAAGACTTTCAAATAAAGGATCATTGTCTTTTTAATGCGTGGATTACATTAATCATTTTGGCCACACTTTGTATGGATGTTTTAAAAACAAAAATGTAATAAAATAGAAACATAATTATGTTTGAAATGAAGAGTCTATGATCTCATTAGCTTTACAATACGCAAAAGCATCGGCACTTTTTGCTAATCATGTGAGCAGAGGAATCGTAGTAAGAACTGCTTAAAAATTAAAAATCACAATTCAGTTCCATAATCAATAAATACAGATATTATGCTGCAAATAAGTTGAAGATCAATTGAAATCGAAATTCAAACAAAATCGGATTCAGCAATTCAGGGCAGAAAAACAAGTTCAATCCTGAATCATAATTAGCGTCGATCAAGTAAAAGTTCAAAGGGAAAACCATGATCAAACATTTAGATGAGACGTTACAAGCAAATTGGAAGCAGAACTGATAACTTACAGCGAAGGGGTTGACTTCCTCCCCATCGTCAAAGGGATTAGGATCATAACGACCAGCCATCAGCACCAAATTCAGGCGGGAGAAGATCCCAGTTAACACAACGATGAAAAACAAGTTGAGAGAGAGAGAGAGAGAGAGAGAGAGAGAGAGAGAATTCAAAGAAGTTTTCAAAAGCTTAGGCGTGTAATAAGTTTACAGTTTTCTATCGTTGAAATACAAGAAGAAGAAGAAGTAGAAAGAAAAAAAAAAAAAGGAGAGAGACAAACGGTATGGTCAGCAGACAACATCAAGATGAACTTTCAAACATCCTTCATTTTCGTTGAAAAATATTTTATTATATATATAAGAAAATGATTTAAAAAACTTTTGAAACTTTCTAAACAAGTTACAAACTTTGTTTTCATTAAATAATTTGAGTCCGGAAATACTTTAATAAAATTGTCAAATTATCCGATTCAATATGAAAAAAAATTAGAATCTGATTTATAATCATTAAAGTTAATATTTTGTGATATAATCTTTAATATTTTATGATATAATATTCAATGAATTATGATATAATATTCAAATACTGCCTGCTGTAAAAGTCAATTTATTAATATTTTGATTTAATTTAATCGCTATTATATTGGTTCTAGAAGTGTATCAAGCGTGGAAAAGCAAAAATGTGTTCAAATTTGGTTATAGTCTTGCTTGGTTGGCCATTTAGTGGTTTGAGTACATGAAAAAATAATCATTAGTTTTAAATGAAATTATATTTAATAATTTAAGTTTTGATATTTCTTTTTGAATAGCTAACACGTAGTTTTCTAAAATCTATTTCTAGTCTACATCTTCATCCCAGGTAGGATGTGAACCTTCAATCAATTGGGGCATTTTATCAACAAATAAATTTCTTTTGTATTAAAGTATATAAATTTTAAATTTATACTTTATAGGATTGAAGGTTCAAGTCGTCGGAAGATAAAAAGTATAGATTTAGTACTAAGATTCCAAAAAAAAAGTATAAATTCTAAATTAATATATCTAAAGAAAATGAGCAGTTCACCATATATATAAATTCGAAATTAATAAAAAATCAGAACTCTGGTTAAATCATATGAAGTAATTTGAATCTCAAATGAGTTCTAGAATATCAAATTAACTCATATAATGGACGAATTTTATATTTTATATACCATATGAACGACTCACAATTGACTTAATTTTTTAATAATGTTACACGTATCGTTCTTGAACATGTGATTGATATATACTTTTATTAAATTTAGTGTCATAACAAAATCCACGGCTATAGCTATAAACTCTAGGGTTCCAGTTTCACTCATCATCTATAGTAAACCCCACTGCAATGTTCCACCACCTCGCCGTCCACTTCCTACGCGACCCAACCACCACCGCCACCACCATTACCACCGCATTTCCACTTAGAATCACCACGCCAATCATCACTATTTTCATCTGAGGAAGGAGCAGATAAGTAAATCTTCCTTCTGTTTCAAGTCTTCCCTGTATACTCAAAGATGTCTGTAGCGTATCAGCAAATGTCTGCTTTCAAGAGCTCTACTTCGTGGGGGAATGACTCTCCTTTCCGGGTTGTGCGCTCGAATTCGACGAATACTCGCAATAGGTATTCATTACAAACCCTAATTGTTTGATGTGGTTGCTTTTGAATGTCCTGTTTTATTACAATGCAGAGCAGCGAGGATAACCGATAATGTTTTTTTTGCTCAGTATGATTTTTGAACACCTAAAGCGCTACATCTTTCAACGTGATTCCAGCTGTTTTATATACAAATTTCACTTTATTTGTGCTATGGAAAAATTATCCATCGTGTATGTTATGATAGGATATCAAATCTTCGTTTTCAACCAGAAAGTGACTACTAATCTTTTTATACTGTTTCTAAAATTACTGGCTATTTGCTTTTTAACACAGAACAATGGTGGCCAACTTTACCACATTGGTTCTTAGCATTAGATGTGAGGCTGATTATGGAGAGAACCTATCCCACCATGGATTTAGTTGGTCTACTGATTAGTGAGAGAAGTTGTAGATTTGATCATGACATGGGGTGTTACATGTCAACATTGTCATATCCAAAGAAACCTTGAATTTTATAAGTGCTTCTTCCACATTACCATGCTTGTCCCACCAACAGTAATTCCTTTCTTTGTTTGTTATGATCAAGCAGGAGTGCAAGATGGGTATCCCCAAAAGCAGCTGTAATCCCCAATTTTCATCTACCAATGCGCAGTTTTGAAGTGAAGAATCGGTATCCATGCTATATCTCCTCTTTACACCCCCACATACAGACAATGAAAAGTATTCCTAAATGAATACACCTTCCTTGTATGTTTCTTAAAATTGCAGTATAATTGTTATGGTTATAAGTAGGAAACAACATGATTCATTATGGCAGTGAAAATCGCTTTGTATTTGGATGACATAGACAAATCAATGAAAGTAAATATCTTTTATACTCTGCTAATACATTGTTTTGCTGTCTTATCAGGACTTCTACAGATGAGATAAAGTCATTGAGATTGATAACTGCAATTAAAACTCCATACTTACCTGATGGGAGGTTCGATCTGGAGGCTTATGATGCCTTGGTGAATATGCAGATTGAAAATGGAGCTGATGGTGTGATTGTTGGTGGAACCACTGGTGAAGGCCAGTTGATGAGTTGGGATGAACACATTATGCTCATTGGCCACACCATCAATTGCTTTGGCACATCAATCAAGGTTCAAACTTCTCTCATTATTGTGCTTTTCAATAATAGCTCAGTAGCAATAAAATTTTGTATTTTGCTTCTTTTTAACATGAGTTTGGTTTCAGGTGATAGGAAACACGGGAAGCAACTCAACTCGAGAAGCAATCCACGCAACCGAACAAGGGTTTGCAGTGGGAATGCACGCAGCCCTTCACATCAACCCATACTATGGAAAAACCTCACTGGAAGGTCTCATTTCCCATTTCAAATGCGTGCTCCCAATGGGCCCCACAATCATCTACAACGTCCCCACCCGAACCGGGCAAGACATCCCCCCAACCATCATCCACTCTCTCTCCTCCAACCCAAACCTAGCTGGCATCAAAGAATGCATGGGTCACAACCGAATCCAAATCTACACCCAAACCAACATCACAACATGGAGTGGGAACGATGACGAGTGTCATGACTCACGGTGGGACCACGGTGCCACGGGGGTGATATCTGTGGCTAGCAATCTGGTTCCAGGGTTGATGCGGGAGCTTATGTTTGAAGGTAAGAATTTATCGCTTAATTTGAAGTTGTTGCCTTTGATGAAATGGTTGTTTTGTGAGCCGAATCCGATTGGGTTGAATACGGCTCTTGCTCAACTTGGAGTTGTGAGGCCGATTTTTCGGCTTCCGTATGTGCCGCTTCCTTTGGAAAAGAGGGTGGAGTTTGTTGAGATTGTTAAAGGGATTGGAAGGGAGAATTTTATTGGGGAGAAAGATGTACAAGTTCTTGATGATGATGAGTTTATCTTGGTGGGTAGGTATTAGTTACTTTTTTTTTTGTTGAGTTAGAAAGTTGTGTTTGGTTTAGGCTGTGTATTATGTGCGGATTTTGTTGTTTCGGCTGGATTTTGTTGTTTCGGCTGAAATCGTACCTTATTCAATAAAGCTTTCAACTTTGTGATGGAACTCAAATATAAGGTGATAGAATGATTACTAAGGCGTTGTCTGGTGATGCTTTCGTTGATACGATTTTGTAAGTTGATTTTGTTTTCTAAAAGCTTGAATAAATGTTTTTTAAGACATTGTCTAGGTTGGTTTTATGTTTCTGAAGTTGTAAACTTAGAACTACATAAGGAAACAAAGGTTGTTAATTAACATGTCTTTTACGTTGAAGTTAGAGGTTCAATTCTTTTTTAAACTATTTTTTATATTTATTGATTTATTTTTAATAATTGAATTGACGTTCAGTTGACAGTCAAATGAGGGGATTACAACCCCAAAGTTCAAACCTAGGATCTTACGTTGCATGTTACATAAATTTAAATCAATTGATTTAGAAAGGACAAACAATACACTTAAAGTCAAACCTTTTGAGTGTATATATGCACTAAAGGAAATAACCTTGGGGCTGTTTTAAAATCGATTTCAATTCGGGCTTGTAACAAATCTATGTAAAGTAGCTTTGCTCGTTTAC
This sequence comes from Lactuca serriola, assembly GCF_051521515.1. Taxonomy (NCBI): domain Eukaryota; kingdom Viridiplantae; phylum Streptophyta; class Magnoliopsida; order Asterales; family Asteraceae; genus Lactuca; species Lactuca serriola. The sequence continues at coordinate 90,291,891 of NC_136411.1, read as the reverse complement.
AATATAGAAATGAATTTTAGTTCTTCCATAGTGGCTAAAAAAAACCTTTAGGAACAAATATTTGTTTCTATAGAATTTTAAAAATATATTAAAAAACATCTTCCGAAAAGCATTAAAATAAAGAAAAGTAAATAAGCTAATATTTGTATAGAAACAAAACATAATAGGACATCTAGAAAAAAAAAAAAAAAAAAAAAAAAAAAAAAAAAGGCAGTTGAAGTAACTTTTTTTGTGTACAGTCGATCTATTTGTCATAATGATACACTGAACAAATTAAGCATCAAATGAGTTGTACAAGTTTTTCTTTTCACACCAAAGACTAGGGACACATGCTCAATGCAAATGTAAAAAGATTTTTGTTCTCATTTCCATTGACTTCTACGATTATTATGCAAACTAACGAACAATAGAGACAAGTAAAAAGAAACAACCGTGTATTGTACAAACGAACTCAAGAGTCAAGAAGAAACAATCATCGATTGTTGTACAGTTTAGCTTAAGTGCTTAACCCATTAAAGTTCATCAAGTCTAAAAAAAGTAAGCCCTTAGTGTTGGTAGAAAATTGAGAGAACAGGAAATCCGTTAAGGCATCTCCAACACATTAGTGTTGAATCAAATTTCAGGAAAAATATACTAAGAAATAATTCAGTACACTTGTCTGATATTAATGTTAATTCTTGAGGTTTTAATGTATTCCAAATAACAAGTATCATCTTCACCTGAGAAATGCTTTTCTAAACAATCGATCTCTGCATTTTCTGTATCGGTAAAAATCCGAGGTATCCCTGCAAAACAATCACAAATTATCACTCAAGAAGATAAATGGTATGTTTGGTTGGATGGGATGGAATGGAACACAATAAAACCCAAACAGATTTATAATAAAACATAGGTTTTCCATTTATATCTTTTGAGGATAAAAAAATTAATTTTTCATGCCATTCCATCAGAGAAAATAAAAATAGTTCAGTTTATGTAGTGACCATGAAAACGCTCCCTTGCTTCTCCAGCCATAAGAACAATATCACCACTGCGCAGAAACATAGCTAACGGTTCATCATTTCTGGACTTCCCTCCAAGAAGAAAAATTGCTTTGCATCCCAAACTTCATTAATAAATCAAACTGTCCATGTCAGCTCCTATTATATATTTAAATAAAATTATGATGCAATGTAAATATACCTACCTCATGCTTACTATAGGTTTGCTCCAATCTGCCTCCATGTCATCAAGGTGACCACCCAACATATCACCTATAAAATCACTAAGTTAATATATATATATATATATATATATATATATATATATATATATATATATATATACACACACACACAACAGTTTCACAGTTAACCTATTTCACTCCAACCTTTTTGCTCCATTTTTCTGAAAAAAAGTGACCTAATTGAAAGTACTATGAAACTTTTTACTATTTAGTGACATTTCCACTTGATCTAACTAAAGACTTTCGACATTAAGAATCTTCAAAAATTAAAATGTATAAAGATATTAGTATGCAAATTGCAAATAGCAAATAGAATTAGTACCTGAAGCAAAGTAATTAACAATAGCAGCTTCTGGTTGAAATTCTTCTCCAACTGGCATAGCAGGAGAAGCCATTTTCTTAGCAACTTCACAAAGAGCATCCGGGATCTTGTTGTGAGGGAGTGAAACATTATAACTCCTCTACATGAAAACATAAAAATTTTTACCATAAATTATCAATGTATACTATAGAGTCTCTACAAGTAAATAGTCTGTATAAATTTGGGGTTGTGAATAAAAGGCAGACCTTTGACCAGTCAAATTGGAGACCAAGAGTACTCCATCTCAGTTTCCTTAGCAAGACAGATGCTGATATTGATTTACTAGTATTTGTATTTCCACTTGGTTCATCACAAGTAGCCCATTCCCATTTATGAGTATGAGCATCTTCTTCACCAGGTAATATTATCTTTTCCTCTTCAACCAACACTTTTCTATCTTTTGCAGCATTGAACAGATCATGTATGGCTCCATGAACAGCATTGTGATTAGTTCTGTTTGGAGGTTCAGGAAAACTCACTAAGCTCTCCTTAATCCATCTGTATTGTTCCTCAATACTCAATGCTTCAGGAATGAAATAGAAACCTGCAGTTGAGAACACACATCATTATCAACTATCAACTATATGTACTATAAACAAATTAAATTAACCACATAACATAACCATAAGAGATAAATAAATAATGATTGCATACCAGGGCATTTATCCAAACTGAAAACTGGCCTAGCAAACTGACATTCAAGCTTTGAAACTCCAATAGGAAGATGAACATCATTGTTTCTAGTAAAGGACTCTGAAACAGACTTAAAATCGATAACCTCTGACAAATCTACAGGCCTCGGTTTCTTCTTCCTGAAATTAAACAAACCATTTACTTTACAACTTCAAACTTCAAATCAACTATACAATACAAATTAATGAATGAATTTCTTACTTTTTGGAAGATTTGTTATTATCATAATATAGTTTGTACTTTTTCTCAGTTTTTCGAAAGGCAGTTCTCTCTGAATCTTCGTTTACGCCATCAGATCCATACATTTGATGTATCCTAAGAGTTTGAATCAACCACAAATAATATATTTTTAAAAAAATCATTAAAACAACTTCAAAACAAAGTTGCAATTCTTTTAGCAAAGAAAAGGCAACTAATATACATTATTAGTTATGATATATAACATAATATATAACATAATAACATAATGGTTGATAAATAGATCAAACCATATTTGTACAAGTTTAAAACAGCTAAAATCAATTTTCTAAATGGTCCAAGAATCATTCATCAAACAAATTTCACATATTATACCAAAAAAAAAAAAAAAAAAAAAACAGATATAACTCGTTCGCTATGTATTTCAATGAACTACGAAATATATGAATTAAAGCACTAAAACATCAGATGTGAATACTATTCCAGCAACAATAACTAGTTTCAGTAAAAAAAAAAAAAAAAAAAAAGATTTCCAGCAACAATAACAACTAATTTCAACAAATTGAGCAACATTTTTCATATTTCAGCAAAGTATATACATTTTCAGCAAACAAATCTGATTTCCAGCACCTATGAACATCTGATTTCAGCAAACAAATACGATTTTCAGCAAATGTACATATGATTTTCGTGTTTCAGCAAACTAATCTGATTTCACCAAAAATAACATCTGATTACCAGCAACTATAACAAACCCTAAAAGATAACATCTTTTTTTAGGAAAACTGTTCTTACCGTTGGCAGCAGAGGTCGGAGACGATGGTGAAGATGTGGTGAGCGAAGGAGACAACGAAAGCGGGCGTAACAGGCGGAGACGGCGACGGTGGGCGTGACAGGCGGCGACGACGGGCGTGAGCGATTGCAGAGCAGAGGAGAAATCTGGTGACGTTGCTGAGCAGAGGAGAAGTCCAGCGAAGTATGCGAGCGGTGGTCGGCGTCAAGGTTCTCACCTAAGTCGAAGCATTCACCGGTGAGAGATGTTATGGCGATCGACAAGGGTTTTGGGGAAGAAAGTTTTATTTGAAGAGGAAAAAAAAAAAAGACGCGTTCATAGCTGCTGATAACTTCAACTGCATATTTCCAATTTTACCCCGGCAACGTAAAGGGTAATTTTGTCATTTCACAACTGTTGATTACACAAAAACAAACTTCCTGCAAAGTCTCTCCTCCGGTCTTTGGCGCGGAAATTAGCATAACATGTTGGAAAAACTTCGATTAGAATTCAGATTTTAGAAAAATCGATAGAAAATGGTGCATAGAGCAGTAATCCATGGTGTGGTTCTGAAGGGGCTATGGCCAACATCCGTTAATCGTACTTCCTTTCGCCAGCAGAATTATCAAACACCCATTTTGCGTTCGAGATGTGAGTGTAAGATCATTACGAACATTAAAGATTTCTGCTCAGAAAGACGTATTGATCTTAATCGCCGTTTTAATTGTTTAAATAATGAAAATATATCGTCGTCGTCGTCAATGGTTAGTGAGAATACTCAGGAACCGCCTCAAGAAACTGATCTCGAGATTATTTCAGGTCTTTATCCCTAATTTTATCATTTCAACATATCAATCATATTCTTCAATTCGTGTTCGAATTACATGTTTTTTGGCTGTGAGATTATGAACCTAACAATATCAAGTGAATAATTATATGCCTGTTATTTATAATTTGCAAGGAAACATATGCTTTAGAAGCTTAATAAATTAGGTAGTTGTAGTTTTGAGAAGGGAAAAGTTACATTTTAATATATTTTTTTTTTTTATGAATGAAAAAATCTTGAAAACCGGCAAAAATTTGCATTTTAATATTTTTCCACTTGTTGAAACCGATACCAAATAAATTTGGGACTATTTCGTAAACTAATCTAAAATATTTGGAATTTTCTGTAAACAAAAATATTATTACTTTTCTGCAAACAAAACCCTTATTATTATTATAATTATAATTATTATTATTATTATTATTATTATTATTATTATTAAAAATATAAATATGAAGACTATTTTTAAAACTTATTATTATTAATATAGTTAATAATACATATAAATGCATTTAAATGAAAGAATAATATTAATGACATTGTTTATGGATAGAGGTGGAGGAGATGGTGATGCTTTTAATATTTTTACTTTGTATATGGTCAATTCAGAATATTAATACTTAACCATTTAATAGAAGTTGCATATTTGTAAAATTGTTTATAAATAGTTTAAGGTAGAAGGATTTTTAACTTTGTATATAAAATTGTTTAAGATAGAAAAATTGCTTTTTAAATCCAACAAATCCACAACACGCATCTACATAGGTAGCTCATATCAAAATTCAAAAGTATTAATTACAATATCTTGTTTAATAAAAATTAAAAAGTATTTACTTTTTATTAAACAAGATATTGTAATTAATACTTTTGAATTTTGATATGTGCTACCTATATAGATGTTTGTAGTGGATTTGTTGGATTTGGAAAGTAATCCTTCTACCTTAAATAATTCTATATACAAAGTGAGAAATCCTTATATCTTAAACTATTTATAAACAATTTTACAAATATGCAAATTCTTTTAAATTGTTAAGTATTAATGTTCTAAATTGAAAAAAATAATAACAAATGTGAAATGATGATATACAAAGTAAAAATATACAAGCACATATTCATGATTTCAATGTTAAAAACATCACCATCTCCTCCAACTTGACCCTTAAATAATGTCACTGATATTATTTCTTCAGTTAAATACATTTATATGTATTATTAACAATATTAATAATAACAAGTTCAAAAAATAGTCTTCTTATTTATATTTTTAATAATAATAATAATAATAATAGTAATAATAATAATAATAGTTTTGTTTGCAGAAAACTTATAATATTTTTGTTTATAGAAAAATCTCAATATTTTGAGTTGGTTTACGAAATAGTCCCAAATTAATTTGGTATCGCTTTCAACTAGTCAAAAAGAGTCAAAATGCAAATTTTTGCCGGTTTTCAGGCTTTTTCATTCAAAAAAAAAAATAAAAATTTAGGACTAATATATAACTTTTTCATAAATATTAAGGCTTTTCTAACAATTTCACTTTAAGAAATGGATAAACTAATTTGGTGCTTCATTGTTAATTACCTACAATCTTAATCAGTACCTGCATGCCGAGAATCACATACCATAGAAATGCTTCTTTTTAAATGAACTCAATTGGGGCGCGGATTAAGATCGTTGTTTTGTATGCCACTATTAGGTTTTTCTTTAAACTTATTTAGATTTTCTATGTTTGATGTTGGTTACATTAAAAAAATAATTTATAAGCTAACTTTAAAAAAAATGTATAGACTATATATATATATATATATATATATATATATATATATATATTATTAATTATTATTAAAAAAAACTTAATCTTTTACTTACATTTCTCTGTCATTTTACATATTTAAACTAGCTAAATTATTGGTTTTACCAAATATCATTTTTTATCAGTTAATAGCTAACTTTTTAACTATCATATAGTTTTTCAAATAATCCATCAAACATAGCCTAAATGAAAATAAACAAGATCATGTTAATTCTATCAAATGCAATAGTATTCCATGTTAGGTAAGAGTTACTAAGTACATATAACTATTGACTTGATTCAGACCGTTCACACCGTTCGCGGACCAAAGGTAGAGCTGGACAAACCACAAATATGATTTTTGGAGATACGGTAATTGATGGCTCGAGCGGTGAGTGGCTCACTCTTAGCCAAAAGGTATTGATTGTTACTGTTTTTTCACTAACGGTTTGTCCTTTTTGGAGTTCCACTTCAGCTACATACATCTTATAAGCATGTTGACTTTTCCCCTAACATATGTGATATGTGATAGGTACGTCGTCCTCTGCATCCTTTTGTTATGGATCATAGACCCCAAGTTATAACTCTCCTTTGGGTTTAAGAGCAAGACTTGCTCCCCAATGCAAACTTCTACTCCCTTGTCATTGCACTCCTCGCTGAAATTGCACTAGATATATTTATTTTGGTTTAACGTGTAACGCTTTTTATTCCAACATTGTCTTATACATATCCAACATAACATCCAGTTCTACCACCAAAAAAATTTCATCAACAAAAAGCATACACGAAAATGTGGCTCATTCAGATGATGTACTATTGCTTTTGTATATAGCATATTATCAAGTCGTATGCACATTTTCATTTAGGTGTTCTCATAATTTTAAATTCCGTAGGTTCTCATAACATGAGAAAAAGTGGATACTTTTCAACTTCTTTTGTCAATTGTCACCCAAGTCATCATGACGATCCAAATATGATGGAGAATTGTTTAGAAACGTCTATATTAACTCGTATGGGTCAAAATCTAAGTGTAACATTTGAAAAGAAGCCATAATATGTTTGCATCAAGAAAATCATCGAGTAAACGGCCAATTTTCACTTCCCATTTGGTGTATTGAATGACGTTTAAAAGATTTAACGTATGTGGTTTTTATGTATTAACATGACAGTTAGACACTTACCCAAGTGTCCGACGGTTTACAGCAATTGGTATTGGAGGCAATGATTTTGTGCAATCTATGATACTTGCTGTGGAGTCGGTCATTCAACATCCAGTTCAACAGGTAAACAAGATAAAAACTTGTTATAATTTTGATTTTCTGATTTCTTAGAGTCAAAGTAGTTATATTTGAAGAAACATGTAAGAAGTGGATGAAACAAAATTTGATTATTGAGATAAATTTAAGTTGCCCATGAGTCTACTAATTTGGTTATATAATTTTGATTCAAGTTACAATAATCACAAGAAACTTATCCAACAGGAGCATGTGAAGCAGAGAGTGTCATCAGGAGGAAAATATGTTTCAGTTAGTATTGGACCCATTCAAGTCGTTTCTAGAGAACATGTTCAATTTTTTTATTTCTGTATATATTTTTTGGTTGAAACACATACCAAACTTCAAATACTTATAACAAGGTAATGCAATATGTCATTATATTCGATAATCATTCTTATTTTCTAGAGATAGAATGAATCTTCTAGAATCTATGCAAGTATGATTTTAACTCTAACTTATTTTAAAAAATAAAGTTTTAATTTAATTCGTCATGAAAAATTATATAAATGAAAGTGGATTATATTACAATTTTACATTCAATTCCTTTAAACTAAAATAAATAAATAAAACCTCTTTGCTAAGCAATAAAAATTTAAAAAAAAAAAAATTTAAAAAAAAAAACAAAAACAAAATTCATTTAGGAGTGGTTTGTTTATTCCATCAAAGAAAACAATAAGCTTTTTTCATTCGAATGGAACGAGCATTCTATTCTTCCTCTAATTCCAATCATATTTAATTGAATAGAAACACTAACTAAAATTCATATTGTTTCCAGGTTCGAGCGGTATACAATGCTATGAGGGGTGATGACCGGATTAAATTCTTTTTGTAGCTTAAAAATCTTAAAAATAATGTATGTATAAAACTATTTAAAATTATATACAAATAAAGATAAACTCTAAAACTACAAAATACGAAACGATGGAGAATGGATGTCATATATAAGTCGGATAAGAGATTGCGGCAAAGTTTTCCTTGTATTTTCACCCAAAATGTAAATATTTCCATATTTGTCATGAAATGCTACAAAGACTTAAATTGCTTGATTATGAGGCAAAACTAGCATTTTGCATGTGTCCAAAGGCTTACTTCATTCGGCATCAAGTGTTCTTAACAAGGGCGGATTTAGGGGGTTCCGGGGTGGCACCGGCAACCCCTAACTTTTCCGGCCGTAGTTGAAAATTTTTGAAATTTTTTAAAATTTTTATTTTTTCTACTATCGTGCAACCTCTAACTTTCCCGTGCAACCCCTACTATGAAATTCTGCGTCCGTTCCTGGTTCTTAATGTCCTTATAATTAGATGATTTTGACTTGTGTCTATTTTTTTACTTGAGCAGCTAAAGTTTGTCATTCACATCATTTTCAAGTTTGAATATTTTTTTAGGAAAATTTTCAATAAAGTCCTAATATTTTAGATATTTACAGTTTCTGATTATTTTATATTTTGTCCAGATTAACGAAAGAGTTATTTTCTCAACAGAAAATGATAGATTGTTTTATAAACTAGATAATCTATACTTTTCTATTAAAAAAATGTTTAGATTAAACCGTAAACTGACCCATTAAGCTTTATTGGAGATTTCTCTATTTTCTATTCATAAAACATTGGATGGTATTTCCAAAGTTTCCGAACAATATGTCTAAATAGAACAGCTTGTATTTACTTATGGTATAATTCAACCGATTCAGGACCAACAGAGTATAACTAAACTATCATCCGATTGGTCATTCTGTTGTACTTTTTGGATGAAGATATGTATTATTATATATGACATAATAAAATTGTAACATCCGGAAATTTCAGGTATTATATTTATTTTATTTTGAGTTTTGAGGAAGAACTCGACGAATTGGTGCGTAGACTCGCCGAGTAGAGACGCGATTTCTCATCCGGATTAATGATCGGACTCGACGAGTCGCAATGGTGGACTCGGCGAGTCAACGCTGTTTAATGAAACCCTAATTTCTCGAGTTTGGGGCCTATTTAAAGGGCCTTATGGCCGTCATTTGTGCTCACCAGCCCCCAGAGCAAAACCCTAGTGCATTTGAGTGTGTGGAGTGAGAGAAGGAGCCATTATCAACCATTGGAGGTGTTATTTAGCAAGGGAAAGGAAGTTTTAGCCAAGAGGAAGCAAGAGGAACAACTTCCTGAAGATTTGAGGTCCAGAACATCACATTTGAGGTACCATTTTCGAACCCTTTTCTGTTGAGGTGATGTTCATGTTGATTTAGGGTTTGTTGAGCCCTTTTGTGGCTAGATCTAGTGCCCATTTGGTCCCATAAACGAGTTAGGTTCTGGATCTGGACCCTTGGAGGTCCAAAGTGTCCCTTTGTCCAAGCTTTTTATGAATCCATGGAGGTTTTGGTTTGGGATCTTTGTGTTTAAGGTCAAAACACCATTTATGAGTCATTAGGTGTGATATGAGAGCTAAGACATGAACTTTACGTGGTAAATAAGCTTGGAAGGACTGGATATATGAGTTAGTGGAACAGATCTGACCTCAGAAGGTCGTTTGGGGTTGTGTATGGAATGCACTCGTCGAGTCCATTGGCAGACTCGATGAGTTGGTGCGGGTTGTTCATAGATTTCGAACCAGGGGTTGAGTAACCGAGTTGGGTGAGTGACTCGGTGAGTCGGAAGGGACTCAGAGGAAATGGGGTCCTCGTAGGGACTCGGCGAGTCCACGCCAGACTCGGCGAGTCGGGGTTGACCATTGACCATTGACCAGAGTTGACTGGTGTTGACTTGATAGAGTTAGTCAACCTTAATTAGGAAGTGTTAATTAGAGATGTATTGTGTTATAGGAGGACTATAGCTCGGGAGATCGAGCACCAGTGATTTCAGGGATTTACGAGTTACCGAGATACGCAAGGTGAGTCTTCTCACTATACTTTACCTTGAGTAGGTAAATAGAGTTATGTGATACAATGCTTTATATATATTGTTTGTTGTACTGCATTCTTCTATGTGATTTATGTTGTGCATGCTTGCAGAGTTAGAACCTGAGGGTTCACAGAGTTTGGGTGCACGGACCCACAGAGTTATAGCCTCGAGTGGCTAATATGTGTTATATGTGGTATTTTGGGGAACTCACAAAGCTTTGTTCTTACAGTGTTTTGTGTTATGTGTTTCAGGTACTAGTGAGGATCGCGGGAAGGCGCCGGCTTGATCAGTACACACACGGGATTTTATGATACGAGATATTGGGATATTGTTATATGTTATACATTGAGTTTCAAACAATGATGTTTTTATGATTTGCAAATGAATTATGTTTTTATAATGCGAAAAAAATTGTTTTGAAAATTTACGGTGTTACAAAAATATGATGGGATTAAGAAATGATATACCATTGTAACAAAATTCTAACGAAATAGCTAGTATGCATCTTTGGTTAACCACTAATGACATCATTTATTTGACTCCATTCGTGTAGGGGCGGAACACAACCATAAAAACTAGAGGGGCCGAATTCAAAACTTCAAAATGAAAATTAACGAATTTTATTTGATTCAAAACTATACATATCAAAAGTTTAAACAAAAACTTCTATAAACTAATTATTTTTGGCAAAGTTTCATTTTATATATATATATATATATATATATATATATATATATATATATATATATATATATATATATATATAATCTTTGGGATTACTTTAGTGTTTCAAAATTTTTATCTATACTTTACAATTGCAAATAACCTCAACAAAATATTTCAAATGACAAACCGATTTATACAAATAATCAACAAGCAGTAGATTTATAAATAAAAGACACACATTTTAATTTAATAAAGTAACCAGTGTCAGCTTTATGAGTGTGTAGTGTCTTCAATTCTTCTTTTATATTTTCTATTCCCAAAAAACTCTCTTTCAATTCCAATTTTGCTCTTTTAGATGGTACCCGGCTACGACTAGAGAGAGAAATTTTGAAAAAGAATGAAATAGAGAGAAAAAGAATGAGAAAGCCGGAGAGAGTACTTACAAACTAAAAGTCGGGCTCCGGCGACCGGCTGAGAAATGTCTTGAGATGGAGAGCAGAAGCGGGCTGAGTGTAGAGTAGAGATCAAAATAGACCAGCCCAGTCTCTAGTGATCTGTCAAGAGAAGATGTTGCAAAAAAATTTGGAGACCGAAAGAGCATTTTGAAGGCGACAACAATGTTGTTCTTTCAGTGAGTTTGAAGAAGTTTTTTTTGGACGGACTGAATAATTTTTTGGGGTTTAAAGCTTTCTTAATCTCAAAGCTAGAGTATAATTTTGATTAGATCTTTGGATTTTTTTTATAGATTTCGGTAGTCATATATAGTTTGTTATTTGAAGATTCCTAAAAAAAATGATGGTTTTGATTTGTTCACAAATTTTCTGAAATTTGGTTATTGTTCATTTAGTGTTTTAGTTAATAACTAAATTGCATAAATTAAATATATATCATATATTCCATAATCTAGAAACCGAGGGGTTAATTTGCTATTCTAGTAATTATTCTATAATCTGATTATATATAGATGTATAAGAAGCCTTCAAAGCAGGGAGGCCATGACCCCCTCTGGCCACTCAGAAGGTCCGCCACTGCATTCGTGTCACCATGCCATTTAGCTTTCTCGTATTCACAGGCACAGGCCTGCACATAGAATACAAAATATTGGCATTATCTATATTCTAGAAACAAGTTTGTGATGTTCTTGTATTAGTAGTAATGTGGTTTCATGAAAATTTGAAGTAAATTTTGTATTTATCGTTCCTAAACCCTTTTTTCAGACAAGGTTATAAGGCTATATGTGTAATCAAATATATAAATAATATTAAGGACGTGTTCGACATGTAGCTTTTAAGCTTCTAGCTTTTAAGAAGAAACTCGAACAAAAAGTTTGTTAAATAGTAGGAGTTTTTAACTAAGGGGTGAACAAAAACTGAACCGCAAACCGAAAAAACTGTATAAACCGAAACCAAAAAACCGCAACCGAAATGAAGCCGACGGTGCGGTTTTTGGTTTTGCAAAAACCAAAAATTTTCGGTGTGGTGCGGCTTTTAGTTTTGCAAAAACTGCAAAAAATCGAACCGCACCGAATATATATATATATATATATATATATATATATATATATATATATATATATATATATATATATATATATATATATATATATATATATATATATATAAAAGTATTGATATTTGTAAGCACGAAGAATCCATGATAATTAAAATTTCTATAAATATAAATATCTATCTTATTATATTTTTAAGCATGTGTATAATGATATTTACAAGAACAAATAATGTTTATTACATTTTTTAATATTTAAATATGAAGAATACTAGTGGTGATATTATCATTTTTATGAATACATTAATTGATATTATCGTATGTATTTGTGAAACAAATATTATATTTATTCGTATTATATTCAAGCATTAGAAGCTTGTTGGATGAGTGGTTATGTCATTTGATTTCAAACCAAAAAGTGGTGGTATCAATTCACCTCCAAGATATCATTTGGGTTTTAATTTTTTTCAGCCTTATAAGAGTATCCCTAATCGCCTTTGAGATAAAACATTCATCATTCTCACCTTTCATATAAGAGAGCCAATCTGGCGCTCCTCATCTTTATATAAAGTTTCTCAAGAAGTGATTAACTCTTCTCATCCGATTCAAAGTAACTCGTTGAGTTACTGAGTTTTAGTAAAAAGGCATATAAAAACCAAATAAAAAAATTGACAAAAACCCGCAAAAACCAAACCACATTAAACCGAACGGTACGGTTTCTAAACTTCAAAAAACCAAAGTTGCGGTTTTTTGTTCGGTTTTGGCCAAAAACCGCACCATGCTCACCCCTACTTTTAACTTTTAAATAAAACAAAAAACTTCAAATCCAAAAGTTAATTCAAGTAAGGTTTAACAAAAATTCTTTTATAATTTTACTAATCTACGTAATTACCATTTATTTAAATTAATTGTGTGTTTTAGATAAATCTTTTTATGTAATTTTACATATTTTAAAAACTTTCGGTTACTTTTGTTGAACACTAAGATAAACACACGTATAACAAGTGTAACCATCTATAAATAAAACACAGTAAGTGAATCCTTATTTAGAGGAAGCCGGTGAGGGACCTCACACATCATAATGCACAAGATCAAAATGAACAACAAAACGAGTGACACTTTTATTAATGGTAGAATAGAAATTTTTGCTAGTTTACAACCACGATGATAAAAGAACAACATTCATATGCTTCATTGATAAAAATAGAAAGTGCTAGTGTTCTTCATATAAGAGTGTGAAAGATACAAAACAAAGGGAACGAATAAATACTAAAACCTTACAGGCTAAGGACAAATTGGTCCATCAACATATGGGCTAACATACCTCCTCCTCCTCCCCCCCCCTCCCCCCCCCCCTCTCATAATACCATAACAATAAGCATTGAGAGTTTGTCACACAAAAAGCAAAAGTCGAGACGGTGATAGAGCCTCCATAAAAATATTAGCAAGCTGCTAGGTTGAAGGAACAAAGGAAGCGATATGGTATCGAGCTATAAGTGATGGTGAGTGAAGTGATAATCAATCTCAATGTGTTTCGTCCGCTCATGGAAAATAGAATTCTTCGCAACCTGTATCGCAATTTTGTTATCGCAATGCAGGGGAGTAGGTAGAGAAATGTGAACTTCCATATCTACAAGGAGCCATTGTAACCAAAATACAAGATAATCTCATATGTAGTCACAACCATAGCACGATACTCAGTCCCCGTGGAAGAGACTGATGGGTTTTGAGCATTCTAACACTTCCTAAGTGTACATGCAACCCTAATAATCTTGGATCTATGTTTGTCTATTTATCATGCAAAGTTGAATTCCAAGGTTATATTCCTATCTAGCATACATGGGGAACAATATTTAACTTTGACGGAAGATAGAATAACTTACCTTGTTGTTGCTTGTGATCCTTGAAACTTTGTGAGCCTAGCACCCCAAGTGTGATGCCTCAAATGCTCACACAACACAAAATGCAAAGGAGTAAACTTTGAGAGAATCTTACTCTTGCAAAAATCGGCCTAGCCCTCACTTGTTTATGTCTATGTGTAGCCGATTTTGGTGGAGAATGGGTTCCTTATATAGTGTTGATACATCTAGGGTTACACCATGTAAACCCTAATGTGTCATGGCTTTTCATTTCCATGACCCATGGGTTTTTAACTCCCATGGAGCATCCATGGAGCATCCTATGGGTGGAACCCAACTTGATAATCCGTGGAGCCTCTTAGCCCACTATACAAGTATGGATGATTTACATAATCAACCCATATATTTAATTAGTTATCTTTTGATCACTTAATTAATTCTAAATTAATTCTTGATCAAACTAATTAAATAATATTATTAATATATTAGAACTTATAATATATTAATAAACCACAAGTGTTATTTCTCTCATTTAGTCTATCCAATTGCATGGTGCCATGCAACCCAAATGGACCATGCCAGATTGGGTCAAGTACATACCAGAAATAGTTATGGACTTAGACACCTTATCCAACAGTCTCCCACTTGGATAAGTCTAATAACTATAACTACAAGTATGACTTCAGGAACCGATCAGCAATCGTAGCTCTTTCAAGGTTTCCCGGAACTGAGAAGATGATGATACGCCATTTAAGATAAGTGATCATATAATCCTCTGTTCGAGATATCAGCCGGACAAATACATGGAACAATGTCTTACTTATTGTCCAGCAGATTGTTTCCCGATTTCCGATTTATTTGACAAAGAACTTAATTGAACACATCAACTTAGTTCTGACTAAGCCCGGTACATAGGTGAAAACAAAATCATCGAGGGGCCTAGATATCAGCTTCTAATCCAAGAAGGAACAGATAAACTTTGACTCATATGTTTGTTCTACCACTCATTGAATTATACACAAAAGCACGTTTTATAACATCGAGTTACCAATGCGTTTACATACAATCAATGCACAACTCATAAGTAATAAATCATATCTCTAGGTTTGAAGACTTATATGATATTACCGTCTCACGATCACTCGAGATAAATTCCATGAAGTGATTCCAGTGAGCGTGGGTTGTGTCCAATGCTCAGAACTTATGAGCACTCATGATTGTTGTAGCCATGTCCAACACCTTAGACCTCTGCAACCAATCATGACAGTCTTGATTCATACCTACTTCCGACATATGACCGACTGTGGAGGTTTGAATAATATGATATACTAAACATAATTATTCTGGAAGTCAAAACATGCAAACGAAATATAGTAAACGATTGACAAGAGATAGCAACATTTTACTCATAAATAAAACACCTTTTATTCATCATCTAATGTCAATTACACTTTACAAATTTCAAGGTTATCTAACTACTAAATCTAATATCATCCTTCAGCCCTATGCTCCGAGCATGCTGGAGATGCTTAACCCGAGTCAGTCCCTTCATGAGGGGATTGGCTGGATTCTCGTCCGATGATACCCTCTTTGCCACGAGGAGTCCTTCTTCTATTCGATGTCTGATGAAATGGTATTTTCTGTCGATGTGTCTGGATCTCCCATGATCCTTTGGTTCCTTGGCTAAGGCAACAACACTTTCACTATCGCCTCCTTTTCTGCCTCGCTAGCTGCTATATACTCTAATTCGCAAGTTGAATCAGCCACTGTCTCTTGCTTGGAACTCTTCCAAGAAATTGCTCCTCCGTTTAGGGTAAAGACCCAGCCTGACTGAGAGCGGAAATTATCCCTATCAGTCTGAAAGCTAGCATCACTATACCCTACAACTCTCAAGTCTTCACTCCCACCGAGGGTAAGAACCCAGTCCTTAGTCCTTCGTAGGTACTTGAGGATATTCTTTACCGCAATCCAGTGTGCCTTGCCAGGGTTCCCCTGATACCTGCTAACCATGCTCAAGGCAAAGGCTACATCAGGTCGAGTACACGTCATAGCATACATGATCAATCCTACAGCCAAAGCATAAGGTATTCGAGTAATTTCTGCTATCTCAGCGTCAGTACTAGGGTTTTGTGTCTTACTCAATCTGGCGTTACTCTGGATGGGTAACTCTCCTTTCTTGGAGTCGTGCATGCTGAATCTCTTCAGCACCTTATCCAATTAGGTACTCTGACTAAGTCCATTGGTCGTTTACTCCGGTCTCTCAAGATCCTTATCCCTAGAATATAGGCAGCTTCTCCTAGGTCCTTCATAGAGAAACACTTCCCAAGCCAGGACTTAACTTCCTGCAGAGTTGGGATGTCATTTCCTATGAGTAGTATGTCATCCACATACAATACCAAAAAGCTAACTATACTCCCACTAGCCTTGACATATACACAATATTCATCTTCACTCTTAGAAAATCCAAACTCTTTGACTTTCTCATCAATGCAAGGATTCCATCTGCGAGGTGCTTACTTTAACCCATAAATGGATTTCTCAAGCTTACACACTCTATTAGGGTACTTTGTATTGACAAAAACCTTTGGCTGACTCATGTAAACATCCTCAACCAACTTTCCATTAAGGAAAGCAGTTTTGACATCCATTTGACAAATTTCATAATCATGAAATGCAGCTATGGCTCACAGAACCCTAATAGACTTAATCTTGTCCACTGGAGAAAAGGTCTCATCATAATCAACTCCCGGAGTTTGTGAGAAACCCTTTGCAACCAGTCGTGCCTTATAAGTGTGTATATTACCATCCATGTCGGTCTTCTTCTTGAAGATCCATTTGCACCCTACAGTCTTATGACCAGGTACATTCTCAACCAAGTTCCAAACTTGATTGTCATACATGGATTGTATCTCGCTGTCCATTGCCTTTTTCCACTTGGCTGACTCAGGGCCTGCCATGGCTTTTGTGTAACTGTTAGGTTCATCCAGACCTATCCGTGTCTCATCACTGATAAGTGTATCACCTTCCGCAGTAATATGGAATCCATAGTAATGCTCAGGTGCATTCCTAACCCTTGTGGAACGCCTCAGAGGTACATACTTGTCAATTGGCTCAATAGGAGTTTCCTCCTCAAGTTGAGTGCTAAGGTTTGAAGTTCCTTCACCGCTTGACTCTTGAATTTCTTCAAGGTCAACTTGCCTCCCACTATTTCCTTGGCTTATGAACTCTCTCTCTCTCTCTCTCTCTCTCTCTCAAGAACGCCCTCCTAGCTACAAAGACCACATTTTCACTAGGTCTGTAGAAGAGGTAACCAAAGGATTGTTGTGGGTAACCGATGAAAATACACCTCTCGCTTCGAGGTTCGAGCTTATCATGAGTCTCGCGTCTCACGAAAGCCTTGCAACCCCAAATCTTGATGTGGTCCAGTTTGGGTACTTTACCAGTCCATATCTCATGAGGAGTTTTGGCTACTTTCTTTGTAGGGACCAAATTAAGGATATGGGCGGCAGTCTCTAAGGCATACCCCCAAAATGAGATTGGTAGCGAAGTTCGACTCATCATGGAACGAACCATGTCCAACAAGGTCCGATTACGCCTCTCAGCCACACCATTCAACTATGGTGTCCTGGGAGGTGTCAATTGTGAGACAATCCCACATTCCCTAAGATAGTCGAGGAACTCTGAACTAAGATACTCACCACCTCGATCGGATCGAAGCATCTTAATGTTCCTGCCCAATTTATTCTCGACTTCCTGTTTAAACTCTTTAAACCTTTCGAAAGTCTCTGACTTATGCTTGATTAAGTAGATATATCCATATCTACTATAATCATCAGTAAAAGTCAAATAATAACAATTAGCATCCCTTGTGGCATGTTTGAAGGGCCCACACACATCCGTGTGTACAAGATCCAACAAACCTTCACCCCTCTCACAAGAACCTGTGAAGGGTGACTTTGTCATTTTTCCAAGTAAGCATGATTCGCAACTATCATCTGACTTTAGGTCAAATGACTCCAAGACTCCATCCTTTTGGAGTTGGCCTATGCGTTTCTTGCATATATGTCCAAGACGACAATGCCATAATGATGCTTTATCCAAGTTATTATCATTAACAGAATCAATACACAAAACATTATTTCCTAAGTTATCAACCACAGATATAGTTTCATACACACCATCACAAGGTAATGCTTTAAAATAAAGAACATTATTAAAGAAAACATTAATCGAACCAACTTCATTATCGAATGAAAAGGTGAAACCTTGTTTATACAATGCATGAAAGGAAATAATATTCCTTGCCATTTCTGGCGAATAACAACATTTATTCAAATCTAAATTAAACCCACTACTTAGCGATAAAGTATAAACTCCAATCTTGGTGACAGGTAAAGCTTTCCTATTCCCCATGATTAAGTTTATTCTTCCTTGCTCTACATTCTCACTTCTTCTTAGTCCCTGCAAATCAGAACATATATGAATACCACAACCGGTATCAAGGACCCAAGAGTTAGAATGGGGTGAGATATTAGATAAGATAGTGTAAATACCTGCATGGTTGGGTTTAACTTTCCCATCCTTCACATCTTGCTGGTACTTTGGGTAGTTCCGCTTCCAATGTGACCTTTCATGGAAATAGAAGCATTCAGCCTCTTTTGGGTTAGAAGGAGTGACGAAACCTTTCTTGATTCCACTTGAAGAGGAGCCATGAAGGGTCCTAGCCTTGGTACCCTTCGAAGAAATCTTCCTCTTCTTCCCTCGACTTTTCCCGATTGCCAAAATCGGGGCGGAGTTTGGAGTAGGAGTGTTAACAACCGACTTCCCCTTAAGACTTGTTTCTGCGGTCTTGAGAAGTCCCTAAATTTTGCTGAGCATGACCTCTTCCTTATTCATGTGATATGTCATGCGGAATTGATCATAACACGATGGTAAGGAGTGCAAAGTGATATCTATTGCAAGCTCCTCAGGGAAGTTCACATTAAGCTTTAACAATCGATCCACATACCTTTGCATTTTCTACATGTGGCTTGTGACGGACTCTCCGTCCTTCATCAAGGTTGTTATCATGGAGCAAATGATTTCATACCTCTATTGTCGTGCACTTTGATGGTATCTTTCCATCATATCTTGGTGCATTTCAAAAGGGTAAAAGTCCTCATAGGACTTTTGGAGTTCCGTTGTCATGGTGGTGAACATGATGCATGCCACTTTGGTAGCGTCCCTTTCATGTGCCTGGAAGTCAGCGATCTCCTGAGGAGTTGCAGTGGTCTCATCAATCTCCTTAATCTCCTTATCAAGGACATATTCTTTGTCCTCGTAGCGGGTAATCATCCTGATGTTTCTGATCTATTCATTGAAGTTGGATCCATCAAAAGTGACTTTCCCACACAATTTCATAAGGGTAAAGGAGTTATTAGGATTAGAGCCAGAGGTAGCGTTGTTTGAAGACATCTGAATGAAGAGGACAAGATTAGTTTAGATATTAAGAGAGTCCTTAATAAAACACCCAAATGTAGTATTAAGGTTAGGATCTAATCACAATATATTATAACTTAGAAAAGGTATGCCGTAATCCAAGCTATAACATATTTGAAAGGTAGGTGAATGACGATTCACCAATTTCCACCATGGAAAACAAAATATTGATATTAGGTTTTTTTAATTGGTTATTAGAAATTCCTAGTCTTTGAGATTCATTGAACCTTTCAATGTCTTGTTTCAATCTCGAGTGTGCCCTCCAGGTTTTGTGACTGGGATACCGAGGATCACAAAACGAGGTGTGAAGTAACCATGCAAATCACTTGGTACCCTTAAAGTTTATTACTCAATCGATGTGCCGGTAAACCACATACGCTCCACCGATACTATGATAAACCTTAAGTCACCCTTTACCTACCTTGTTAAGTCCAAGTTAGTGTGCCGGTTAACCACACACGCTCCACCAACGACTTAAACAAAGTGTAAAGTGTAATTTCATGGATTAACACCTTATTCACATTTTTCCTAAAGTAACTAAGATTGGAAATTTAATAAAACATTTAGTTACTTTATAATATTCATCATACTTTTAATGAGAATTTATAAGTCCTTGTCTTACACGTTTGGCTAACGACCCTCCACCAATCAAGGAAGCAGTGGATGAAAGGGGACACCCATTAAGTTGCCATTTTATAGGCAACAACCTTATACCCCCTTATAGACCGACTTCGTGAATGAGGCGTACTAGCGGTAAGACGACTTGATCTTATACATATATATATATATATATATATATATATATACATACATACATACATATATATATATATATATATATATATATATATATTATTAACTTATAATATTATAAAGTATAAGGGTTGAATTTTAACTTTTAAAATTCTAAGGGTTGGAACTAAAGTTTTTAATTAAGACTTTACTTGTTCCAAAACCTGAGGGCAAGTTGTGTAAACTTTCAAAACTTTTCATTTCTTGTAACTTATGAGTTAATTGAGTCATAAAAATGAAGACTCTTCATTTTTTATAACTCTTGTGTTCTTTTAAGTGCTTTAATAAAAGTGTGACTTTTGGTTTTCCATAACTTGAGGACAAGTTATGGACTCCATTAAAACACATTATGATCATGAATTAAACTACCATGAAGGTTACAAATAATTCCTATGATCATCTAATCTTCATAAGTTCAAGAACATGAATATGAACATTTCAAGTATCAAAAATTACACTTAAAAAAACTTGTATTTTTGATAATTGTCATTGCAAATGGATTAGCATAAACATTACACCATCTAAAACAAGTTTTCAAGTACTAAAACAGTTTAGGGTAATGTATCTAGTCCATTTCCAGCAACAAAGGTCGAATTTCTGAAAACTGCAGCCTCTACTCGTCGAGTGCAAGAACAAACTCGACGAGTAGCTTGCATTTGCACATGGACTCAGTGAGTTCATACGAGCAGAAAACAAAAAAACGATTTTTTCAACAGTTTGCACAAAAACTCAACAAACAAGCCCAGGCTCTGATACCACTGATGGGTTTTGAGCATTCTAACACTTCCTAAGTGTACATGCAACCCTAATAACCTTGGATCTATGTTTGTCTAATTATCATGCAAAGTTGAATTCCAAGGTTATATTCCTATCTAGCATACATGGGGAACAATATTTAACTTTGACGGAAGATAGAATAACTCACCTTGTTGTTGCTTGTGATCCTTGAAACCTTGTGAGCCTAGCACCCCAAGTGTGATGCCTCAAATGGTTCACACAACACCAAATGCAAAGGAGTAAACTTTGAGAGAATCTTACACTTGCAAAAATCGGCGTAGCCCTCACTTGTTCATGTGTATGTGTAGCCGATTTTGGTGGAGAATGGGTTCCTTATATAGTGTTGACACATCTAGGGTTACACCATGTAAACCCTAATATGTAATGGCTTTTCATTTCCATGACCCATGGGTTTGTAACTCCCATGGAGCATCCATGGAGCATCCTATGGGTGGAACCCAACTTGATAGTCCATGGAGTCTCTTAGCCCACTATACAAGTATGGATGATTTACATAATCAACCCATATATTTAATTAGTTATCTTTTGAGCACTTAATTAATTCTAAATTAATTCTTGATCAAACTAATTAAATAATATTATTAATATATTAGAACTTATAATATATTAATAAACCGCAAGTGTTATTTCTCTCATTTAGTCTATCCAATTGCATGGTGCCATGCAACCCAAATGGACCATGTCGGGTTGGGTCAAGTACATACCATAAATAGTTATGGACTTAGACACCTTATCCAACAGAGACAAAGTCATGTTTATTGTTCTTCCATGAAATTAGAGAGTGTTCAAGAAACACGCAAAATTCGGTAGTGGATTTGCGATCATGACGATGACCATCCAAATCAGCATCACTATAGGCACGTAACTCAAGAGACAATGTCGAGGGAAACAAGAGGTTTTGAAATTGAGTTCCACGATGATATCTCAGAATGCAAAGTACAATCCCTCAATGAACCAAAGTAAGAGAAGTAACAAACTAACTGATTACATGAACATCATAAGCTATATCCGGAGGAGTAAAGATTCGGATCTGATAAAGGTACATCATCACTAGGTGAACCCTGTATATTGGTTTCAAGAGGAGTATCTACAGATCGGTTGTAAAAGAGTCACGCTTGTGTAAACAAGCCAAATGTATTTAGTCTGAGAAAGAAGATGCTATTTCTTAGACTGAGCTAATTCAGTATCCAAGAAATAACGCAGTAATCCCAAATCCTTCATAGCAAACCGATGAGCTAAGTCATGCTTCAAAGACTTAATACCAACATGTTCATCACCAGTGATAATAATCTCATCCACATATAAGGACAAAAACATCCGCCATGCACTTGTACATTTGATAAACAAAGTCGGATCATGAGTACTCTAGACAAATCCAAGAGAGGTAACCACTATGGAGAAATTTTCAAACCAAGCACCTCGTAGAGCTCACCATTCAAAAAGGCATTCTTGACATCCATTTGAAAGATCTTCCATTGTCAAATGGATGCAAAAACAATCATAGCATGGACCTTCTTCGTCTTTGTCAATGGGGATAAAGTCTCATCATAGTCAAAACTGTACTGTTAGGAATACCTTTTTGCCATAAGTCTAGGTTTGACATCCCCATTTTTACGATCATTTTAAAAAAATTTATTTATGCTTTTTTAAAACATAGTTTAATTATAAATGCAAAATTTGTTTCCGTAAAATTATTTCTGAAGAAATGATTTTATTGATTTATATAAGCTTGGGATGTCATAACTAATACAAAATAGAAGAATAAACAGACCTTACAGTATCTTATGTTGGATTAGGTGTCTAATCCAATAACTGAATTAATATATATTTGAATTATTAGCAAAGTCCTTTTGGGTTGCCCTTAAACCTAGTAATTGAATAGGATAACCTATTTTTTGAAACAATCGTATATAAAAAACAAGATTATAGCAAAAAAAAACTAGAGGAAAAAACCAATTACACATTGTTTAGGGGATGTTGAAGCGAACTAACCCAATTTAAAGAATAATTGCTATTTCTATTACAAAACCAAAGAAAATAAAATTCTCTAATCGAATAAAAAATAGCGTCACAAGTCATCTTACCACCAGCAAAAGTTTATCATTCTTGAATCTCCATATGTAGAAAATAGTGGTACACACAATAACATCAACAACCATTTTTTTCTTACCACTACATCGAAGATCATCAATTTTTTCAAACATAGAATTCACCGAATCAAACACAATAGGTCTAATTTCCATCCATTTAAATATCACATCCCACGTTCTGGCCGCCACCTCACATCTGATGAACAAATGATTCAACTGTTCTGCCTCCAAATTACAGATAAGACATAAAATAGACAGAATGTCAATTCCTTTTAGGTATAAGTTAGTCCTATTTGGAATCCTATCCAAACACACCCTCCAAATAAGATTATTAACCTTTCTCGGGAAAAAGTGATTCCATCTTGTCTGAATACCAACATTTGGTAAGATCTGGTCATCAATCCATCTCCGTGTATCTGAAACTGTAAAGGCCCCAAATCACCAATATCCCACCACCACGAATCATTCTTATCAGAAAAAGTAACATGCTGAATAGCATTTAACATATTCGGAAATTGAGTACTTTCGGTGATCTTACAATCCTTATTTGTTTCCAAAAGAAAAAGTCGAGGATACATAACCCATTTCCAATTTTCTTTTTAAGAGTTGATAAATTTAAAATACCATTAACATCCAACCGATAAGAAGAAACAATAACTCAAGATCATGGACCCACTCCTTTGACTCGAGAATGAGAATTATCGAACCCTCCTTTATTTGCAAATAACACTTTAATAAGTCTCACCCATAACATATTGTCACACTTAAAAAAATGCCACTGGCGTTTTTGGATTAAAGCAAGATTAAAAGCCTTTAAGCTTCCAATATCCAATCAACCTTTTTTCCGATTGGCAAGAATTAAATCCCATTTTATCCATTGTATGCTTCGATTATCCTCATCACCACCCCAAAAGAACCTAGCTCTACTAGCTTCAAACTCTTTACAAATCGTTTCAGGAAGAAGAAATAACGACATATACTACACGCCAATCTAACCCAAAATAGTCTTTAGCAAGATAGACCGACCACCAATAGATAACGTATTAACCTTCCATTTAGACTTCCTTTTTTGAAATTTATCCTTCAAAAGTTTCCAACTCACAATTCTAGGCATATTTTGACCAACAGGTAAACCAAGATAAATAAATGGCAATTTATTAGGTATACAATCCACCAATCTAGCAAAATCCATGACTTCCTCCCATCTAACCCCAATACCGTATAAATTTGTTTTTTAATATTCATTTTCAATCCCGACACAAAATAAAAGCAGTTTAGAATACTAACCAAATTCACCATATTGGACCTTTCCTATTCTCCAAAAATGATGACGTCATCCGCGTAAAAGAGATGTGACAGCTTGAGATTATCTCTGCCTATATAAACTCCCGTACAAATGTTTTTAGCCAACACATCTTCAAGAGCGACATGTAAACCTTCCATCTCCAAAATAAATAGAAATAGGGAAAGAGGATCTCCTTGTTTAAGTCCTCTTTGTAATTGAAATTCCTTTGTGGGACTTCCATTCTGTAACACCCCGAGTTTAGAAGTGCAAGTTCAGGGTTCTTAGTGTAAATAAGGAAGGTCGAATCGGCGAGTCAATGGGTAGACTAGGTGAGTTGAGTCGTGGTTCTGGTCACGTGTTAAGTGACCAACTAGGCGAGTCGGCGGCTGGACTCGGTGAGTTGGTGCTGAAGGGAGAAAACCCTAATCCGGGGATTGTGCCCTATATAAAGCACATTATAACCCACCTTCATCCTCTTTGCTACCCATTTGAGATCCATAAACCCTCATCTCGTGTGTGTGACTCCATTGATGAAGAATTAGAGCTTGGAAGAGAAATTTGGTGTAAGAAGCTTGGGGATTTGGAGGCCATCATCAAGGGGCTTGGGTAGATCTGGAATCTACTTCTATTTGGACACATTTAAAGGGTAAGGAGCCTCCTCAATCTATTTAATTATTGATTCATGAATGGTGGTTGATTTGGGATCCATTAGCTTGTTTGAGAGCTATCTCGAGTTTGAGGCTTAGATCTGAAGTTGCTACTTCAGATCTAGACTTGTGATGGCCCAAAAGGTCATAAAGTTCCTGTCTAAGAGTTATTGGTGAAGCCCTTTGTCACTAACCCTATCCTTAGAAGTGTTGTGGGCTTATATCTCCTTGCTTTCACGTAAAGTTTGTAACTTTATGTGAGGTTTAAGCTATAGGAGAGTGGATCTATGGATTGGAGTCCCTGCATGGATTGAAAAGCCTCTATATGGAATGAGAACTGAAGAGACTCGGCGAGTCACATGGGTGTGCTCGATGAGTTGTATGATTATGTGCATGGACTCGTCGAGTTGGAAGAACAACTCGGCGCGTCTATTGAAGATTGCCTTGGACTCGACGAGTCTGTTCTTGGACTTGGTGAGTGTGGTCGCGGAACCCTAACCTTTCTGGTTAAGCCGTGTATCGGTGAGTTGAGGGACAACTCGGTGAGTTGAGCAGGATGGGACTCTGAGATTGTTGGACTCGACGAGTCTTGGGGCGACTCGGCGAGTTGAGTCGTGGCATGAGAGTTTCTGAGCATAGGAACGTGACGAGTCAACAGGTTGACTCGACGAGTAGGGTCAACGAGGAAGATTGACTTTGACTGAGGACTTTGACTTGGACCAATGGTTGACCAGTTTGACTTTCAAGGTTATTATGGTAATTATTGGTGTTTATTGGTTTTGGTTAATTGGTAATGTTCAGTGGTGGAGTTCGTGCTAGTGGTCGAAACAGCGTGATCTTATTTCTTTAAGTCGGCAGTTGCAGGTGAGTTATCCTCACTATATCGACAGGGTCTAAGGCACCAAGGCCGGCCATTTATCAGATGGGAATCTGGGTAGTTGTTTGTTATGTTATTGCTTTGCTATGTCTACATCCTGGTAGTTAGGGTGGTATATGTTAAGGACCTGGTTAAGGTCGGTATCCTGGTATATAGGATGATGCTATGTTAGTAACCGGTTAGGTCGATATCCTGGTTAGGATGTTGCTATGTTATGTGATATGCTAGATCGGTTGATTAGTTGTGAATTGCTATATGATTATATGTTTATGTTCACATGGTTGTTGGACTGGGGTTGGGTTGAGGCGGGTCTTGCTTTGTGCTGTAGGCCAACATACCCAGGGTGGACCGGTTAGACCGAAGGTTCGGCGAGGGATCCGGATAGGCTGAAGGCCCCAAGAGGGCGGACCAGACGTGCCGAGGCTTGGAGAGTGGACCATACAGACTGAAGGCCTGGTGTGGGCGGACCAATCATACTGTAGACTCAGAGAGTGGACCAGGTGGACTGAAGGCCCGGTGTGGGCGGACCAGTCACACTGTAGACTCGGAGAGAGAGTGGACCGGGTGGGTTGAAGGCCTGGTGCAGACGGACCAGTCACACTGAAGACTCGATATGCATGGATATTCTGCTTATGATATGATATGTGTATGGTATTGTGGTTGGTATTTTGGGGGTAACTCACTAAGCTTTCAGGCTTACAGTTTTAGTGTATTGTTTCAGGTACTTCAGGAGATCGTGGCAAGGCGAAGGCGTGATCGTACCGCTCCTCAGTTTTATGTTGATGTTTCTGGGATACTCTAATAATAAATGAACTGAAAACCTTTTTGTAATAACTTACTGAATATGGGCTGTTTTTGAAAAGTTTAAATTGGTTGTAACTTTTTGGATGTTACACTTACCCTAGGTGGGAGTGATGACTTGAGAGTTGTAGGGTATAGTGATGCTAGCTTTCAAACTGACAGGGATAATTTCCGATCTCAGTCGGGCTGGGTCTTTACCCTAAATGGAGGGGCAATTACTTGGAAAAGTTCCAAGCAAGATACAGTGGCAGATTCCACTTGTGAATCAGAGTATATAACAACAAGCAAGGCAGCAAAGGAGGCTATATGGCTAAAGAACTTCATCGGAGACCTTGGAGTTGTACCAACTATAAAGGAGCCAATGGAAATTTTCTGTGACAACAATAGTGCGGTTGCCTTAGCCAAGGAACCAAGAGATCATGGGAGATCCACACATTGACAGAAAATATCACTTCATCAGACATCGAATAGAAGAAGGAATCCTCGTGGCAAAGAGGGTATCATCGGATGAGAACCCAACAGATCCCCTCACGAAGGGACTGACTCGGGTTAAGCATCTCTAGCATGCTTGGAGCATAGGGCTGAAGGATGATATTAGTTTTAGTAGTTAGATAATCTTGAAATTTGTAAATTGTAATTGACATTTGATGATAAATACAAGTTGTTATTTATAAGTAAAGTGATGCTATCTCTTGTCAATCGTTTACTATTATTTCTTTTTGCATGTTTTGACTTCCAGAATAATTATGTTATAGTTTATAGCATATTATTCAAACTCTCTAAAGTCGGTCATATGTTGGAAGTATATATGAATCAAGACTGTCATGGGTTGGCTGGTAGAGGTCTAAGATGTTAGACAAAGCAGGGCTACAACAATCATGAGTGCTCATAAGTTTTGAGTATTGGATTCAACCCATGCTCACTAGTATCACTTCATGGAATTTATCTCGAGTGATCTTGAGACAGTAATATCATATAAGTCTTCAAACATAGAGATATGATTTGTTGCCTATGACTTGGTTATGCATTGATTGCACGAAAATGCATTGGTAACTCGATGTTATAAACCGTGTCTTTGTGTGTAATTCAACAAGTAGTAGAGCAGACATATGAGTCGAAGTTTTTCTATTCCTTCTAGGATTAGATACGATATATGGGCCCCTCGATGATTTTGTTTTGACCTATGTATCGGGCCCGGTCAAAACTAAATTGATGTGTTCAGTTAAGTTCTATGTCAAAAATCGGAAATCGGGAAACAAATGCTGGAAAATAAGCAAGACCATGTTCCATGTATGTGTCCATCTGATATCTAGAACATAGTATTAAATGATCACTTATCTAAAATGGCGCTTCATAGTTCAACAGAGTTTAAAGAGCTACGATTGCTGATCGGTTCCTGAAGTCATACTTGCATCTATAGTTATTAGACTTATCCAAGTGGGAGAATGTTGGATATAGTGTCTAAGTCCATAACTATATTTGATATGTACTTGACCCGACCCGACATGGTCACCCGAACAATTTATGGAAAATCTTGTGAGAATAGTATAAGTTATGATT
Organism: Lactuca serriola; assembly: GCF_051521515.1. Classification (NCBI taxonomy): domain Eukaryota; kingdom Viridiplantae; phylum Streptophyta; class Magnoliopsida; order Asterales; family Asteraceae; genus Lactuca; species Lactuca serriola. The sequence goes on along the minus strand of NC_136411.1, from coordinate 90,263,503 downwards.
TATTAATATATTATAAGTTCTAATATATTAATATAAAATCATATTATTTAATTAGTGCTGATCTATAATTAATCTAGAATTAATTTAGAGATCAAAAGCATGACTAATTAAATATGGGCTCTTGTATTTATATAGTGTGGGTTAATGCTTATTTGGAATGGGCTAGGCTTGCATGGAAAGTCCATAGATACTCCATGGAGCTTTAACCCATGGATCTCATGGAAATGAAAAGACATGGGTATTAGGGTTTACATGGATGTAACCCTAATCCACCACACTATATAAAGGGGGATTTAGTTCTTGAAATCACACTAGTTGTGGTGAGTATACTAAGTGTAACATCCCAAAAACACAGTCTGAAAATTTCATTTAATTTAATAATAAAAACCATAGTCAATAAACCTCATATAAAAATTGTAAACAATGTATCTCAAAATATTATAACAAATGTCAAGTATATCAGAGTATATGTGACAACCCGAAATTCCCGTTCTGTACAAACATATCAATTCAATAGATGATATAACAGTCACAGTTAATTTTCAGGCTTTTCCGTTTAAGTTTGAATACGTCAGGGTTTATACTTCAGGAGATATTAAGAGAGTGGATGCACTAGGGTTTTGTGCAACATTGTTATTCCAACACTCTAATATATTAGAGATCATATCGGGAATAAAAATATTTTATTTCAAAAATATCTCAGGACTATAAATAGAATTCTAAACCAAATTCATTCATTATTCACATTTCCGACTAGAGAAAATCCATTTTCTCTCTGACGGATCTTCGGGTTTTTATCCCAAAACGTGAGTACCCCTTTCTAGTAGTGTTAGAAAGACTTATATGTGTTTATAACATGATTTAGAAGGCTAAATCATGAGATCTGGGAGTATACAACCCAAGGTGTTCTTGGGCGGTAAACTCCCGAAACGAAGCCAAAACCGACCCTTTAGTTATGCTAAAGCTTTAGACTATTATGTATGCATGTTAGGGACAAGAAAACATCCACAAATCACCCAAGTTTGGGGAGTTCACGGCCAAAGAGATTCTTAGGCCGTAAACTCCCTTTTCACACTCAAAATGGTGTTTTAAGGCCTCTAAAACCTTAAGGCTTTTATCTAAGACTAGTACCCACTTGTTGTAAGCCTTAAACACATCAAAGAACACAATCAAAAGAGAGTTTATGGCCCAAGAGTATATAGGGTCGTAAACTCCATAGAAATGGACAAAAGGGTGTTTTTAAGACACCTAAAGCCCTAGACCTCTTCATGGAATTGTTTCCCACATAATTGAAGGACCAAACTACATAAAAATCACTCATCAAAGTGAGTTTACGGCCAAGGGAAGGCCGTAAACTCAAAAGAATGGCACCAAAGTGTGCCTAAGGTCCTCATTTGCTTTAAACAATTACCTAGAACCTATCCTTCAAATGCAAGAGGCTTGAAATCAACCAAAACCCAACATACTTAGAGTTTATGGTTGTAAACTCTAAGGGAAATGGCCTTATGGCCGTAAACTCCTAATTGGAGTATTTCTAGACCTTAAACCCCTTCAAGAATTAAACCACCAAGTTGTAATAATTCTAGAAGCCATTTGGAACTTCAAAACACACAAAACACCCATGGTTGGGAGTTTAAGGCCATAAACTCAAATAGTTTGCAACCTTAAACTCCATGTGTGTTAGTATATGAGGAGTAAACTCATATATGGGGTCCTTTGGAACCCTAAACACAAGTACCTAGTCCCACAATAGCTTAGATGAAATCCTTAGGGCTTAAAACACTTATATAAAGTTTTTATTATGTCTAGGATGTCTTAACATTATCAATTAGTCCTTTGAGTCTAATTGAGTACATATATGTGTGATTATATGTTCATTAGGATCGTAGTGTGTACACAAGTCCTTGCTTGACACCTAGCCATCCTATACCGTTCAGTTCATTCCAATCACCAACTATAGGTGAGTTCATACCCCTAATCAATGTTTTAAATGATTTTAAATGTTTTATGGGGGGGGGGGGGGAATACAAGTAGAAAACAACATGCTATTAAATCATCTACAGGTATTTTATAACTGTGTTTTCATTCAACATAATTTCACATACTACAAAATGTGATGCATGAAATGGTTTTTATCTTTAAAAATTACTTTGTTATCAAATGTAATGATTTTGACATGTTTATCAAAATGACATCAAGTCACCATTTTGTTGTTCAAACCCTTGGATGTCTTACAAAACCATTTTACATTTTTGAGCTAAACTATGCATATACACTTATAGTCATATATATGTATTGATGTTATAGTTCACAGCTTTCCTTTAGTTTTCCACATTCTTGTGTAGTAAGAGTGTATAAACTTACATGATCACCCAATCATAGTTCATTATCATAGGGATAATATGAAGATATCAAACATCATTCCTATTACAAGGAATCACACAAGAGTCAGTTCATTCACGAGTCTATATTAGTACATTACTTGATACATGAGTGCATATACATATGCTTACTTGATACATGAATATGGTTACACATACTTATCTGATACATGAACACACTTACATGAATATCATACAGGAACACTGTTACATAGGTGCATTATCCTGTATTTACTTACCTGGATGCTTGTACTTAGGACTATAGGGATGATTTATTAGTACTTACTGTGTAAATTATCTTTCCTATCTCGGTTCCATGGGATAGCTAGGCGGGACTTACCATTCCGAACCCCACTGATTAGCACCAGTGGTCGATGATCATCTACGGAGGTCTAAGGTTACTACTTATATTAGGTAGATCGATTGGAACTAACCCTTCCACCCACCTGCTGCTGCTACAGAGGACAATTGGACAATCTTCGGATGTTCATTAGGTTATACTTTTTGCTTCGTGCGATGTTGTGTTACTCCTAGTACCCAGCGATGACACTTACATAATTACTTGTTCTGAACAATCTTCGGATGTTCATTAGGTTACATATTTCGCTTAAAGCGTTGTTGTGTTAGTCCTAGTACCCAGTGACAACACTTACAGTAGTACATTTTCCTGTTTACTTTATTTTGTGATACACTCACATAAACGATGAGTTAGACTAAGCACTTTTAGTACTAGTCAAAACAAAGGAAAAACTATCTTTTCACAAACAAAAAATTCGGGTCTTGATAGAAGACTACACCTCATACTTATAGAAAATAAGGGTTTTTCTAGGGTTTTTCATACTTACATCAACATTTTCATTTAAAGGTTTGCATGACTTTTAAAACAGCTTTTGGCAAGCAAGAAAATGACACTTAAATACTTATAAATTCACCAACTTTAAAGCTGATACTCTCTTTCAAAATAACTTGTATTCTCAGGTCATTAGTAGACAGGTATGGTGATCAGGTTTTGAGAAGACGGGGCAGTCAAGACTCGTCTTTTATTTTGATTGTTTATTTTTGGTGTCTTATTACAATGAAAGAACACATATGTATTAAAACTTTACTTATAATGCAATGGATGATGTTGTTATTTGTTTATTATATTACACTGTTATGATATTGTACATGACGTCCTCCACTCCTGAACGTTTCTGCCGTTCGTGGTTTTGGGGTGTGACAGATTGGTATCAGAGCATTGTTTATAGTGAATAAAGTATATCAATCCATAAAAGATATACTAACTATAAATACATCGGGATTAAAACACTCTGTCTAAGAGTTATACTTTTAAATAAATAAAATATTTAACAAAGTATACGTGCCTGCATTCATACTAAAACCAGTGTCACAATGACAAGAACAAAAGTATTACGATTGTTGAATATCACAAGTAAGCCTGGGGATATATGGTCAGTCTTGGGAATGGCATAGCCTGATCAACTATGCTAGTCCGAGGAGTGATTAGCATATGCCTAAGAATGGTTGTGATATGGCAACAAGTCTAAAAACTTACCAACACAACCATAAAGAAATACCATATGGGTATTTGTTCTTACTGTATTTATCTTAGTTGGTTAGCCTTTTTAGCTATCTCTTATATCCCTCTTCTCGCGTAGATTAAGATGGCTGGATTTCACCATGGCGATCCGTACTTCCCAAACTTGTTACATCTGTAATTCCAGTATTATTGACAGATATCTAATCTTATGGAAATTAGTATCCAAATGCTATCTTTTCATTTAGTCATTCTATTCTTTCTGTTGTTGGACTATGGGGAGTTAGTCCATGAGACACATTCATAAATCATTATTTCTTATCCATGTCGTCATCTTTTAAACGTATAGTTAAAGATGCCGCCACGCAGAAGTACAGGGCGTAATCCAAACAACGAAACACCGATACCACCACCTCCACCACCACCTGTACCTCTTCCACCACCTACTCCCTTTGATGCCAACATGTTCCAGGCAGCTTTCACAGCGGTAGTTGCAGCTGCTGTGTCGGCAATCAACGCTCCTGTCCCTAGTGGATCGGGATCAGGTGCACCTCCCTCAAACCACGGCGAAAGCCATGGGCACACTCGGGAATGCACCTACAAGGATTTCACAAACGCCAAACCCCGCAGCTTTAATGATACTGGTGGGGTTATGGTGTTAAGGCAGTGGATTGAGAAGATGGAATCTGTCTTCGAAATCTGCGGATGCCAAGAAGACAACAAGGTCAAGTTCGCAGCTTGTACCTTCTCTGATAGAGCATTATCATGGTGGCATATTCCATCGGCTGGGAAAAGCTGAAGGACATGCTGATGAAAGAATATTGTCCTCGGGGTGAAGTACAAAAACTCGAGCAGGAATTCTGGAATCTACAAATGGTTGGATCCGACATCACAACCTATACAAACAGGTTTTGTGATCTGGCGAACCTATGCCCTGATATGGTTGCTCTCGAGAGCAAGAAGATTGAGAGGTATATCTGGGGACTGTCGCCCCAGATCCAGTCAAGCGTGATAGCTTCCAGGCCTATTACTTTCGATAGCGCCAAGGAACTAGCACAATCTCTCATAGATCACCGGAAACCTCAGAACCCAACAATCCCTGCATCTTTACCACCAAAGGCCAACAACAACAAGAAAGGGTGGAATAAGAGGAAGAGAGGCGCTTCACAAGGATCCTCCAAGGAACAACAACTTGTGGCGATCAATGCTGCCACAGTGACTCCCGTTGTCCCTGCAAACCCCTTACCAGCAAAAACTTATGCTGGGTCTCTCCCGAAGTGCAACAAATGCAACTTCCACCACCGCGGGCCTTGCATGGAGATGCAATGCACCAACTGCAACAAGAAGGGGCACACAACCCGTTTTTGTCAGACTCCAATGGCTCAAGCCGCCCAGTTTCCTAACGCCGGTATGGGCCAAACTTGCTACGGTTGTGGCGAGGTGGGTCACTACAAGAGGAACTGCCCTAAAGCGGGGACGGCTGGCGGAGTAGGAAGAGTTATGGCCCTAGGCCACGAGGAAGCAGTAGCTGATCCCACGATAGTTACTGGTACGTTCCTCCTCGATAACTCATATGCTTGCATACTTTTCGACAGTGGAGCGGAGAGAAATTTCGTAAGTCACAAATTTGCACACCTGCTTAAACAAAAACCATGTGCATTAGATAAATCATTCACGGTAGAAATGGCCAACGGTAAAACAGAGAGTACAAACTGCATCTACGTAGGTTGTGCCTTAAATTTAGATAGTCATACTTTCAAGATAGATCTCATGCCAGTTCCAATTAAATGCTTCAACGTTATCATCAGAATGGATTGGTTGAGTCTTCTTCGCACCGACATCATGTGCTTCGAAAAAGCAGTTCGTCTTAACCTTCCTAACAACGAAACCTTAATTATCTACGGCGACAAACCTAGTACAAGCCTTCGCATCATTTCGTGCATTCAAGCCCAGAAGTGTTTACGAAAGGAGTACCATGCATTCCTCGCACATGTCATTGATACAAGTCAAGAAACGAAAAACATTCAGAACATTCCCGAAGTACGCAACTTCCTCGACATTTTCCCAGAAGAACTTCCCGGTTTACCACCACAACGCCAAGTTGAGTTCAGAATCGACTTAGTGCCAGGAGCTACCCCAGTAGCCAAATCCCCGTATCGTCTGGCACCAGCTGAAATGCAGGAACTTTCCAGTCAACTTAACAAACTTCTCAAGAAGGGATTCATTCGACCAAGCTTCTCACCATGGGGAGCACCGGTCTTGTTCGTCAAGAAGAAAGATGGATCGTTTCGCATGTGCATCGACTACAGAGAGCTCAACAAGCTTACAATTAAATAATCGTTATCCTTTGCCCCGTATTGACGATTTGTTTGATCAACTTCAAGGAGCCAACTACTTCTCGAAGATAGATCTGCGATCCGGATACCACCAACTACAAGTGCTAGAGGAGGATGTTCCCAAGACAGCCTTCCGAACTCGTTATGGGCACTACAAGTTTGTAGTGATGCCATTCGGATTAACTAACGCGCCCGCAGTATTCATGGATCTGATAAATAGGGTGTGTCGTCCTTACTTGGATCAGTTCGTCATCGTCTTCATTGATGACATACTCATCTACTCTCGAAGTAAGGAGGAACATAGCCAACATCTCCGTAAAATGTTAGAGACATTGCGGTCGGAGAAGCTCTACGCGAAGTTCTCCAAGTGCGAATTTTGGATTCGACGAGTCGAATTTTTGGGTCATGTGGTTAGCGAAGAAGGTATACATGTGGACCCTTCCAAAATTAAGGCCATTGAGAACTGGTCAGCACCAAAGACACCTACTGAAATTCGTCAATTTCTAGGTCTGGCTGGCTACTATCGCAGATTCATTCAGAACTACTCCCGCATAGCAAAACCTCTTACAACACTGACCCAGAAGGGCGTAGCCTTTGATTGGGAAGAGAAACAGGAGAGAGCGTTCCAAACGCTCAAACGAGCCTTGTGCACCGCACCAATACTGTCCCTCCCCGAAGGGATAGAAGACTTCGTGGTCTATTGCGATGCATCAAACCAAGGGCTCGGATGTGTTCTGATGCAGCGAGGTAAAGTCATAGCCTATGCCTCAAGACAGCTGAAGACACATGAGGTTAATTACACCACCCACGATCTTGAACTTCGAGTAGTTGTGTTTGCTCTGAAGATCTGGCGACATTATCTATACGGTACCAAAAGCACGATCTTTACAGACCATAAAAGTCTGCAACACATTTTCGACCAGAAAGAGCTCAACATGAGACAACGACGGTGGGTCAATCTACTCAGTGATTATGAGTGCGATATTCGTTATCATCCGGGTAAAGCCAATGTAGTAGCCGATGCCCTAAGTCGGAAAGAATATTCTGGTCGCAGAGTCAAGTCTTTGACTCTAACTATCCATTCACACTTGTCCACGCAAATAAAGGAGGCTCAGCTCGACGCTTTGAAACCTGAAAACGTGACTAGTGAATCCCTTAGAGGGATGGATAAAAACTTGGAAGTCAAGGGTGGCGGAGCCTTGTACCTCATGGATCGGATCTGGACACCAAAACACAGTGGCTTCAGAGACTTGGTCATGACAGAAGATCACAACACTCGTTATTCCGTCCACCCAGGTTCAGATAAGATGTATCTGGATCTTAAAAAGTTATACTGGTGGCCTAACATGAAAGCAGATATTGCTACCTTCGTGAGTAAGTGACTTACTTACGCAAAGGTCAAGGTCGAATACCAGAAACCCTCCGGCCTCTTGCAGCAACCGGAGATACCAGAATGGAAGTGGGAGCGGATCACTATGGACTTCATAACCAAGTTGCCCAAGACGACGGGTGGACTTGATTCCATAGGGAGGTTGTAGACCAAGTCTGCACATTTCCTACCGATCAAAGAAACAGACAAGATGGATAAACTTACCAGAACTTACATTAGGGAGGTTGTAAGGCTGCACGGTGTTCCTTTATCTATCATCTCAGACAGAGATAGTAGATTCACTTCAAGGTTCTGGCAGTCATTACAAAGTTCCCTAGGAACTAGGCTGGACATGAGTACAACCTACCATCCACAGACCGATGGGCAAAGTGAGAGAACTATCCAAACCTTGGAAGATATGTTGCGTGCCTATGTGATTGACTTCGGGAAAGCTTGGGATACCCATTTACCCGTTGTCGAATTTTCCTACAACAACAGTTATCACACGAGCATAAAGGCAGCTCCGTTCGAGGCCCTCTATGTCCGAAAGTGCAGATCCCCTCTATGTTGGGCTGAAGTGGGGGATACCCAGTTAGCTAAGGGACGAGTTCCTGAAAGCACTCTCACGGGTCCGGAGATCATTCGGGAAACGACAGAGAAGATCGTTCAAATTCGCGAACGATTGAAAGCCTCTAGAGACCGACAGAAAAGCTACGCTGACAAGCGTAGGAAACCATTAGAGTTCCAGGTGGGTGACCGAGTCCTACTGAAGGTCTCACCCTGGAAGGGCTTGATACGCTTTGGAAAGCGTGGGAAGCTCAATCCAAGATATATAGGGCCCTTCAAGATTCTCGCGAGAGTCGGCTCCGTGGCTTACAAATTCAAGCTACCACAAGAACTCAGTAACGTACATCCTACCTTCCACGTCTCAAACTTGAAAAAGTTCCTATTCGACGAGACTCTTATTATTCCACTCGACGAAATTGAGATCAACGAGAGCCTCAACTTCGTGGAGGAACCAGTAGAGATCATGGACCGAGAGGTCAAGCAAACAAAGCAGAGCCGTATCCCGATAGTGAAGGTGCGCTGGAACGCAAAGCGTAGACCAGAATTCACTTGGGAACGTGAAGATTAGATGAAACAGAAATACCCTCACCTTTTTGCTTAATTATTTGTAACTTCTTATTTGCTTAAATTCTAATTTCGGGACGAAATTCCTTCTAACGGGGGGATGATGTGACAACCCGAAATTCCCGTTCTGTACAAACATATCAATTCAATAGATGATATAACAATCACAGTTAATTTTCAGCCTTTTCCGTTTAAGTTTGAATACGTCAGGGTTTATACTTCAGGAGATATTAAGAGAGTGGATGCACTAGGGTTTTGTGCAAAACTGTTATTCCAACACTCTAATATATTAGAGATCATATCGGGAATAAAAATATTTTATTTCAAAAATATCTCAGGACTATAAATAGAATTCTAAACCAAATTTATTCATTATTCACATTTCCGACTAGAGAAAAGCCATTTTCTCTCTGACGGATCTTCGGGTTTTTATCCCAAAACGTGAGTACCCCTTTCTAGTAGTGTTAGAAAGACTTATATGTGTTTATAACAAGATTTAGAAGGCTAAATCATGAGATCTAGGAGTTTACAACCCAAGGTGTTCTTGGGCGGTAAACTCCCGAAACGAAGCCAAAACCGACCCTTTAGTTATGCTAAAGCTTTAGACTATTATGTATGCATGTTAGGGACAAGAAAACATCCACAAATCACCCAAGTTTGGGGAGTTCACGGCCAAAGAGATTCTTAGGCCGTAAACTCCCTTTTCACACTCAAAATGGTGTTTTAAGGCCTCTAAAACCTTAAGGCTTTTATCTAAGACTAGTACCCACTTGTTGTAAGCCTTAAACACATCAAAGAACACAATCAAAAGAGAGTTTACGGCCCAAGAGTATATAGGGCCGTAAACTCCATAGAAATGGACAAAAGGGTGTTTTCAAGACACCTAAAGCCCTAGACCTCTTCATGGAATTGTTTCCCACATAATTGAAGGACCAAACTACATAAAAATCACTCATCAAAGTGAGTTTACGGCCAAGGGAAGGCCGTAAAATCAAAAGAATGGCACCAAAGTGTGCCTAAGGTCCTCATTTGCTTTAAACAATTACCTAGAACCTATCCTTCAAATGCAAGAGGCTTGAAATCAACCAAAACCCAACATACTTAGAGTTTACGGTTGTAAACTCTAAGGGAAATGGCCTTATGGCCGTAAACTCCTAATTGGAGTATTTCTAGACCTTAAACCCCTTCAAGAATTAAACCACCAAGTTGTAATAATTCTAGAAGCCATTTGGAACTTCAAAACACACAAAACACCCATGGTTGGGAGTTTAAGGCCGTAAACTCAAAGAGTTTACAACCTTAAACTCCATGTGTGTTAGTATATGAGGAGTAAACTCATATATGGGGTCCTTTGGAACCCTAAACACAAGTACCTAGTCCCACAATAGCTTAGATGAAATCCTTAGGGCTTAAAACACTTATATAAAGTGTTTATTATGTCTAGGATGTCTTAACATTATCAATTAGTCCTTTGAGTCTAATTGAGTACATATATGTGTGATTATATGTGTTGGGTTTTGAGCAATCTAACACTTCCTAAGTATGCATGCAACCCTAATAAACCTTGGATCTATGTTTGTCTAAATACATGCAAAATAATAATTTTCCAAGGTTTGTAACCTATCTAACATGACATGGGGAACATTTCAACATAAAAGAGTTAGAAGAGATTACATACCTTTGTTGATGAGTTTGGTTCTTAGGAGTTTGAGGGCCAAGCACCAATAGTGTGAATGCCTCAAATGGAATCACAAAACACCACAAACTCTTGGAAAACTTTGAGACAGTATACACACTTGTATAATTTCGGCCACACAGAAGCACACACACTAGTTTCACTAACTTTATTTCATGCTCCATAAGCATGCTTATATAGTGTGCATGGTTAGGGTGAAACCCTAATAACCCATGACCTTTCCTTTCCAAGGATCCATGGATTAAAAGCTCCATGGATCATCCATGGACTCCCATATAAGCCTAGCCCATTAACAAATGAGTCTTAGCCCACACCATATAATACCAATAGCCCATTATCTAATTAGTCTTCCTTTTAATCTCTAAATTAATTCATAATTAATTTAAGACTAAAACTAATTAAATAACATAACTTCATATTAATATATTATAACTTATAATATATTAATAAACATATGTGTATAACTCTCATAAAATTATCCATAAATAGTTTGGATGAGATGCAACCCAAATGGACCATGCCGGTCGGGTCAAGTATATACCAAATAAGTTATGGACTTAGACACCTTATCCAACAGACTCCCACTTGGATAAGTCTAATAACTCTATTTGCCTATATAATTTTAGGAACCAACCAGCAATCGTAGCTCTCGAAAACTCCGTCGAACTATGAAGCGCCATTTTAAGACAAGTGATCATATAATCCTCTGTTCTCATGATATCAGCCAGACAAACACATGGAACTATGTCTTGCTTATTGTCTGGCAGTTGTTTCTCGATTTACGATTTGTTTGACAAAGAACTTCATTGAACACATCAGTTTAGTTCTGACCGGGCCCGGTACATGGGTCAACACAAAATCATCGAGGGGCCCATATATCTCTTCTATTTCTAGAAGGAACAGATAAACTTCAACTCATATGCTTGTTCTGCTACTTGTTGAATTGTACACAAAGGCACGTTTTATAACATCAAGTTACTGATGCGTTTGCGTGCAATCAATGCACAAGCAACTCATAGGTAACAACTCATATTTCTAGGTTTAAAGACTTATATGATATTATCGTCTCACGATCACTCGAGATAAATTCCATGAAGTGATACAAGTGAGCGTGGGTTTATGCCAATACTCATAACTTATGAGTACTCATGAATGTTGCAGCAACCATTGCCATGTCTAAACAGCTTTTAGCCATCTATAAACCCAATTCATGACAATCTTGATTCATACCTACTTCCGACGTATGATCGATTGTGGAGGTTTGAATAAATTAATTATTCTGGAAGTCAAAACATGCAAACTGAAACAATAGCAAATAATTGACAATGATAGTAACACTTTACTCATAAATAAATCACAAATTTTAGTCATCATCAAATGTCGATTACATTTTACAAGTTTCAGAAAAACTATCTAATCTGTAAAACTAATATCGTCCCTCAGCCCGATGCGCCTCGCATGCTGAAAATGCTTAACCCTCGTCAATCCCTTCGTAAGGGGATCTGCAGGATTCTCATCCGATGATATCCTCCTTGCCACGAGGAGTCCTTCTTCAATCTTGTTTCATATGAAGTGATATTTTCTGTCAATGTGTCGGGATCTCCCATGATCTCTCGGTTCTTTATCTAAAGCAACCGCACTATTGTTGTCACAGAAAATTTCCATAGGCTCCTTAATAGCTGGTACAACTCCAAGGCCTCCGATGAAGTTCTTCAGCCATATTGCCTCCTTTGCTGCATCACTCGCTGCTATATACTCTGATTCATAAGTCGAATCAGCCACCGTCTCCTGCTTGGAACTCTTCCAAGAAATTGCCCCTCCATTTAAGGTAAAGATCCAGCCCGACTGAGAGCGGAAGTTATCCCTATCAGTCTGAAAACTAGCGTCACTATACCCTAATACTCTCAAGTCGTCACTCCCACCAAGGGTAAGGATCCAATCCTTAGTCCTCCGCAGGTACTTGAGAATGTTCTTTACCGCGGTCCAATGAGCTTTACCAGGGTTCCCCTGATACCTGCTGACCATGCTCAAAGCAAAGGCCACATCAGGGCGGGTACAAGTCATAACATACATGATCGAGCCAACAGCGGAAGCATATGGTAATTGGCTCATCTCAGCTATCTCTACCTCTGTACTCGGACTCTGAGTCTTACTTAGTTTGGTATTGCTTTGGATCGGTAAATCTCCTATCTTGGAATTCTCCATGTTGAACCTTTTCAACACCTTATCCACGTAGGTACTCTGACTAAGTCCAATTAGTCTTTTACTCCTTTCTCTTAATATCGTTATCCCTAGGATATAGGCAGCCTCCCCTAGGTCCTTCATAGCAAAGCACTTCCCAAGCCAGGACTTAACCTCCTGCAAGGTTGGGATGTCATTTCCTATAAGTAGTATGTCATCCACATACACTACCAAGAAGCTAACTATACTCCCACTAGCTCTGACATATACACAAGACTCATCTTCACTTCTCGAGAAGCCAAACTCTTTTACCTTCTCATCAAAACAAAGATTCCAGCTACGAGATGCTTGTTTTAATCCATAAATGGATTTCTCAAGCTTGCATACTCTATTAGGGTACTCTGTCCTGACAAAACCCTCTGGCTGATTCATGTACACATCCTCAGCCAACTTTCCATTAAGGAAAGCGGTTTTGACATCCATTTGCCATATTTCATAATCATGAAATGCAGCAATGGCCAGCATAACCCTAATAGACTTAATCTTTGCTACTGGCGAGAAGGTTTCATCATAATCAATACCTTGAGTCTGAGTAAAACCCTTCGCAACCAGTCGAGCCTTATAAGTATGCACTTTTCCTTCCATGTCGGTCTTCTTCTTGAAGATCCATTTGCACCCGACTGTTTTACGACCTGGTACATTGTCAACCAAGTTCCAAACTTGATTGTCATACATGGACTGTATCTCGCTATCCATAGCCTCCTTCCATTTTACAGACTCCGGGCCTGCCATGGCTTCCTTAACTCTGCTAGGTTCATCCAAATTTACCAGTGTACTATCACTGATAAACGTATCACCTTCCATAGTAATATGAAAGCCATAATAAAACGAAGGTGTGTTCCTAACCCGTATGGAACGCCTTGGAGGTACAAACTCGTCAGCTTACTCAATAGGAGTTTCCTCCTCAGGTTGATTGCTAGTGTCTGAGGTTCCTTCAACAATTGCTTCTTGAATTTCTTCAAGATCAATTTGCCTCCCACTGTCTCCTTGGCTTATAAATTCTCTCTCACGAAAGACCCCTCTTCTTGCTACAAAGACCACATTCTCACTGGGTCTATAGAAGAGGTAACCGAAGGATTTCTGTGGGTAGCCGATGAAAATACACCTTTCACTTCAGGGTTCGAGCTTATCATGAGTCTCACGCCTCACGAAAGCCTCGCAACCCCAAATCTTGATGTGGTTTAAATTGGGAACCTTCCCAGACCACATCTCATGAGGTGTTTTGGTAACCTTCTTTGTAGGGACTAAATTAAGGATATGGGCGGCAGTCTCTAAGGCATACCCCCAAAAAGAGATTGATAACGAAACTCGACTCATCATAGAGCGAACCATGTCCAACAAGGTCCAATTACGCCTCTCAGCTACACCATTCAGCTGTGGTGTCCTGGGAGGAGTCAATTGTGAGACAATCCCACACTCCTTAAGATAGTCAAGGAACTCGGTACTAAGATACTCACCACCTCGATCGGATCGAAGCATCTTAATGTTCCTGCCCAATTGATTTTCTACTTCCTGTTTGAATTCCTTAAACATTTCAAAGGTTTCTGACTTATGTTTGATTAAGTAGACATACCCGTATCTACTAAAATCATCAATAAAAGTCACATAATACCGATTAGCATCCCTTGTGGCGGTTTTGAATGGCCCACATACATTAGTATGTATTAGGTCTAACAAACCCTCACCCCTTTCACAAGTTCCAGTGAAGGGTGATTTGCCATCTTTCCAAGTAGACAAGATTCACAACTATCATCCGATTTAAGGTCGAATGATTCCAAGACTCCACTCTTTTGGAGTTGGCCTATGCGTTTCTTGTTTACATGTCCAAGACGACAATGCCACAATGATGCTTTATCTAGGCTAGTAGAAGAATCAATATACAATACATTATTTCCTAAGTTGTCTACAATCGACACAGTTTCATACACACCATCACAAGGTAACGCTTTAAAATAAAACACATTTTTATAGAAAGAATTAATACCACCATATTCATTATCAAACGAAAAGGTAAAACCTTGTTTGTACAAAGCATGAAAAGAAATAATATTCCTCGCCATATCAGACGAGTACACACATTTATTCAAATCTAATTTTAACCCATTATTAAGCAACAAAGTATAAACTCCAATCTTGGAAACAGGTGAAGCCTTCCTATTCCCCATGATCAAGTTTATCTTCCCGTGCTCCACATCCTCACTTCTTCTTAGGCCCTGCAAATCAGAACATATGTGAACACCACATCCTGTATCAAGCACCCAAGAGTTAGAATGTGTTGAGTAATTAGACAATATAGTGTAAATACCTGCATAGGTGGGTTTCATTTTCCCATCCTTTAGATCCTGCAAGTACTTAGGGCAGTTTCGCTTCCAGTGTGCCTTTTCATGGCAATAAAAGCATTTAGCATCCTTGGGAATGGCAGAAGGAGTGACAGAACCGTTCTTGGTCTTCGATGAGGAGCCTTCAAGAGACTTTCCCTTGGTACCCTTCGAAGGGTGTTTCCTCTTTTTCCCTTTGCCTTGCCCGATAGCCAAAACTGGGGTAGATGTTGGAGTAGGAGTAGTAGAGGTAACAACCGCCTTGCCCTTAAGACCGGTTTCAGCGGTCTTCAAGAGTCCTTGAAGCTTGCTGAGGGTAACTTCCTCCTTGTTCATATGATATGTCATACGAAAATGATCATAACAAGAAGGTAGGGAGTGCAAAATGATGTCAATTGCCAACTCCTCAGGGAAGTTCACATTCAGCTTCAGCAAACGGTCCACATACCTTTGCATCTTTTGTATGTGGGCCGTGACAGATTCACCGTCCTTCATGCGGGTTGTTATTATGGAGGAGATTATTTCATACCGCTCCTGACGAGCACTCTGATGGTACCTTTCCATCAGGTCTTGGTGCATCTCAAAAGGGTAGAAATCTTCATATGACTTTTGGAGTTCGGCTGTCATCGTGGCCATCATGATACATGCCACCTTAGTAGCATCTCTCTCATGTGTCCTGAATTCAGCGATCTCCTCAGGAGTAGCAGTAGACTCATCAAGCTCTTTTAACTCTTTATCGAGGACATATTCCTTGTCCTCATAACGAGTTACCATCCTGATGTTCCTTATCCAGTCCATGAAGTTGGAACCATCAAAGATGACTCTCCCACAAAGATTCATGAGAGAGAAAGAACCAGTTGGGTTAGAGCCCGAAGCATTAGTGTTGGAAGACATCTGAAAGAAGAAAGTAAGTTTAGATTAGATATATAGAGTCCTTAATAAGACACCCAAATGTAATATTAAGGCTAGGATCCAATCACAATATATTATACTTAGAAGAGGGATGCCGTAATCTAAGTAATAATATATTTGAAAGGTAGGTGAATGACGATTCACCAATTTCCACCACGAAAACGAAATGATTTATTAGGTTTTAATTGGATTTGAAATTCCTAGATTCTTTTGAGATTCATTGAACTTTTCAATGGCATGTTTCAATCTCGATTGTGCCCTTCAAGTTTTGTGACTGGGATGCCGAGGATCACAAAACAAGGTGTGAATAACCATGCCAATTCACTTGGTACCCTTAATATTATCACCTAATCAATGTGCCAGTTAACCACACACGCTCCATTGATCTATGACAAACATTAAGTCACCCTTCGTGATCCTTACTTGTCCAAGTTGGTGTGCCGGTTAACCACACACGCTCCACCAACGACTTGGTAAGGTACAAAGTGTGAATTCCATGGACTAGCACCATGTTCACATTTTTCCTAAAGTAACTAAAATTGGGAATTAAAAGGTTTAGTTACTTTGTAATAATCATTATACTTTTAATGAGGATTTAAAGTCATTGTCCTACCCGTTTGGCTAACGACCCTCCACCAGTCAAGCAAGCGGTGGGTGAGAGTATACACCCATTAAGTCGCCATTTTATAGGCAACAACCTTATACCCACCTTATAGACTGGCTTCGTGAATGAGGCCTACTAACGGTAGAACGACTTATTCTTATACATACATATATATATATATATATATATATATATATATATATATATATATATATATAATTAACCATTAATGTCATAAATAGTATAAGGGTAGAATTTTAACTATTAAAACTCTAAGGGTTTGAATTAAAGTTTATTAAAGTGTGTGAAACTTTACAAATTCCAAAACTTGAGGACAAGTTTTGTAACTCTTCAAAACTTTTCATTTCATAACTTATGAATTAAAGGTTCATAAAAATGAAGACTCTTCATTTTCATGTAACTTATGTGTTTAAATGTGTGTGTTAAAGAAAGTGACCTTTGGATGTCCATAACTTGAGGACAAATTATGGACTCCATTAAAACACATAAATGATCAAGAATTAATTCTAAACAATTCAGCAAATAATTCCTATCATCTTCTAAATTCATAAGAACATGAACATGATCATCAAAATTTAAAGAACTATTATGAACACATAAAATCATGGAATTTTGATATATGCTATTGTAAATGGATTAGAACAACCATTACACCAACTAAAACAAGTTTTATAACACAAAAACAGTTTAGGGTAATGTTTCTAGTCCATTTCCAGCAGCTAAAGTCGAAAATCTGCACTCTGTCGATCCTACTCGTCGAGTGCATGAACCTACTCGACGAGTAGGTTGAAGATACACATGGACTCGACGAGTCCCCCTCTGGACTCGGCGAGTACATTAGTCAGACAACAAGTTTTTCGACTTTTTCAACTATTTTGCATCAAGTATCAAACAAGCAAGCCTAGGCTCTGATACCACTGTTGGGTTTTGAGCAATCTAACACTTCCTAAGTGTGCATGCAACCCTAATAAACCTTGGATCTATGTTTGTCTAAATACATGCAAAATAATAATTTTCCAAGGTTTATAACCTATCTAACATGACATGGGGAACATTTCAACATAAAAGAGTTAGAAGAGATTACATACCTTTGTTGATGAGTTTGGTTCTTAGGAGTTTGAGGGCCAAGCACCAATAGTGTGAATGCCTCAAATGGAATCACAAAACACCACAAACTCTTGGAAAACTTTGAGAGAGTATACACACTTGTATAATTTCGGCCACACACAAGCACACACACTAGTTTCACTAACTTTATTTCATGCTCCATAAGCATGCTTATATAGTGTGCATGGTTAGGGTGAAACCCTAATAACCCATGACCTTTCCTTTCCAAGGATCCATGTGTTAAAAGCTCCATGGATCATCCATGGACTCCCATATAAGCCTATCCCATTAACAAATGAGTCTTAGCCTACACCATATAATACCAATAGCCCATTATCTAATTAGTCTTCCTTTTAATCTCTAAATTAATTCATAAATAATTTAAGACTAAAACTAATTAAATAACATAACTTCATATTAATATATTATAACTTATAATATATTAATAAACATATGTGTATAACTCTCATAAAATTATCCATAAATAGTTTGGATGAGATGCAACCCAAATGGACCATGCCGGTCGGGTCAAGTATATACCAAATAAGTTATGGACTTAGACACCTTATCCAACAATATGTTCATTAGGATCGTAGTGTGTACACAAGTCCTCGCTTGACACCTAGCCATCCTATACCGTTCAGTTCATTCCAATCACCAACTACAGGTGAGTTCATACCCCTAATCAATGTTTTAAATGATTTTAAATGTTTTATGGGGGGGGGGAGGGGGGAATACAAGTAGAAAACAGCATGCTATTAAATCATCTACAGGTATTTTATAACTGTGTTTTCATTCAACATAATTTCACATACTACAAAATGTGATGCATGAAATGGTTTTTATCTTTAAAAATTACTTTGTTATCAAATGTAATGATTTTGACATGTTTATCAAAATGACATCAAGTCACCATTTTGTTGTTCAAACCCTTGGATGTCGTACAAAACCATTTTACATTTTTGAGCTAAACTATGCATATACACTTATAGTCATATATACGTATTGATGTTATAGTTCACAGCTTTCCTTTAGTTTTCCACATTCTTGAGTAGTAAGAGTGTATAAACTTACATGATCACCCAATCATAGTTCAGTAAATTATCATAGGGATAATATGAAGATATCAAACATCATTCCTATTACAAGGAATCACACAAGAGTCAGTTCATTCATGAGTCTATACTAGTATATTACTTGATACATGAGTGCATATACATATGCTTACTTGATACATGAATATGGTTACACATACTTATCTGATACATGAACACACTTACATGAATATCATACAGGAACACTGTTACATAGGTGCATTATCCTGTATTTACTTACCTGGATGCTTGTACTTAGGACTACAGGGATGATTTATTAGTACTTACTGTGTAAATTATCTTTCCTATCTCGGTTCCATGGGATAGCTAGGAGGGACTTACCATTCCGAACTCCACTGATTAGCACCAGTGGTCGATGATCATCTATGCAGGTCTAAGGTTACTACTTATATTAGGTAGATCGATTGGGACTAACCCTTCCACCCACCTGCTGCTGCTACAGAGGACAATTGGACAATCTTCGGATGTTCATTAGGTTATACTTTTCACTTCGTGCGATGTTGTGTTACTCCTAGTACCCAGCGATGACACTTACATAATTACTTGTTCTGAACAATCTTCGGATGTTCATTAGGTTACATATTTCACTTAAAGCGTTGTTGTGTTAGTCCTAGTACCCAGTGACAACACTTACAGTAGTACATTTTCCTGTTTACTTTATTTTGTGATACACTCACATAAACGATGAGTTAGACTAAGCACTTTTAGTACTAGTCAAAACAAAGGAAAAACTATCTTTTCACAAACAAAACATTCGGGTCTTGATAGAAGACTACACCTCATACTTATAGAAAATAAGGGTTTTTCTAGGGTTTTTCATACTTACATCAACATTTTCATTTAAAGGTTTGCATGACTTTTAAAATAGCTTTTGGCAAGCAAGACAATGACACTTAAATACTTATGAATTCACCAACTTTAAAGCTGATACTCTCTTTCAAAATAACTTGTATTCTTAGGTCATCAGTAGACAGGTACGGTGATTAGGTTTTGAGAAGACAGAGCAGTCAAGACTCGTCTTTTATTTTGATTGTTTATTTTTGGTGTCTTATTACAATGAAAGAACACATATGTATTAAAACTTTACTTATAATGCAATGGATGATGTTGTTACTTGTTTATTATATTACACTGTTGTGATACTGTACATGACGTCCTCCACCCCTGAACGTTTCCGCCGTTCGTGGTTTTGGGGTGTGACAGTATACACATCCCAGGCTGAACAAATGGTGTGTGCACTGCAATCTTCCTGAGCTCCTCTTTTGAAAACTGAGTACCTGAAACCAAAACTGAAACCGTAAGCACGAAGCTTAGTGAGATCCCCCAAACTACCACAAACCATACAATAACATATAAAGCACATACCGGGCCTTTCCCACTACATCGGACCGAAGTCCGGAAACTGCATCGGACCGAAGTTCGGAACTGATTTTGACCTTGTCCCCTGCATCGGACCGAAGTCCGAAACTAATTGCATCGGACCGAAGTCCAGAACTGACTGCATCGGACCGAAGTCCAGAACTGACTTGACATAACATAACATACCACATCAACTAGCATAAACACATATACTGCATACTACATTGGACCGAAGTCTGGAACACATAACATATAGACATGCTTGAATCACAAAGACATCAAATACCTTGATCTACTGCATCAGACCGAAGTCCAGGACTGACTGTTAACTAGACGGGCCGGCATTGTGGCTGTAGACCCGTTCCTACTGGAAGGAAACTCACCTCACACTGCTGAAGTCCCGCAGACTCAATCCCACACTGCTGAAGTCCCGCAGACTCGACCCCAGCTGCTAGATGACAGATTCCAGATCTGTCAACATCAAAATAACACCCAATTAATAATTGGGTTCCACTACATAACTACAGTACATACTTTAGATAATTACTACATTACCCCAAGCTTGGCATACCCAAGCCCAAGATCCAATCCATAGGCCCAAAGTCAACTAGGGATCAAAGCCCAACATATGGCCCAATTTTCCAAATTGGGCCCAAACCTCCACATGGACTTCCCTTAAGGCCCAATTTCTCAGTTCGGTCCAACATATCTCATTCTAAGGGCCCAATATCGTACAACCATCTAGGCCCAAACTATGGCCCATCTATGGCCTACTTTTCCAAATTGGGCCCAATCCTTCATATGGGCCTTACCCTAGAGCCCAACTAATTACTCTAGTCCATTTAATTATTCTTGGATGGCAACACAAAGCCCAAGTGAAACTAGGGTTTCTCATAAAATAATAATTAGGGTTAAGTGTTTCTCACTTAACCCATTAAGGGCTTAGCCCACTAAGGACTTAATCCATTAAGTCCATTATTGCTTATATTGATTTCTGCAATGATTATTATTTAATATTTCACTTATTAAATAATTCCCGTGTGTGTGTCCTAATAATTTCTCAAATATTAGTATTTTCTCAATTAGCCCATTAAGGACTTAGTCCATTAAGTCCTTTATTCTACTAGATAAATGGCATGAAATAGTTTGGGCTTGATTCACAATCCAATCCTAATGGCCCAAAAGTGGGTCCAAATAAGTCCAAGGCCCAAATACTCATAATTAGGGTTTTCCACCCAAACATGGCCCAATAGGCCCAAAACCAATCTCTAAGCCCATTAGGGTTTTCTAGCGGGGCACCACCCACTACCACCTCGGGTAGTGGTGGTTGATGGCGGCTCACGGCGGCGGCCACCACCTTACGGTGGTGGTTACTATTATTTTTATTATTCATGCTAATTACAATTACAAGGTTTTTATCCAAAAATAAACATACACACACACACTAACTAACACACACACACACACACACTAAACAACATAAACACACACACAACCACCTTGTGGTGGCCAGTGGTGGGAGATTGTGGCAGAAAACGGTTTCAAGGCATCAACCACCATGGTCGGCGGCCATGGTGGGTTTTTCTCTCAATCTTCGGCTCAGCTTACAGATACACACAAGAAACATAATCAGCAGCAGCATCACGCTAACTTGAACAAACCCCCACCTAGAGACGTGCAACGGGAGGAGGTCGGCAATGGAAAGAAACAGCCGTTGGGGTGTCAGTGGCGTGAGATGACGGACAACAGAGGCAGATACGGCAACAACAACGGCGGCTTCCGATGACAACAACCACGTTTAGCTCTTCTGGTCTCTCCCAAGGGTCCCATCGCCCCATCTCGATAAACCTTGCTCATGCCGGCAGCAGATCAATGGCGACGTTAATGCAACAGTAGCGGTTGGCGGCAGTGCTGGACAACCCTAGCAACATCGGAAGTGTGGCTGAAGGTGAGACATAAGAAGAAGAGTGAGTGGCGAATAGTCTTACCGAGGGTCTCATTATCGCAGATAACTTGCACAACGACGCACACGGTGGGTTTTTCCCCGGTCTTCGGCGGTCCTTTGATGCCCACGACGTCTCCAGCAGTCGCATATTGGCGGAACGTCGGCGAGCAGCTTCGCCTGGTAGGAACAGCAAGAAGAGGGGAGGCGGCGGCTGGCAACTCACGCATGGCGGTTGGAAATGGTTTCTTAGGTTAAGGTTGAAGATGCGATGTGGGGGAAAAGGGATACGAGTATATCCCGTGTCCATTCAAACTTCCATTCCTTTATCCAAGATTAGTCCCCCATTATTTCAAAATCTTAACAATTTAAATCCTAATAATTACCAAGCATACCCTTACTTCTAAAATCCTTATCAAATAAACTCTGTAATTTACTAAACAACCCCCAACTATCAAAATTCTTCACATATTAGTCTGGGACTCACATTTATTAATTTATTTAAATAACTAGGGCGTTACAACTCTGCCCCACTTAAATTAGATTTCGTCCTCGAAATCATTTCTTACCATTCCTTACACGCCAAAACACTCAAATACCATTACTGTTGGAGTCCCAAAACTATCTAAAACATTGATCTGCCTGAGATACTGAACTGCCTGAAACACTGAAGTGCCTGAAACACTTAACTGCCTGAACACTGAACTGCCTGAAACACTGAACTACCTGAAACATTGAATTGTCTGAACACTGAACTGCCTGAACACTGAACTGCTTAAAACACTGAACTGTCTGAACAATGAACTACCTGACACACTGAACTGCCTGAGACACTGAACTACCTGAAACTGTATGCTGCCACATGGCTGCTTCCCAACATCTACCGAGACCTACATGGTCTAATTTTTTGCCAATCATCTGAAATACCGGGTTCCAACCTGACTGCAGATCCAAAGGACTCCCTACTTAGTCGCCTCACACGACTTCTAAATAAAACCCTTCTCTGGAACTAGATATCTTATCATTGTCGCCCTAACGGCCTCCTGATCTAACTGATTGGTTCCATGCGTTGAATCTGGATGTTACCAAACCACGACTGAATGTGATTGCTATATGACCAATTGTAGCCTTTATATAACAAGCAACCTGAACTAATCCATTGCTTCCTCATTCTCAAAACTGAAGTGGCATTCCTACAGTCTTATCACTGGCTTAACCATGTTTAATCCGTCTGGGTAATTCCAAAATCCAATCCATGGATTTCCATATTATGACATCCCCAATTTCTTGGCCAGAAAAGACCGATTTGTTTATGCTTTGTTTTATAAATCAGAGTAATTGTTTAAAGAAAAAGATTGCGGATTTTGTTCCCAAAACATGATATGATAAAAACTTATCAAAACATTTCTCAAAGAGAATGTATTTTCATTAAATAATAAAACCTCGGGATGTCATGTTCCGATACAGACACATAAGCATAAACAAAACATACATTCATTTACTCTAGTGATTTATATCTCCTTTAATCTCTTAATGCAAATCAGATTCGTAGCGATACCTATGATACAATTAAACTGACTGGGTCAGGATTGGGAGCCTGGTGAGCATATAGGGTTTTCAACCCACAATAATATAATTATTATATTTAATTATCAAACAATCAACCCAATTACCCATCCCCATTATCTTCCTTACTCTTAAGGGTCTACCCTAAGAATCATCTATTCGTTCACTCCGTATTAGGCACTAAGACAATAGCTGCCAGGATTCTTTATTAGGCACTAAGACAATAGCTGCCAAGGCTCCTTCCTAGAGCACTAATTCCATAGTTGCTATGGTTCATTCATTGGGTACTAAATCCATAGCTACCAGTGTAGGTACTAAGTCCATAGCTATCATCATCTATCTAACAGTACTAAATCCATAGCTACCAGCGTTCGTCTATATGGTACTAAATCCATAGCTACCAAGGTTTATCTATAGAATACTAAATTCATAGCTACCAAAGTTCGTCTACACGGTACTAAATCCATAGCTACCAAGGTTTATCTATACAGTACTAAATTCATAGCTACCAGCGTTCGTCTACACGGTACTAAATCCATAGCTACCAAGGTTTATCTATACAGTACTAAATCCATAGCTACCAGCGTTCGTCTATACGGTACTAAATCCATACCTACCAAGGTTTATCTTACAATACTAAATCCATAACTACCAGTGTTCGTCTATACAGTACTAAATCCATAGCTACCAAGGTTTATCTATATAGTACTAAATCCATAGCTACCAACGTTCGTCTATATGGTACTAAATCCATAGCTACCAAGGTTTATCTATACAGTACTAAATACATAGCTACCGAGGTTTATTCTTTACAGTACTAAATCCATAGCTACCAAGGTTTATCTTTCGTCTCATCCTCAAACTTATCCTTCATCACACACCAACTAGTTCGTCTACCCATGTTCTACCCAACATATTTGTAGATATAAAATACATATGCAGTTTAACTCATTTAAAACCTATATAAAACATCCATTCCACGCTTATCTCAAATAAAGCGCAATATATAAACACATAACACGTATTTCGTAGCAAATACTTAATATTTATGTGTTAGAAGAAAGTGACCACACGCTCACACCAAACATATACTTAATACATTCAAACAATACTTGTATTAAAATCGTGTTTATGAAAGGGACTATACACGCACGCATATAAACAACTTTATATTATACACATAGCACGTATTTCATTGCAAATACTTAATATTTATGTGTTAGAAGAAAGTGACCACACACTCACACATATAAACAACAATATATATACACATATCACGTATTTTATAAAGTACTTCATATCTATGTGTAAGGCAAAAGTGACTGTACACTCACTTGATCAGAAGATGATCGGACAGCACTACGACTTGTAGAAGTAGTATTCTTCGGTGAAACCGGGAACACTTCACACACCGGGTTTCTCGCGGGCAGAGCTTCAGGTCAGAAACTCTTTTTTTCTCGAGATCTTAGGACTTCGGGACTCTTTTCGGGTCTCGGGATGATACCAAGGCTTCGGGGGTACTTCTTTGCATGTAAATCGAGGTAATATGGGTGAGAGATGAGAGAATGAGCAACCAAACTCGGCTGGCCCTTCAAATCTATTTATAGGGAAAAACTGGCCCTTGCCACGTCGTGGTCTTGGTCGTCACTGCATGCGTCATCTCAAGTTGCATCTGGGGGACTCCCGGAGGTGTCAAAAGATCTGCCACGTCGTGGCACTGCTTGCCACGTCGTGGTCTCTGACACAGCTTTGGGGTTCGCACCCCGAACTTCAGAAATTCATAGCTTTCGCATACGGACTCCGTTTTTGACGTTCTTTATATCGACGCGAAGGTGAGATTATGCTCTACAACTCTCGTTTAGACTCCACTGGCTAATTTTGACTTTATTTTTAATATATATTATAAGTATATTACTTATATATTATCTTTAGTAGGTCGGGACAGGAAAACTCCGTTTGAAATTCATAACTCCTTCATCTGAACTCCGTTTTCGTCTGTCTTTTTGTCGTTGGACTACTATCGAAGAAATATTCGACTCTCATTTAGATCACTAAGGATAGATATCTATCTACCTTAAATTCACTATTTACGTCGCGTTGGGTCACGCTGGGTCGTGCCGGTTCTGTCGCGAAACTTCGACAGGTCATAACTTCTTCGTTATAACTTGGATTTTGGCGTTCTTTAAGATGGGTTTGAGCCATAAGAACATTCCTATGTGCACATACAAACCCTAACGCTTGGATCTAGGTTTCTCTATTGTACATGCTTTTAATCCAAGACTTAAAACCCTAGATCTAATCACTATAACATATGAATAAGGGGTTAGATCATACCTTGATTGTTATATAGTAATAACAATCTCAATTCCTTCTTGTATTGACTTTAGAAAGCTTAGAGTCACAAATTTCACTCCTCTAATGGCTCATCAACACCAAGAGTAAGAGGATGAAGAAGAGAAGAGAAGGAGACACCCAAAAGCCGTCCAAAACCCTAAGGAATTACTTGCCCACGTTTTTGGTGCTCTAGGGATCTTTAAATAGTGAAGCTATTTGGGTTATCAAACAAGGAAACCCTAATTGGGATGCTTAAGCCCTAAGCAACCCATGGACTCCTTCCTTAAAGGCCCTTGGACGATTTCTAATGGGTTTCCCCATAGAATTCGTCCAAACTTACATTATAAGGTAATCCATAGCCCAATTGCAATTATCTTATAATTACAATTCTAGTCCCTTAAGTTTAATTAATATCTTTTAGCCACAAAATTAACTCTTATTAATTCTTGACTAATATTAATTAAATAATATGATTTCTCCTTTAATATATTATTCTCATAATCATATTTAATCCTTTCTCTCCATAATTCATCCTATCAAGTTGCTTTGGTGAAGGCAACCCAAAAGGACCATGCACCATTGGGTCAAGTACATACCAAAATAGTTATGGACTTAGACACTAATCCAACACTTTATATGCACGAAAACCTTGTGACATATACTACAACATGGTTAAGATTAATCCTTCTAAATAATCTTCCATCAAAAAGTCATTTTTGATTCTTATCGTCTCTAATTTGACTAGCCCTGATCTATGGGCGTTACAATTATCTCCCCCTTAGGATGATTACGTCCCGGAATCAATAACGAAATAGGGCTTGTATAATGATTCCATTCGTCATCCTTCCATCCTAAGTAATCACCGTGATGCTCAATCTTGCACCTGCTCTTCGTACTATGTTCGACTTTCAATCGTAACCTTCGAGTTACAAAATAAATCCTTATTGAGGACTCCTTCTTCTTCTTAGGATAAATACTTTCCTTTATCTATTGCAATAGACCGATGGGTCATGTTCTAATGACCTCTCATCGTATGATGCAACGCTTAGACTCAAGTCTCTTAGAGTCAAATTCCATAACGGAATATACCTTCCTTCATATTCTAACATGATATAATCACATTTTTACATGTAGCATTTCTAGCTACAAGCTTCCTTAACAACGAGCACGATGTTATCGATCGCATTGATTTCAATCTTTTGAATTAGGTTAGATGTTACATCGAACATGGTTCCATGAACCACGTAACAAACTCCTCGTAGTCGGACTCAATTTGATATGACCTCTAGGGTCGGAATAACAACCATCTTACTAGTAATTACCGAAACAAGGGTAATGACATATCCGAATAAAACGGAATCAATCACTAGCTTCTTGGTAACCTTGTCACTTTCCCTGATCCAAGTGTGAGTCCTGTGCTTCCGGTTGATGAGATTAAAACTTAATCTTGAAGATCGATTAGATCTTAAACAGGTGAAATAAAGATCAAACAGCAAGAACACGAAAACAATAAACAACTCAAGAATGAATCAAACGTGTCAAATGATTATAAAACAACCCTCAGAAGAGCTCGATAAAGAACATCAACTGTAAAGGGTTAGAAGGTTTACAGGAACGATAAAGAAAATCAAAGCTATCGTAATCTTCTCTATTGTATTCTCGATCGTTTTTCTAATATGCATGCAAGCATATACTTATATAGTAAACCTAACAGACTCACGGTTGGACAGGCCCAAACCGGAGTACAAAATAATTGGACAAATAACCGAGCCTAGTGACGCAATACTTAAATGAATCTTCAGCCCAACAATCTCCCCCTTTGCGTCAATTGGAGCGAGATATTCATTCCCTTTTAACAGAAGATGGCTTCTTCACCGTTTCAAATATCCTCGGTATAATGGCCAAAATGTGATGCCTGAAAGTAATATACCACCGAAGCATATCTGTAAAAATTTTCTTGTCTGCTGTTGAGTTCTGCTTGCATCGGTGAACGATATTTATGATATGCTCCAAGCAATCTGTTGAAAACAGATGCTTGTCTACCAAAGCAAACAGAAACTTGTGCTTATCGCCCTTGGTGAACATGACCGTCAGATTTGTAGAGTCAATTTGCCCTAACTTCATTTTATGCACATCTCCTGTCTTGGAAGTAGGCTTGACGGTCGGTTTCTTGTTCATTATTTTTGCTATTTCCTGATCCATAGTGGTGAGCTCATGGATATAGGAAGCCAACATTCTTTTAAGATGTTTCAGAATCGGTTCATACTCCCTTTGATTTGAGAGAAGAATGTTGTATAGCAGAATCCAATCATGAGGATTCAGACTGGGAAGATCTGCCAGAGAAATAAAATGTTCTGTGTTGGCCGTTCCTCTATTGATTTTGAAATTAACGTTCACAAATTTCCCAGCCGGTGTTGGTTTCAGTACCTTGACCTTTACAATCTTCTGTGCACTCCATGTCAAGTACTGTGGTTGACCATACTTCAAATAAAAATCTATCAATTCTTTGTCAACCCTTAAGTTTGGATGAGGGACCTCAGCAGTGACATCGAAGCAATGAACTGTAAAAGCCTTTCGTGTGATCGACATGTCAAACTGCGAGTCTTTAGTATTTTCACACTCAAAAGATGCAATCGGTTCCAACCAATACATGGAGGGAAACTCAATCGCTTGATTTATGAGTGTGTCTCTGTCCCATTCTGGAAACAGTGTCTTCTTAGTCTTTAACGCATCCTCATCCTCCTTAATTCTTCTTTCTTTGGCCTCTGCCTCTTGAGCGATTTTCAGAGTTTCATCCAGCTCTTTGTCTCTTTTCTTTCGTTGAAGAGCTTCAGCGATAGTTTCATCGGTGTCTGACTTGCTCTCAAAAAGTACTTGCTTTCCAGAACCCGAAGCTACATTATCCTTCGGGTCTGTCTTTATCACACTCTCCTCCCCCCTTGTCTCGGAAGAACTGGCTTCTCCGAGACACCCTTCATCTCGCTGAGAAGAGTTATTGCAGGAAGGAGTTTGGCCTATAGATGTTGTCGGATGGTAAGGGTAAGAAAGGGATCATGAGTTTCAAGAACATTAGTCAACATGGTCTTGACGTCACCAGCACAACCTTGAAGAACAGCCCACTGAGTTTTCAATAAAGAGATTTCTTGTTGGGCCTGGGCCAGTTGTATCTTCTGAAGTTCAATGGTTGCCTGATGCTTTATAAGATCCTCCTTTAAGGTACTCTCGGCTGCCAGAGATGCAAAACGTGAATCCAAAGATTGAAGAAAAGAGGAGGATTCAGTTTTGAGGTCAGCATGCAGAGCCTCGAACTTTGAAGTTTCACCCTGAAGGGTAGCCGAGAAGGAGTCCACAGACGTTTGATACTTGGCCGCATTAGTATCAGCATGTGCTTTGAGAGAGTCGAGAAAAATCTGAGTTGTGTGAACAACCTCAGAGACTTCTTTTGTAGCTTTGGAGCACGAAGCGGCTGAATTGTCAATAGCTTCAGTGGAGCGATCCAGAGCATCAGTATACGTCTTGATAGCAGATTCGATAAAGGCTTTTAACACCACACCCCCATAGGCTTTATTATCAGCCAACAGACTGTCGAGTTTATCATGAATGTCTTGAAGCTGCTGACTGGTAATGGGGGCATCTGCATCAGTATCAGTGGGGATTCTGTATGGGCTGTAATAAAGAGAATCATACTCTTCATCGTCACCACCCAAGGTAGCACCAGAGGTTGAGGATGGAGAAGGTGATGGGGGAATGTGAATAACAGGTGTTTCAACCACAGTAGTAGCCCTTGTATCAGATACATTGACTTTTACTGGTGGTTGGGAAGGGGTAGTAGTAACGGATTCGGTGAAGATTGGAGTAGGGATCAAAGATGTAGGGATAGGGACAGAAGAAATAATGGTTGAGGTGGGTAAAGAGGTTGGTTCTGTTGAAGTGGGAGTGATGATGATAGGAACAGAAAGTGAAACCTTCTGTTTCGGTGATGGGGGTGGGGTAGGATTTTTAGGAGAAGGTGGAGGAGTGGGTAGTTTTGTGACTTTGGGAGATACTGGTGGAGAGGGAATATTAGTATCTGTAGGAGAGGGTGGTTTTTGAGGAGACTGAGCAGGAGTTGGCTCTTTCGGTGAAGCATGAGGAGCGGCAGCCTCTGCTTCTGGTGTTTCATTTTGAGCAGATCCAGGAGAAGAGGATCCTTTGGCCCTTTTAGCCATCTTCTTAATCTTCTTAGATGTTGATTGAGAGGGCCCTTCTGCACCATGTTTTCTCTTAGAAAATCGTGGCTTTCTCTCCTTTTTCGTTCGCGGTTCCTTCTTCTCTTCTTTCTGCTTTTTACCAGCCCGCTTGCCACGGACTGCAGGTTGATCTAGGGCTTCCAAGGCAGCCTTCTGTTCATCAGTTAGAACCCTTGGAGGCAAAGGAGTTCGAGTGCTGTAATCGACCATGACCCGGCTATGAGGCGTGACACACCTGTACATGGATTCAGGAATTAATCCATAATGTCTAAACTTACTTGGGTTGGAGACAATAATCTTCTTAGTATGGAAAGAAGCTATTGAAGCCAGAAGAGCATCTTTCATCACGGGGATTTCCATAGAATCCATGGCTTTCTTTGTGATGAGCGTCCAGAATCGTCCGCAGGAGATCTCGGAATATCTGGTTGTGGTGTTAAGACTCTAAACGACCTGAGACCAGATTATGGAGCCATAATCTAGGTTGATGCCATTGTAAAGACCATAGAGAATGGTAAGAAATCCTTTGCTTGTGGTATCAGAACCGCCACAGCGTTCCGCTAAACCCTTGATTAATAGGGTAAGCAAACCATTCCATTGCGAAGGAAGACAAGACTTCTTGACCTTTGCAATCGTTGTAAGAACATCTGTATAACCCATCTCGTACATCATGGAGAAGAGCTGTGCAGTCGAGATAAAATCAGGTGCGATGACAGATGAATCGACAGCAAGCCCTAAAAGAGAGCAAAACTTGGTTTTGGAGATTGAGGTTTTCTTGTCATGGATGGTGAAGTAGATACGATCTTTGTGTTTATCATAACTCGCTGATGTATACACTTGAGAGAGTAACGACATTGGAATGGCTTCCACCTGGGTAAGAGCTAACCGCAATGGGGAATATTTCAGACATTCCACCACATGGAGCATGTATGCATCGTATAGAAAAGGAGTCGTCTCGATAATCATATTCTGATTGGGCTTGATGGAAAGCAAAGATGAAGTAGCAGTTTGATCGTATGCAGAAGAGGAAGTCGCCATTGTTGAATCAAGGAAGAAGATGAACAGTGGAAACTTTTTCAGAGAGAGAAGATACGTGTTTGGTAAATGACAAAGAACACGATCACCCCTATTTATACCGTTCCCTGGAGAGAGAAAATCGTGATGATTATGGAACGTAAACTTCGCCTGAAAAAGCGCGATTGGATGTTATGGTGTATCCCAGGAAAACGTCAGCACACGTGGGGGTGAAACGAATCAACTTCACGCGCCCAAATTTTATCTTCGTACCGTTTGAAATTCCTTGTACCCTTGTTTGGTAACAACTGAAACTTAAAACCACATACCAAACAGCAATAAGAATGTTGGAAAAATTAATTTTCGTGCATAAGAGTGTGAAAGATAAAGAAATAAATCAAAGGTGTTTGAGATGTGAGTGATGTCTATATTGAAGACAGAAAGCGGAGGATTCCGGGCAAGAATCACTTCCTTCAAAGCCAAGAGAGACTTGAAGTGCTTGTGTGGTTTCCCGAGAAATACGATCAATTGTCTGTTAATAAACAATGAAAGGCATCTTTTGATCATAGGCTGCTGGGTGGATGTCCTCTAACCAAACATCAAGTCTCAACATAAAACTGAGTGTTGGCAGAGGTACCTGTGAGACCGAGATGATCTGTTGAACAGGTAGGTGGGAATTATCTTGTGACTAGCAAGGGATAAACAGAAATCTCAAAGAAAAAATAAACTGGACCTCTTTGGGAAGAAATGTCTGAGGAAAAGACGATTTCATAAAAGATCACGCAAAAACAAAATGAGATTTCCAAGTTACAACTTGAGTAGATTACTCACCGTCAATTCATTTTAGGTATTGGATTTTGGGTTTCACCTAGATCGTGGTAATCGTATCCAAGATCATAAACACAGATGTTGTGTAACCATAAGCTTCAGTGGTAAAGACCGAAAGCATCAAGGGTTACTTTAGGGAATCGAAGGTGAATGTAGAAGTTTAGGAGGTGGTTAAGAAACCGAATGTACCTTCTGCTAGATAAGAGTGACAAAGCAGATCAACTCTTGTCTCAAATGAGAAGAGTAAGGTAGCTCTAGACCGAGTGTTAGATAATAGCCTGATTGGGAAGAAACGACAGGTATTGATCGAATCATTAAGGCTTACTCAAGATCATAGAGGCTTGAGACAACATACAGCAGCATGCTTCTAGGGACTTCTAACTAGTTTGAGAGAAAATTGAAACATACCTGCTTGAACACTATTGAAGGTGAGACATATTTTTACCTGTGCAAAGCATATACCAAACAGAACGAACGAGTAGAGGAAATAAGTAAGAAAGATAAAAATATTTTTGTATTTTAAGATATTTCTAAAAGAGAAAGATAAAATGTTTTTGTGATTTTGAAATTTTTCTGAAAAAGAAATAAAAACAGAAATATAAAATGTTTTTGTGATTTTGAAATTTTTCTGAAAAAGAAATAAAAACAGAAATATAAAATGTTTTTGTGATTTTGAAATTTTTCTGAAAAAGAAATAAAAACAGAAATATAAAATGTACAACAGAAATTATTCAAAAATGATGAAGCAGAGAGAGACAGAGCGGTCTATGTAGTTCGGTGTCATAAAAGTTTCAGAACAGAAAGGGACCGAGCGGTCTGTCTGGTTCGGTGTCATTAAAATTTCCAGAACAGAGAGGGACCGAGCGGTCTGTCTGGTTCAGTGTCAGTAAAATTTCCAGGACAAAGAGGGACCGAGCGGTCTGTCTGGTTCGGTGTCATTAAAATTTCCAGAACAGAGAGGGACCGAGCGGTCTGTCTGGTTCAGTGTCAGTAAAATTTCCAGGACAGAGAGGGACCGAGCGGTCTGTCTGGTTCGGTTCCGAATTTTTAGAGAGAAATTTGAGAATTTATGATGACTCTCCTTCCATCATACCTAAACCTTGTAGAATTTTTTTGAAAGACGCTTCAGGAAGTGCTTTGGTAAAGACATCGGCCAATTGATCAGTGGTTCGAACGAAGTGTACTTCAACGTTTCCATCTTCCACATGATCTTTGATGAAGTGATACCTCAGTGCTATGTGTTTGGTTTTGGAGTGTTGCACTGGGTTATGACAGATCCTAATTGCACTTTCAGAGTCACAATATAGTGGGATCTTCTTCATATTGAGTCCATAGTCTCGAAGTTGACTCTGGATCCAAATCACTTGAGAGGTACAAGATGCAGCAGCTATGTATTCAGCTTCGGCAGTAGACAACGAAACACACGTTTGTTTCTTGGATTGCCAGCTAACCAACTTCCCGTCAAGGAATTGACAGCCTCCAGTGGTGCTTTTTCTGTCGAGTCCACATCCTCCAAGGTCTGCATCTGAGTAGGCTTGAACGAAGAAGCCTGAGTTGGAAGGATACCATAGACCTAAAGAAGCAGTTCTCTTGAGATAACGTAATATGTTCTTCACTGCAAGCATGTGAGGCTCCCTTGGATTTGCCTGAAATCTAGCACAATAACACACAGAAAACATGATGTCAGGCCTGCTAGCAGTAAGATACATTAGTGAGCCTATCATTTGACGATAGAGCGTGATGTCAACATACGGTTTGTCTAGGGATGGAGTTAGCTTGGTGCTGAATGCCATTGGAACTTTGACCTTTGAATCTCCCATCATGCTGAATTTTGCTAAGAGAGTTTTCGTGTAAGCTTCCTGGTTGATAAAGATGCCTTCGGGTCCCTGTCTAATATTTAAACCAAGAAAAAAGTTAATTGGACCCATCGAGCTCATTTCAAATTTAGTCTCCATCAGCTTTCTGAATTCAGCTGTTAGGCTAGGATTCGTTGAGCCAAAGATGATGTCATCGACGTAAATTTGAACGATCATAAGGTGGTTACCTTCCTTTTTGCGAAAGAAGGTTGGGTCAACCGAACCTTGTTTGAATTTGGACATCTTTAAAAATTTAGTCAGCGTTTCATACCATGCTTTCGGTGCTTGTTTGAGTCCATACACAGCTTTATCCAGAATGTAGCAATGATTAGGATACTTTTCGTTCACGAAACCAGGAGGTTGCTCCACGTACACTGTTTCTTCGAGTTCGCCATTGAGAAATGCACACTTCACGTCCATTTGATAGACTTCAAAGTTTTTGTGAGCAGCATATGCAAGAAATATTCTCACTGATTCCAGCCTAGCTACAGGAGCGAAAGTCTCTTCATAGTCAATGCCTTCCTCCTGACAGTATCCTTTTACGACCAGACGTGCTTTGTTTCTTATAACATTCCCTTCTTTGTCAAGTTTGTTCCTAAAGACCCATTTGAGACCAACGACCGAGGCATCTGGAGGAGTTGGAATGAGGCACCAGACTTTGTTCCTCTCGAATTCGTTTAGTTCATCTTGCATCGCTTGAACCCAATCGGAGTGATCGAGAGCAGTGTTAACTGTCTTCGGTTCAACTTTTGATACGAATGAGTTAAACATGCAAAATTCAACTTTGGAAAATAAGGATGTTGTTTTGCCTTGAGTTGTGATCGGGTCAGAACCTTTTCAGAGACATCGCCAACCACTTGAGAGATAGGATGATCTCTGGTCCATTTAGTGAGGGGAGGGTAGTTTGGATCAAAGGTAGGGTCCAGTTCAGCATTGATCATTTCTTCTGGCTTGGACTGGCTTTCGTAGTCGTATGACATATCGGCTTTCTCCCCCTCGAAGTGAGAGCTTTCAGGAATGCTTTGTGAAACTTGAGCTTCAGAGGTTTCTTGTGGTGCTGGGCTTTCATGCGTTGGTGCACCTTCGGATGGAGAAGTACTTTCGGTTGGAGAAGTACTTTCAGTTGCAGTTGAAGACCTTGGCTCCCCCTCAACATGTGAGGTCGGCTAAGCTGATGACGGTTGATCCTCCCCCTCGACAGAAGCATCGTTTGATGGAGGTTCGTCAGAATTCGATCTCCCTTCATTCATTCTCATGGCAGCTTCTTCAACAATTTGCTTCACGTGGTCTACCTTGTTGTCTGCTGCAACTGCTTCTGAGAGAGTAGCTTTCTCTGGTTCGTCAAATAGCTCCATAAACTTCTCGAATAGGTTAGCGATCGAGACCGTAACCTGGCCAGTTTGAGGAAATATTTCCCCTGTAATGTTTTCACCGGCCTTTAGCCTTTTGACATAGCCATCATCGAAGGTCACGTAGTAAGTCTCTTCAATTTTCTTTGAACGCTTGTTTAAAACCCGGTATGCTTTGGAAGTGAGAGAGTAGCCTAGAAAGATTCCCTCATCAGCTTTGACATCAAACTTGTTGCGGTGTTCTTTAGAGTTAAAAATGAAACACCGTGAACCGAACACATGGAAAAATTTCACATTGGGCTTCCTGTTGTTGAGGATCTCATAAGGTGTGAGCGTGAATCGTTTGTTGAGATATGACCTGTTCTGTGTAAAACAAGCAGCAGAAATAGCATCAGCCCAAAAATAAAGAGGTAAAGAAGCGAAACTTAGCATGGTTCGTGCAGCTTCACACAAAGATCGGTTTCGTCTTTCAACAATTCCGTTTTGTTGAGGTGTGTAGGGAGCTGAGAAGTTATGACTTATTCCCTTTTCTGTCAAGAATTCTTCAAATTCTCTATTTTTGAATTCCAGACCATTGTCGCTCCTGATGTTGCGAACCACCTTCTTCAGCTGCACTTCAATCTGCTTGATGAACACTTTCAGCTTATAAGTCGCTTCAGATTTAAGCTTTAGAAAGAACACCCATGTAAATCGCGAAAAGTCATCAACAATAACAAGAATATACTTGCTACCACCGATGCTTTCAACAGATGATGGACCACATAAATCAATGTGAAGTAATTCGAGTGGTTCAACAACTTTCGTGTTGATTATAGATGGATGACTTTGACGACTCTGCTTCCCCATTTCGCATGCAGCACACAAATGATCTCTGTCGAACTTGAGCAACGGAAGACCTCGAACATGACCTCCAGCGACAAGTTTGTTGATATCTTTAAAGTTGAGATGAGAGAGTCTTCTGTGCCACAACCAGCTTTCATCAGATTGTGCTTTTGACAACAGGCATATAGCTGGGTTTCCTTTGATGGGTTTGAGGTTTAGTGGAAACATTTCACCCCTACGCTCTGATTTGAGAATTACTTTCTTCGTCTTCTTCTCAATAATTTCAGAACCTTCATCGTCGAATGAGACTTTGAGACCTATACCTCCAATAAGCTGAGATACAATGATGAGGTTGTGTTGTAGACCTTCCACGTATGCCACCTTCCTTATAGTGAAATCACCATTAGTAATCATTCCGTATCCCTTTATGGTGCCGAAGGAGTTATTTCCAAACTTGACGTTGCCACCATTTGTAAGAGATCTGTATTCCCTGAGTTCTTCTTTCCTCCCTGTCATGTGACGCGAGCAGCCACTATCGATGTACCATTCTTCGTCAAACTGCTCGTCACTTATCACCTGCAAAAATTAAGCAGATTTAGGAACCCAAAGTTTCTTGGGTCCTCGTGAGCCTTTCACAGGTACAGGAATAGTAAGAGAGATGTCAACAAGATATGTTCGTTTTATTAGTGTTGTTTCATCTATCTTTTTGATGGTAAAAACTTTGATTTTATTAGGATTAGGTGCGTTCGGTTTAGACTCTGGTTTGGATGCAGAAACCTTCTGTTTGCCTTTTTGTTCAGCTGACGAATGAGATTTTTGAGAACGAACAGAATGAACTTTTGAGTAAGATGCAGAGGAATTGGGAGAATTAGAAGAATTAGATGAGTGAGAAGGAGAGGGCTTAGATGACTTCATGTCTGGAGACTCTAGGTGCCCCTTTTGCTTTTGATCATTGGTGGGACTTACCTTAGAGTTTTGATCTCTTTTGATTTCAGAACCGAACCTTTGCTTTTGGTTGGAGTCGTTCTTAGAACCGAACTTTTGCTTTCGGTTGGATTCGTTCTCAGAACCGAACTTTTGCTTTCGGTTGGTATTCTCTTCCGAACCGAACTTTGGCTTTCGGTTGTTGTGGCTCTCGTGCCTTTTAACAAGGTTATTCTCAAACTTCAGATTCTTGTCTTGATGTGAGAAATATGCATTCTGGGATTGCCAGAACTGTTTCCTTTCAGAGAGATTCTTCCTGTATCTCTGGTTCCTTTGACGTTTCTGATTCCTCATCTGCTTCGGTTGGTGATGGATATTGGCTTTCATTTTCGGTTTCTCTTTGGCTGGTTCACTTTGAACTGAAGAACTGGAGGGTACGTCTTCTTTTGTTGAACTTCCATATTCTTGAGGAATATCTTTCGTACCACTGGTACTTGGCACATCGAAATTATCTGGCTTGTTCAAAGGT
Source organism: Lactuca serriola (assembly GCF_051521515.1). NCBI lineage: Eukaryota > Viridiplantae > Streptophyta > Magnoliopsida > Asterales > Asteraceae > Lactuca > Lactuca serriola. The sequence goes on along the minus strand of NC_136411.1, from coordinate 90,225,986 downwards.
TCTGGTGTGTATCTACCTTTACTTTTCCATGAGGTCCTTTCTGATAAGCCTACCGTTTCATCTGCATTATCGATTGGAGCTGACCAGAAAAACTCATCACAGCCATCAGCATTGTCTTCGTTTACAATTGCTGTGAGTTCAGCAGTCTGATGTTCGGTTACTCCTGTGACCTTGTACACTTGATTTGGAGTGGTCCTGACCTTTTGATATACAACTGCTTTCTCTGATAAGATCGGGTACTTTTGTTGGGACAATCTATCGAACTCCACTGAATTTTCTAGAATTAGATTCTTGTGGTTTTCAGGTTCGCTTTTCACAAATTCTGAGCAGTCAACCGTGTCCTCTATAGAAATTTCACTCGTATTGTCATCCTCATTAAGCTCAGATGCATTTTCAACATCAATTTTGTTTCCTGAGCTTAAGTTGGCGTTTAAAGAGTCAAATTTTTGTATGGTTTCGGTTCTCAGTTTAAGTCTATCATTTTCATCCAAAAGATTTTTAAGCATGTCCTTATGGTCCTTGGATTTAATGAAAGATTCTATTTTGTCCAGTCCATACATATAGGTCGGATTGACATCATCAGATGATATCACACTCTCACAATTATAAGCTTCAGCATCAATTTCATCCTCCTTAAACTCAAGGAAGGGCAAAATCATGCGATGAATCTTCTGTCCTATTTCACAGTCCAAGTGAAGCTGAGTAATATTAGTGTAAAGACGTTTTGCAATCAAACAAAAAACATTTCGCTGTTTTAACAACTTTAAATTGTCTCTCTGTAAATAAATGTTTTCATCTTTTATTTTAACTAATTCTGACTCCTTTAACTTGATCCACATGCGTCGTTCCTCACTCTTCGAAGACACCCTGCTTAATTGATCAGTTAGGTTAGAATTGGTGACTCGAGTTTGAGTTAAACTACTATCTAGATGAGAAATTCGTGAATTAACATTTTTTAGTTCTTTTTCATATGAACAATGTGGTACTTTAAATGAAACAAAAACCGATTGTACCTTTTTGATCATTTCATCGAGTTCGTTGAACTGCACACTAAGCGGTTTGGCTGTAAAGCACATATCCTACTGCTCCTTCGGTTCATTGCTTCCACCATCAGTGTTGTATCCCCTCATCTGAGATACTTTGGATACCATCAAGCACCTTCCTACACTGCTCTCCTCTTTTGCCACACAAGCCTTACCATGAGAAGGCTTCCTCACTTCATCGTCTTCAGAGTCGGTTGACCAAACTTCCACGCCACCGAACTCGTCATCAGCAACCGAACCCTGCACAATTAGAGTATTCATGGAAGGGTTAGCGGTAGATTTCTTCTTCCTCATCTCATCATGCTTTTTCTGCAGCAAAGCTTCCTCATCCTTTTCAGCCATCTTTTTGAGGACACAATCCTTAGCATAGTGGTTTTTCCCTCCACAGTAGTAACAGCTTACTCCAGAATCACCCTCTGCCTTCGGTTCCTTCTTAGACTCATCAACCTTCGGTTCATCTTTAACCTTTTCTGAACTACAACTCCCCTGCCAGTTTCGGTTTTTGTTGCTGGGGAATCTCTTCTTAATGAACCTCTTGGGGTTAGACACCATCATAGCATAATCCTCAGCCGTGAGGTCATACTCCTCCAAGTTAAGGTCTTCATCCTCCATCACAGCTTTACTTTTTGATAGGAGAGCCAGCGAACCTAGGCTTGAGACAACATTCTTTTCCTGCAACACAGTTTTCTCCTGAGACTTGAGAATACCTACCAGTTTCGCCAAAGAATATGATTTAAACTGCTCATGGGCTTTAACTGTAGACACCACTGCTCTCCACTCTGATCTTAGTCCATTTAAAAACGTAACCTTCTGCTCGATAAGCTTCCTTTCAATGTCATGTTTGATCATCTTGCTGAGAAGATGATTGAAGCGATCGAACGTTTGGGTCACAGTTTCTTCGGCTCCTTGCCTGAATTCTCCAAACTCAGATAAGAGTAATGTTTGGATAGAGTGTTCAAGATCCTCGTCTGTAGAGTACAGTTCGCGAAGTCTATCCCAAACTTCCTTCGCCGTCGTGCATGAACTTACTAACCTGAAAGTGTCGGACTGAAGGGCGAATCTGATCAATCTTAATGCCTTGATATTGCACTGGAATTTATCCTGTTCATCTTGTGCAATATCTTTGACATCCTTCAGTAGATCATTATACTCCTTTTGAGTTTTAATAATCCTTGACGTTGCAGAGTGAGAAAACGGTCCATTATTAATTGCTTCCCAGATGAGGTATCCATTATCCTCAGATCCTATAACATAGTCTTCAAAGTGATGCGCCCAGACTTCATAATCATGGGTGTATAGGATGGGAATCTTCGTGGTTGATCCAATGCTGTTCGAAATATTGATAGGATTCGAATGCGACTCGTCCACAATGATCGAATAACCTGTTCAAAGATCAGACTTGTAATAAATCAGATTAGGGCAAAACAATAAATATCAAGATACGTCAATAATGAGATGACGGCTCAATAAATATCAGTGTTTGCGGAAAAACCCTAATTGAAACCTTTTCACAGAAAAGAAGTGTATTGATTACACAGCCTCCTGCTCTGATACCAATTGATGAGATTAAAACTTAATCTTGAAGATCGATTAGATCTTAAACAGGTGAAATAAAGATCAAACAGCAAGAACACGAAAACAATAAACAACTCAAGAATGAATCAAACGTGTCGAATGATTATAAAATAACCCTCAGAAGAGCTCGATAAAGAACATCAACTGTAGAGGGTTAGAAGGTTTACAGGAACGATAAAGAAAATCAAAGCTATCGTAATCTTCTCTATTGTATTCTCGATCGTTTTTCTAATATGCATGCAAGCATATACTTATATAGTAAACCTAACAGGCTCACGGTTGGACAGGCCCAAACCGGAGTACAAAATAATTAGACAAATAACCGAGCCTAGTGACGCAATACTTAAATGAATCTTCAGCCCAACAATCTCCCCCTTTGCGTCAATTGGAGCGAGATCTTCATTCCCTTTTAACAGCAGATGGCTTCTTCACCGTTTCAAATATCCTCGGTATAATGGCCAAAATTGATGCCTGAAAGTAATATACCACCGAAGCATATCTGTAAAATTTTTCTTGTCTGCTGTTGAGTTCTGCTTGCATCGGTGAACGATATTTATGATATGCTCCAAGCAATCTGTTGAAAACAGATGCTTGTCTACCAAAGCAAACAGAAACTTGTGCTTATCGCCCTTGGTGAACATGACCGTCAGATTTGTAGAGTCAATTTGCCCTAACTTCATTTTATGCACATCTCCTGTCTTGGAAGTAGGCTTGACGGTCGGTTTCTTGTTCATTATTTTTGCTATTTCCTGATCCATAGTGGTGAGCTCATGGATATAGGAAGCCAACATTCTTTTAAGATGTTTCAGAATCGGTTCATACTCCCTTTGATTTGAGAGAAGAATGTTGTATAGCAGAATCCAATCATGAGGATTCAGACTGGGAAGATCTGCCAGAGAAATAAAATGTTCTGTGTTGGCCGTTCCTCTGTTGATTTTGAAATTAACGTTCACAAATTTCCCAGCCGGTGTTGGTTTCAGTACCTTGACCTTTACAATCTTCTGTGCACTCCATGTCAAGTACTGTGGTTGACCATACTTCAAATAAAAATCTATCAATTCTTTGTCAACCCTTAAGTTTGGATGAGGGACCTCAGCAGTGACATCGAAGCAATGAACTGTAAAAGCCTTTCGTGTGATCGGCATGTCAAACTGCGAGTCTTTAGTATTTTCACACTCAAAAGATACAATCGGTTCCAACCAATACATGGAGGGAAACTCAATCGCTTGATTTATGAGTGTGTCTCTGTCCCATTCTGGAAACAGTGTCTTCTTAGTCTTTAACGCATCCTCATCCTCCTTAATTCTTCTTTCTTTGGCCTCTGCCTCTTGAGCGATTTTCAGAGTTTCATCCAGCTCTTTGTCTCTTTTCTTTCGTTGAAGAGCTTCAGCGATAGTTTCATCGGTGTCTGACTCGCTCTCAAAAAGTACTTGCTTTCCAGAACCCGAAGCTACATTATCCTTCGGGTCTGTCTTTATCACACTCTCCTCCCCCCTTGTCTCGGAAGAACTGGCTTCTCCGAGACACCCTTCATCTCGCTGAGAAGAGTTATTGCAGGAAGGAGTTTGGCCTGGAGATGTTGTCGGATGGTAAGGGTAAGAAAGGGATCATGAGTTTCAAGAACATTAGTCAACATGGTCTTGACGTCACCAGCACAACCTTGAAGAACAGCCCACTGAGTTTTCAATAAAGAGATTTCTTGTTGGGCCTGGGCCAGTTGTATCTTCTGAAGTTCAATGGTTGCCTGATGCTTTGTAAGATCCTCCTTTAAGGTACTCTCGGCTGCCAGAGATGCAAAACGTGAATCCAAAGATTGAAGAAAAGAGGAGGATTCAGTTTTAAGGTCAGCATGCAGAGCCTCGAACTTTGAAGTTTCACCCTGAAGGGTAGCCGAGAAGGAGTCCACAGACGTTTGATACTTGGCCGCATTAGTATCAGCATGTGCTTTGAGAGAGTCGAGAAAAATCTGAGTTGTGTGAACAACCTCAGAGACTTCTTTTGTAGCTTTGGAGCACGAAGCGGCTGAATTGTCAATAGCTTCAGTGGAGCGATCCAGAGCATCAGTATACGTCTTGATAGCAGATTCGATAAAGGCTTTTAACACCACACCCCCATAGGCTTTATTATCAGCCAACAGACTGTCGAGTTTATCATGAATGTCTTGAAGCTGCTGACTGGTAATGGGGGCATCTGCATCAGTATCAGTGGGGATTCTGTATGGGCTGTAATAAAGAGAATCATACTCTTCATCGTCACCACCCAAGGTAGCACCAGAGGTTGAGGATGGAGAAGGTGATGGGGGAATGTGAATAACAGGTGTTTCAACCACAGTAGTAGCCCCTGTATCAGATACATTGACTTTTACTGGTGGTTGGGAAGGGGTAGTAGTAACGGATTCGGTGAAGATTGGAGTAGGGATCAAAGATGTAGGGATAGGGACAGAAGAAATAATGGTTGAGGTGGGTAAAGAGGTTGGTTCTGTTGAAGTGGGAGTGATGATGATAGGAACAGAAAGTGAAACCTTCTGTTTCGGTGATGGGGGTGGGGTAGGATTTTTAGGAGAAGGTGGAGGAGTGGGTAGTTTTGTGACTTTGGGAGATACTGGTGGAGAGGGAATATTAGTATCTGTAGGAGAGGGTGGTTTTTGAGGAGACTGAGCAGGAGTTGGCTCTTTCGGTGAAGCATGAGGAGCGGCAGCCTCTGCTTCTGGTGTTTCATTTTGAGCAGATCCAGGAGAAGAGGATCCTTTGGCCCTTTTAGCCATCTTCTTAATCTTCTTAGATGTTGATTGAGAGGGCCCTTCTGCACCATGTTTTCTCTTAGAAAATCGTGGCTTTCTCTCCTTTTTCGTTCGCGGTTCCTTCTTCTCTTCTTTCTGCTTTTTACCAGCCCGCTTGCCACGGACTGCAGGTTGATCTAGGGCTTCCAAGGCAGCCTTCTGTTCATCAGTTAGAACCCTTGGAGGCAAAGGAGTTCGAGTGCTGTAATCGACCATGACCCGGCTATGAGGCGTGACACACCTGTACATGGATTCAGGAATTAATCCATAATGTCTAAACTTACTTGGGTTGGAGACAATAATCTTCTTAGTATGGAAAGAAGCTATTGAAGCCAGAAGAGCATCTTTCATCACGGGGATTTCCATAGAATCCATGGCTTTCTTTGTGATGAGCGTCCAGAATCGTCCGCAGGAGATCTCGGAATATCTGGTTGTGGTGTTAAGACTCTAAACGACCTGAGACCAGATTATGGAGCCATAATCTAGGTTGATGCCATTGTAAAGACCATAGATAATGGTAAGAAATCCTTTGCTTGTGGTATCAGAACCGCCACAGTGTTCCGCTAAACCCTTGATTAATAGGGTAAGCAAACCATTCCATTCCGAAGGAAGACAAGACTTCTTGACCTTTGCAATCGTTGTAAGAACATCTGTATAACCCATCTCGTACATCATGGAGAAGAGCTATGCAGTCGAGATAAAATCAGGTGCGATGACAGATGAATCGACAGCAAGCCCTAAAAGAGAGCAAAACTTAGTTTTGGAGATTGAGGTTTTCTTGTCATGGATGGTGAAGTAGATACGATCTTTGTGTTTATCATAACTCGCTGATGTATACACTTGAGAGAGTAACGACATTGGAACGGCTTTCACCTGGGTAAGAGCTAACAGCAATGGGGAATATTTCAGACATTCCACCACATGGAGCATGTATGCATCGTATAGAAAAGGAGTCGTCTCGATAATCATATTCTGATTGGGCTTGATGGAAAGCAAAGATGAAGTAGCAGTTTGATCGTATGTAGAAGAGGAAGTCGCCATTGTTGAATCAAGGAAGAAGATGAACAGTGGAAACTTTTTCAGAGAGAGAAGATACGTGTTTGGTAAATGACAAAGAACACGATCACCCCTATTTATACCGTTCCCTGGAGAGAGAAAATCGTGATGATTATGGAACGTAAACTTCGCCTGAAAAAGCACGATTGGATGTTATGGTGTATCCCAGGAAAACGTCAGCACACGTGGGGGTGAAACGAATCAACTTCACGCGCCCAAATTTTATCTTCGTACCGTTTGAAATTCCTTGTACCCTTGTTTGGTAACAACTGAAACTTAAAACCACATACCAAACAGCAATAAGAATGTTGGAAAAATTAATTTCCGTGCATAAGAGTGTGAAAGATAAAGAAATAAATCAAAGGTGTTTGAGATGTGAGTGATGTCTATATTGAAGACAGAAAGCGGAGGATTCCGGGCAAGAATCACTTCCTTCAAAGCCAAGAGAGACTTGAAGTGCTTGTGTGGTTTCCCGAGAAATACGATCAATTGTCTGTTAATAAACAATGAAAGGCATCTTTTGATCATAGGCTGCTGGGTGGATGTCCTCTAACCAAACATCAAGTCTCAACATAAAACTGAGTGTTGGCAGAGGTACCTGTGAGACCGAGATGATCTGTTGAACAGGTAGGTGGGAATTATCTTGTGACTAGCAAGGGATAAACAGAAATCTCAAAGAAAAAATAAACTGGACCTCTTTGGGAAGAAATGTCTGAGGAAAAGACGATTTCATAAAAGATCACGCAAAAACAAAATGAGATTTCCAAGTTACAACTTGAGTAGATTACTCACCGTCAATTCATTTTAGGTATTGGATTTTGGGTTTCACCTAGATCGTGGTAATCGTATCCAAGATCATAAACACAGATGTTGTGTAACCATAAGCTTCAGTGGTAAAGACCGAAAGCATCAAGGGTTAATTTAGGGAATCGAAGGTGAATGTAGAAGTTTAGGAGGTGGTTAAGAAACCGAATGTACCTTCTGCTAGATAAGAGTGACAAAGCAGATCAACTCTTGTCTCAAATGAGAAGAGTAAGGTAGCTCTAGACCGAGTGTTAGATAATAGCCTGATTGGGAAGAAACGACAGGTATTGATCGAATCATTAAGGCTTACTCAAGATCATAGAGGCTTGAGACAACATACAGCAGCATGCTTCTAGGGACTTCTAACTAGTTTGAGAGAAAATTGAAACATACCTGCTTGAACACTATTGAAGGTGAGACATATTTTTACCTGTGCAAAGCATATACCAAATAGAACGAACGAGTAGAGGAAATAAGTAAGAAAGATAAAAATATTTTTGTATTTTAAGATATTTCTAAAAGAGAAAGATAAAATGTTTTTGTGATTTTGAAATTTTTCTGAAAAAGAAATAAAAACAGAAATATAAAATGTTTTTGTGATTTTGAAATTTTTCTGAAAAAGAAATAAAAACAGAAATATAAAATGTTTTTGTGATTTTGAAATTTTTCTGAAAAAGAAATAAAAACAGAAATATAAAATGTACAACAGAAATTATTCAAAAATGATGAAGCAGAGAGAGACAGAGCGGTCTATGTAGTTCGGTGTCATAAAAGTTTCAGAACAGAAAGGGACCGAGCGGTCTGTCTGGTTCGGTGTCATTAAAATTTCCAGAACAGAGAGGGACCGAGCGGTCTGTCTGGTTCAGTGTCAGTAAAATTTCCAGGACAAAGAGGGACCGAGCGGTCTGTCTGGTTCGGTGTCATTAAAATTTCCAGAACAGAGAGGGACCGAGCGGTCTGTCTGGTTCAGTGTCAGTAAAATTTCCAGGACAGAGAGGGACCGAGCGGTCTGTCTGGTTCGGTTCCGAAAAAGAAATAAAAACAGAAATATAAAATGAAGTCTTCATCCTTGGATCCTCACCCTATACTACGCCTCTAATAGGCTACACTTCTTGATACAGGCTTTATATAGATATATGAAGTCTTCATCCTTGGATCCTCGCGTTGTTTTCTGCTTCATCAAGGATCATGTGGAATGCCCTTGGCTTCGGCGGTGCTTCTAGCCTTGCTGCTTCATTTTTCTTTGGGCAGTCTCTAGACATGTTCCCCTTGCCTCCACATCCATAGCACACCTTATCATTGTGTGTACAGTTCTTGGAATAGTGGCCGATTCTTCCACATTTGTACAAGTTACTTCTTCGTTGCATGCTCCAAAGTGCTTCTTCTTGCACTTTTCACACCACTTGGGTCCATACCTTTTTTCATCTAGGTTAGACTTTGCGAACTTTCCCTTATTATCAGGTCTTGAGGATCCTTCAAGCTTCCTCTTTTCTCCAACTTCAACCTTCTCTAGACCATTCTCTCTTATTTGAGTCTCGACATTCATAGCAGCTCTAACGGATGCCTTAAACGTACTTGCCATTTTGACCGTTGGGCCAAAGTCTGATGGCAATCCGTTAGCAAATTTTTCGATCTTGGCGAGCTCATTCGGCACCAAGTATGGAAACAATTTCATCTTTTCGATAAACGTAGTAGCATAATCACTAATTCTCATTTTCCCCCTTTTCAAGTTCTGGAACTCATTGTTCAGATCAATCAGATCTATCTCTGAGCAGTACTGCATCTTTAACTACTCCAGAAATGATTCCCAAGACATCCTTAGGGCTTCCCCTTGAGGCATCATATCTGCCAGTAATTTGCACCAGCTCAAGACTCTAGTCTTCCATTGTCTAACTGCAAAGACAGTCTTTTGTTTGTTGCTATAGTCGCAACTTTCAAACACCATCTCCATTTTGGAGATCCAGTCCATAATCTCTACAGGCTTTGGGCTCCCAGAAAGACTTGGCGGTTTGGCACACAAGAAATTCTTATACATACGCCCATCCCTGTTTATTTCCCTTTTTTGGGTCAGTCCTTTCTGCCACTGGGGGTTCTGCTTGACCAACAGTCCCACTGTAGTTGCCTCCCTCCGACTGCCCTCTATTCACTTCGGGCACTTCTACTTGAATTGACAGTTCTTCACGATTCTGTTGAAGCAACCGCCTGGTGTCCTCCATCTGATGATCCAACATTGTTTGAATCATCATTTGTACACCATTTATCGTTATTGGCTCGGGTGCAGCAGCTACAACAGGTATTTGCTCAATCACTGGTGGTTGATTCCTGCCTTCCTTCACATTTCCAACTCCACTTCTGGTTCTTACCATTTTTTATCTACACACCGAATAAGGTGAACTTAGATCCTCATTCACGGTAGATATTTAAATCATCCTTATCGCTCCGAAACGCTTACATGCTAGTTCTAATGTCATAGACGTACGCTTATAATCCTACACACATAAGGTTCCAGATCCGGTCGGCAACAGACCATAGATCCTGAACAAATAATATCATATATGGCAACATATAACATTTAGCACACACAGGCATTTTAGGCAGCTTCCTAAAATATACTAGTGCTCGTGTCTATAATATAACAGACACACACCTCACAATCTCCACTTAGCATTCTAAGTTTAAGTCTAGAAATCCTATAAATTCCTAGTTCGCTTAAACTAATGCTCTGATACCGACTATGACATCCCCAATTTCTCGGCCATAAAAGACCGATTTGTTTATGCTTTGTTTTATAAATCAGAGTAATCATTTAAACAAAATGGTTGCGGAATTTGTTCCCAAAACAAGATATGATAAAAACTTATCAAAACATTTCTCAAAGAGAATGTATTTTCATTAAATAATAAAACCTCGGGATGTCATGTTCCGATACAGACACATAAGCATAAACAAAACATACATTCATTTACTCTAGTGATTTACATCTCCTTTAATCTCTTAGTGCAAATCAGCTTCGTATCGATACCTATGATACAATTAAACTGAGTGGGTCAGGATTGGGAGCCTGGTGAGCATATAGGGTTTTCAACCGACAATAATATAATTATTATATTTAATTATCAAACAATCAACCCAATTACCCATCCCCATTATCTTCCTTACACTTAAGGGTCTACCCTAAGAATCATCTATTCGTTCACTCCGTATTAGGCACTAAGACAATAGCTGCCAGGATTCTTTATTAGGCACTAAGACAATAGCTGCCAAGGCTCCTTCCTAGAGCACTAATTCCATAGTTGCTATGGTTCATTCATTGGGTACTAAATCCATATCTACCCGTGTAGGTACTAAGTGTTGGATTAGTGTCTAAGTCCATAACTATTTTGGTATGTACTTGACCCGATGGTGCATGGTCCTTTTGGGTTGCCTTCACCAAAGCAACTTGATAGGATGAATTATGGAGAGAAAGGATTAAATATGGTTTATTAATATATTATGGGAATAATATATTAAAGGAGAAATCATATTGTTTAATTAATATTAGTCAAGAATTAATTAGTAATTAGTTTTGTGACTAAAAGAGATTAATTAAACTTAAGGGACTGAAATTGTAATTATAAGATAGTTGTAATTTGGGCCATGGATTGTCTTTTATTAAGGAATGGACGAATTCTATGGGGAAACCCATGAGAAATCGTCCAAGCCCATAAGGAAAGGAATCCATGGGTTGCTTAGGGCTTAAGCATCCAAATTAGGGTTTCCTTGTTAGATAACCCTAATAGCCCACTATATATAGACCCTTAAGGAACCAAAACGTGGTGAAGCATGGTGCTAGGGTTTATACACGTTTTTGGTGGCCTCCATCCTCTCTCCTCTTCATCCTCTTGCTTATGGTGTTTGTGAACCATTAGAGGAGTGACACTTGTGACTCTAAGCCTTCCAAAGTCAATCCAAGGTGGAATTGGGATTGTTATTGCTACATAACAATCAAGGTAATAACTTAAACCTAATTATATGTTAATATCGATTTCCATATGGTAGAATTAGGGTTTATAGTCTTGGACTAAAAGCATGTATAATAGAGAAACCTAGATCCAAGCATTAGGGTTTGTATGAGCACATAGGATGTCTTATGACCAAAACCCATCAGTGGTATCAGAGCCTAGCTTGGTTTCAATTGTATTGACGCATTGGATATCTAAAAAATTCGTTTTTTGGGTTTATGGAGGCTAGACTCGCCGAGTCCATGGCTGAACTCGACGAGTCCATGCAGACTCGACGAGTCCAAGCCTGACTCGACGAGTCAAGTCGTCGGATGGAGATTTTCTTGGGTTTTCTTGCTGTTTTTGCTTATGGATAGTTTCCTTATCATATTAGATCAATATTAATCCGATTATATGATATATTTGACTATTTTTTTGATCTAAATGAAGATATTTATCAATTAATAAGATAATTGTTTCCTTATAAGATAATTGATTAATTATTTTGAGTAAATTGATAAATTGTTTTGCAAGAAATCAATAAATGAATCAAATATGGATAATTAAGTGATTAAATGTTAATTTGAATTATTTGTTATTTGATCCTTGTTGTTATGAAAAGTTTCATATTTTGCCCTTTAGGTTTTATAGTTTAAATTTGAACCCAAAAGTTTTGTAGTTTTGAAATTTAAATAGTTGAAACCCTAATGTTTTGAAAAAGGTTTCAAAACATGCCCTCAAGTTTTGGAATTTAAATTTTGATTGAATAGTTTAATTTTGATGCATATTTAAATTCTAAACCCTAATGTTTTGAAATGTTTCAAAATTTGCCTCAAGTTTTGGAATTTAAAAGTTGATTAAAGGTTAATTAGGAATGTTAAATTCTAAAACCCTAGTTTTGAAAAGTTCTAATACACCCTTATGGTTTTATTAATTAATTAAGGTGTATAATTAAAAGAGATTTAATAAATCCATAAAAGTTTAGGTTGACCAATTAATTGAATTAAAAGTGTAATTGTTAATGTTAACCACATAGTATTTTAAAAGTTATAAAATACACCCTATACTATATATATATATATATATATATATATATATATATATATAACATTAAAAGTCTAACATTATATATATGTATAACTAAAAGTCAGTCTTACCGTTAGTAGGCCTCATTCACAAAGCTGGTCTATAAGGGGTGTTTAAGGAAATTGCCTATAAAATGGCGATTGAATGAGTATCCACTCTTACCCACCGCACTCTTGACTAGTGGAGGGTCGTTAGCTGAACGGGTAGGATAGGACAAAATCTTCCATTATAAGTATGATGAAGTATATAAGTAACTAACTGTTTTTCAAATTCCCAATCTTAGTTACTTAGGCAAAAGTGAATTGATGCAATTCCATGAAATTACACTTTGTGCCCTTGCGAAGACGTTAGTGGAGCGCGTGTGGTTTACCGGCACACTAAATGGTTCTAAGAAAAGGTAGCAAAGGGTGACTCAATGTTTGTCATAGTTCGGTGGAGCGTGTGTGGTTTACCGGCGCATCGAATAGGTGATTGTAACATGTGAGGGCACCATGTAGTTTGCATGGTTATTCACACCCGCTTTGTGATCCTCGGCATCCCAGTCACAAACAAGAGGGGCATATCGAGATTTAAACATGCCATTGAAATGTTCAATGAATCTCAAAGAATCTAGGAGTTTTCATAGATTTAAAACTTAAATTTATTTTTCGTTTTTCATGGTGGAAATTAGTGAATCGTCATTCACTTACCTTCAAATATTCTGCAACTAGATTACGGCATCCCTTTTCTAGGTTGTAGCATATTGTGTTGGGTCCTAGCCTTGGAATTTCATTTGGGTGATTTACCAAGGACTAAATCAAATCAACTAACTTGAATTCGTTTTCTCCCGTTTTGTAGATGTCAAAGTTCGACAACTATGGTCTTCCCGAATCCCGTGGAACAAGTATTCCACTTGAAGATGATATTCCACGATTCGATCGAGGAACAAGAAATCATGCTTCACTTCCTTCTCCTCCTCCAATTATTCTCCCTAACCCACAAGATTGTAAAATTGAAAGGTTCAATATCACTCAAGCCCTTTTGGCAAGTAAACATAAAGAAGGAAAGTCGGTGTGTGCACACGTCCTAGGGATGAAGTCGCACATTGATAGACTAAGAATGATGGGATCCGTTGTTAGTGAAGAGATGGCCGTTGATTGGGTTCTTCAGTCACTTCCTAACTCGTATAGTGAGTTCGTAAGAGAGTACTATATGATGAACCACGACGTGACCCTTATAGATCTCACCTATATGCTTATTGCTGCTGAATCAGCAATGGTTTGGCGCAATAGAAAAGCAAAGATGATTGGTGTATCTGCCTTCAAGACCTCTATGGATATAGACAATGGCAACGAAAGACATGTAATGATCGAAAAGTTTTATCATAAGAGAAAGGCGATGTCTGAAGTAGTTCCATGTGTTGTTCCAAAAGAGTCAATTTGCTTTTATTGCCAAGAGAAGGGGCATTGGAGACGAAGTTGCCCTAATTACCTAAGAGATCTAAGAGATGGGAGAGTCAAAAGTATGACTGCGCTATAGGTAAAAAAAATCCACTATCTAACTCAATTAAGTTCCTATTCATTGATTCTTAATACATGATGTAATAAGATTGCATTTGAGTGTTTTGTAGGGTCGGTGAAAAGAAAGGAAGCTTGATAAGAGATCAAGATGAATCTAATCACAAGAGATGGATCTCGATCTCATGGACTTGAAGATTAGATTTTGAGCTTAGAAAGTTATGATAGAGTTGTTAGAAATTTTCTTTTATACATAGTTTTCAATGGATTTTGCATTGTAAGGACAAAAAAATTTCCGCTGCTTTTATAAATAAAATAAATTTTGTTTGACTTATATATTTATTTGTTTATTTCCTTTCAATGAAATTGTTATGAAAATTGATGTTTGAATATTTCTACAAAGAATGGATATGATTCTTAGTTATGTTATTTATGGAAATGTCAAGAATTTACCAAATAGGGAGAGTTTCTCATTGCCCAAAGTTTCAACTGGATAGAAATTTGGAATCACGCAACTTGGTTGCATGATGAATGAGAAATTTCATATTTGGAAATTAGACAAATTTGTTGACAATGTGTCAAGTGAAGGACTAGGAGATTGAGTACACAAAGTTGTGTGTTGATCAAGTTCACCATAAGAGTAACAAAGATATTCGTCATGATTTACTAAAGGTTTAGTAAATATGATTATACTTACTAGATTAAGTGTAATTCTAAATTGATTAAAGGGTTTAGATCAATAGTAGAACGAATAAGAAGAATCAAGTAGGCAGAAAGATAAAAGTTTCTCCATTCTAAGAAGAAGGGAGAGTAGCTTTTATGCTTTATGATAGGTCTTAATGATTAAGAACCATATCTCAATTGATCCTCTAAGTGAGTCTTAGTACAATTGTATGTATAAGAAGCGGATTCAAGAATTGAAGAAATGGTTAAAATCAAGAAGTCAATCATACTTCGTTCCATAACAAGTCTTAAAGTTAAGATTGTGACAATGAGTAAAAAAAATATTAAAGGTTTATAACATTCATCAAATGTGGAAAGTTGTGATGTCTTGGATAAGACAAAGGCCAACTAGTACTAATTTATGAAATGTTTTGATCAAAGCTACACTAACTCTTGAATATTTGTTTGTCAAGAAATGGTTATTGACAAAAGAATCTTATATGTCAAGGAGTCAGTGGGAGTCTTGATGGTCTTGAAAGGTTTCAAGAACAAATCAAATAAACCTTATATATCATCACTAGCACATGAGTTGAGGTTTACAACCTATCGTGTTGACACCATTTTGTTTCTGTGCTATTCCAATTGAGTTAATTATGCATATGAGTTCTTTGAGTTCTCATTTTGAATGCATAAAAGGCAAGGCATCTTGATCAATGAAAGGTACATTGATAAGAAAAGGTGAGCTGCTTAACTACTTGGAAGACGTGGGGCAGCTGTGCTACCATAAGGCAAGAAATCAAGATTAAGAAAGTTCGGTCCATATGAGTTTAAACTTGTCTTAAACTTTGGTTTTAACAAATTCACATGGATAGGAACAAATACACCGTTTAAAATCTAAGTGTCATAAGATTTCCTCCTTCATGAAAATGATTGTGAGGAAATGCTTTCACTAAGAAAGATTTTATTGCATTCTCGAATTTGATTATGGTTACGGTATCCCTTTCCATGATTCGAATTGTGAGATTTGGCAATTGGTCTTAATTGTTAAGACACACATATAAACTATCTAAGGAAAAGGTGTATAAGTTCAAGAAGCCTTGATAAAAGATTATCAAAGCATTAAGTATTAGAAACATGGACTTAAGAAATTCAATAGGTATTGTTTTTTTCTGGAAGTTAAAATGTTTATGAATACATGTCGAAGCTAGTGGGAGCATAAGTGTTATGTTTTATAGTAATCATCATAATAGTGGGAGCATAAAAGTTATGATTGTATGATTATTATGGAAAGTATTGCAAGATGGCAATATTAATTATAGAAAACAAGAGTTATACCTTGCAATGTCGTAAAGGTTGTAAAGTTGTTTTGCTATAATTAAGGGAGAGAATATTATGCTTCATTTCAAATCTAAAGGCTTAGGTTGAGAAATGTTAATAAATTTAGTCAAAGGTACATAGTGTGTTCTTAAAATTTCGATTATGATTACCGCATTCCTCTTCACAATTCGAATTTTGAGAACATAGCAAATAAAACATTGTGCGTCGTGTCCAATACGCTTCGGGTATAGGATCGATTGCAAACGCTTTAATGTTTGACCATTCTAAAATTTTCCAAATGTCTAGCGCATTTAGAGGGAAAAGGGACTAGAATTGGTTTTGACTAAAATAATTAAACAACTAACAAAGGACAATCCAAAGTTCGACGAGGATTGGTTGCTTGTGAGTAGTTGGAAGCATGGTATTAATGGACCATATTGACATTATGATGAATAGAAAAGATTCTATTAAGAATGAGTTGTCATATGGAAAATGTGGAAGTGTTTCCATATTGGATGGATCATATCGACATTATTACGAATAGATAAGAATCTATTATAAATGAGTTGTCATATGGAACATATGGAAGTGTGTCCATATTGGGAAGTAAATATTGAAAATATATGACTAGATTAGAAACTTTTATGCAAAAGGATGTTCAAAGGAATGTACTTTGAGTGAGAGACATCATATCTAAGGAATTGTCTTGTAACAATCTCTGTTAGAGGACTTTGTAATATCATTGGCAATAGTCTTTGTGACTTTAGTGCAGTGACATTACGAAAGGATCGTTGCATAAAGTGTTAGAATCTAGCATATTCTATAAGTAGCGAGAATTTGATATTCTTACACTTATGAAAAGGATTTGGAGTTGTGAAATGAGAATGATTGGAAATGTGTTCGATTTGGTCTATTTCACAAAAGTAAGAACCATAGGTAAACATTGTGTGCATGCTAGGAGCATGGGACAAGTGTAATAATTCAAGTAAGAAGTTGATTACCCGAAACGAAAAAATAATGAGTAATCGGTATGGTGATAAATAAAAGGTGTTTTATTTATACTCAAAAGTTTGAGGCCATATGGGATTAGTATTATTCTTGTGTTTCACCTTGCATGTTTTGACTTCCAAAATATTGAGTTTATTAAGAATAATCGAATTATTCGAACGGGCCACAGTCGTTCATATGTTGGAAGTAGATATGAATGAAGACTGTCGTGAATTGGTGTGTGGATTGTCTAGAAAAGTATTAGACATAAGCAAATGTTTGCTGCAACGTTCATGAGTGCTTACGAATATGATTTGAGCATTGGATTAAACCCACGCTCACTTGGATCACTCCATGAATTGTATCACGAGTGATTGGTGAGACGATAACATCTTATATTCTTGAAACCGAGATGTGTGAGTTGTATCTTGCGAATCGGTTGCACATTGATAATATGTAAATGCACCAGTAACTTGGTGTTATAAAACATATTATTGTGTGTGATTCGGTGAGTGAGTGCAAGAGAGCATTGTATCGAAGTTTATTCGTTCCTTTTATCCAAAGTAGGATAAAAGCGATATCTTTGGGCCCCTCGATGGTTTAGTGATGACAAACATAAATGCTCGGCCGGGCTAGGGCTAATTTGATTTGTTCAATCAGTCTGTCGTCATAAATCGGAAATCGAGATAGAGTACAAAGAGAATGATTTGAAATCATATCTCATATGATATCTAGAATGGAGGAATATGTGATCCCTTATCTAAAGGACACGCGTATCTGATATGATCAGAGTTGACAGCGGCTTTGGAAAGCTACGATTGCAGATCGAGATCTGAAGTCATACGCAGAATAGTTGTTAGACTTATCCAAGTAGGAGACTGTTGGATTAGTGTCTATGTCCATAACTATTTTGGTATGTACTTGACCCGATGGTGCATGGTCTCTTTTGGGTTGCCTTCACCAAAGCAACTTGATAGGATGAATTATGGAGAGAAAGGATTAAATATGGTTTATTAATATATTATGGGAATAATATATTAAAGGAGAAATCATATTGTTTAATTAATATTAGTCAAGAATTAATTAGTAATTAGTTTTGTGACTAAAAGAGATTAATTAAACTTAAGGGAATGGAATTGTAATTATAAGATAGTTGCAATTTGGGCCATGGATTGTCTTATATTAAGGAATGGACGAATTCTATGGGGAAACCCATGAGAAATCGTCCAAGCCCATAAGGAAAGGAATCCATGGGTTGCTTAGGGCTTAAGCATCCAAATTAGGGTTTCCTTGTTAGATAACCCTAATAGCCCACTATATATAGACCCTTAAGGAACCAAAAACGTGGTGAAGCATTGTGCTAGGGTTTATACACGTTTTTGGAGGCCTCCATCCTCTCTCCTCTTCATCCTCTTGCTTATGGTGTTTGTGAACCATTAGAGGAGTGACACTTGTGACTCTAAGCCTTCCAAAGTCAATCCAAGGTGGAATTGGGAGTGTTATTGCTACATAACAATCAAGGTAATAACTTAAACCTAATTATATGTTAATATCGATTTCCATATGGTAGAATTAGGGTTTATAGTCTTGGATTCAAAGCATGTACAATAGAGAAACCTAGATCCAAGCATTAGGGTTTGTATGAGGACATAGGATGTCTTATGACCAAAACCCATCACTAAGTCCATAGTTATCACCATCTATCTAACAGTAATAAATCCATAGCTACCAGCATTCGTCTATACGTACTAAATCCATAGCTACCAAGGTTTATATACACAATACTAAATCCATAGCTACCAGCGTTCGTCTATATGGTACTAAATCCATACCTACCAAGGTTTATCTATACAGTACTAAATCCATAGCTACCAGCGTTCGTCTATACGGTACTAAATCCATAGCTACCAAGGTTTATCTATACAGTACTAAATACATAGCTACCAAAGTTTATTCTTTACAGTACTAAATCCATAGCTACCGAGGTTTATCTTTCGTCTCATCCTCAAACTTATCCTTCATCACACACCAACTAGTTCGTCTACCCATGTTCTACCTGATGGGTTTTAGCCATAAGAACTTTCCTATGTGCGCATGCAAAAACCCTAATGCTTGGATCTATGGCTTTCTAATTAAACTTGCTTTGAATCCAAGACTTCTAATAACTATATTAGGTTAAATAACAACTTTGAATCAGATCTAGAATCATACCTTTGAATCCCTTGTTGATCTCTTGGTCTTGGAGCTTCTAGAGTCACAAATGTCACTCCTCAAATGGCTTACAAACACCACTAGCAAGAAGATGATTTAGGAGAGAGGAGGAAGGGTAGGAAATCGGCCAGGGTTTCTCTCCTTTAGATGAGATGCCGATTTCCCTTGCCCTAGGGGTGTATTTATAGTTGAAGATTCCTTAAGGGTTACAGATAAGTCCCTATCAGATAATCTTCTCTTAAGGCTATCCAAATCCCTTCCATAGATAAGCCTTGGACGAATTTAGCTATCCTTTAGCTTCTAGAATTCGTCCCTTATATATCTATAAGGATTTACAAACTAAAGTTTAACTATCAAACAATTGATAGTTTATACCCCTTTATTTAATTAATCTCTTTAAGTCACCAAATTAATACTAATTAATCTATGACTTATATTAATCAAATAACTATATTATTAATCCTTATATTATCTCCATAATATATTAATAATATCTATTCTCTCTTAATAAATCATCCTATCAAGTTGCTATGGTGAAGGCAACCCAAAAGGACCATGCACAATCGGGTCAAGTACTTGCCTAATACAGTTGCAGCCTTAGACACTATTCCAACAGTCTCCCACTTGGATAAGTCTAGTAACTATATGCGCTAGTACAACTCGATTTGCAATCGTAGCTCTCGAAGACGCTGTCAAAACCTGATCTAATCAATCTTGTCCTTTAGATAAGGGATCGTACAGTCCTCTGTTAGATATCATGCTGACAATCCTATGGAATGATTAGTCATGCATTTAGGTTTCTCGATCTCCGATTTATTTGACGTAGAACTTAATCGAACACATCAATTCAGTTCTGACCGGGCCCGACACATAAGTCAAATCAAATCATCGAGCGGCCGAGATATCTCTTCTACCCTCTTAGGATAAAATTTACAGATAAACTTCGACTTATATGCATTTACTTATTCAATAATCAACTATACACAACAACGCGTTTTATAACATTGAGTTACCAATGCTTTTTCGCATTATCAATGTACAATCAATTAGCAAATAATAAACCATATATCTAGGTTTTAAGACTATATGATATTATCGTCTTGCGATCACCTCTTAATCATATTCCATATGGTGATTCCAGCAAGCACGGGTTTATTCCAATGCTCAAAACCAGTTCATAAGCACTCATGAACGTCGTAGCAACCTTTTGCTATGTCTAATACCATTTAGACAATCTACGCACCAATTCACGACAATCTTCATTCATATCTACTTCCAACATATGAACGATTGTGGACAATTTGAATAATTCGATTATTCCTAATAAACTCAATTATTCTGGAAGTCAAAACATGCAAAATGAAACAATATTATAAACAATTAACATAAGACAGTAACTTTACTTATAAATAAAACTCCTTTATTTAATCATCAAATGTCAATTACATTTATCTATTATACGTTTCTAATCCTATCTAATCTATGCTAATATCATCCCTTAGCCCAATGCTCCTAGCATGCTGCAAGTGCTTAACCCTACTCAGTCCCTTCATAAGCGGATCTGCTGGGTTATCTTCTGATGATATCCTCTTCACTATGAGCTGTCCCTCTTCTACACGATGTCTAATGAAATGGTATTTTCTGTCGATATGTCGAGATCTACCATGATCCCTTGGTTCCTTGGTCAAGGCAACCGCTCCTTCATTATCACAGAAAATCTCCATGGGCTCCTTTATGGCGGGTACAACTCCAAGATCTCCGATGAAGTTCTTCAGCCATATTGCCTCTTTCGACGCTTCGCTCGCTGCAATGTACTCTGATTCGCACGTTGAATCAGCTATCGTTTCCTGTTTGGAACTCTTCCAAGTTATTGCTCCTCCATTTAGGGTAAAGACCCAGCCCGACTGCGAACGGTAGTTGTCTCTATCGGTTTGAAAGCTGGCGTCACTATACCCTCGCACCTTCAAGTAATCACTCCCTCCAAGGACTAAAAACCATTCCTTCGTCCTCCGAAGGTACTTAAGGATATTCTTTACAGCAATCCAATGTGCTCTGCCAGGACTCCCTTGATATCTACTAACCATGCTCAAAGCAAAGGCTACATCAGGGCGAGTACAAGTCATAGCGTACATGATTGAGCCAACTACGGAAGCGTATGGTACTCGGCTCATATCAGCTATCTCGGCTTCGGTACTCGGACTTTGAGTCTTACTCAATTTGGCATTGCTTTGTATCGGTAATTCTCCCTTTTGCGAGTTCTCCATACTAAAACGTTTTAGTACTTTCTCTAAGTAAGTATTCTGACTAAGTCCAATTAGTCTCTTACTTCTTTCTCTTACAATCCTTATTCCCAATATGTAAGAAGCTTCTCCGAGCCAGGACTTAACCTCTTGCAGAGTCGGGATGTCGTTTCCTATGAGCAATATGTCATCGACATATAAAACAAGAAAGCTTACTATACTCCCACTGGCCTTGACATACACACAGGACTCATCCTCGCTTCGTACAAATCCAAACTCTTTGACTTTCTCATCGAAGCAAAGATTCCATCTGCGAGACGCTTGCTTAAGTCCATAAATAGACTTCTCAAGCTTACACACTCTATTCGGATGCTTCGGATCCACAAACCCCTCGGGCTAAGCCATGTAAACATCCTCAGCCAACTTCCCGTTAAGGAAGGCGGTCTTGACATCCATTTGCCAAATCTCATAATCATGAAAAGCGGCAATAGCTAGCATCACTCTAATAGATTTAATCGTCGCAACTGGTGAGAAGGTCTCTTCATAGTCAACTCCAGGAGTTTGAGTAAAACCC
Organism: Lactuca serriola; assembly: GCF_051521515.1. Taxonomy (NCBI): domain Eukaryota; kingdom Viridiplantae; phylum Streptophyta; class Magnoliopsida; order Asterales; family Asteraceae; genus Lactuca; species Lactuca serriola. The sequence goes on along the minus strand of NC_136411.1, from coordinate 90,204,175 downwards.
TTCGCAACCAATCGTGCCTTGTATGTGTGTACCTTTCCATCCACGTCGGTCTTCTTCTTGAAGATCCATTTGTACCCAACGGTCTTACGTCCGGGCACATTATCAACCAAATTCCAAACTTGGTTATCATACATGGATTGGATCTCGCTATCCATCGCCTCTTTCCATTTCGCAGACTCCGGGCCTGCCATGGCTTCCTTATAGCTATTTGGTTCATCAAGATTTATTAGTGTACCATCACTAATATACGTGTCCCCTTCGGTAGTAATATGAAAACCATAAAACTGGGTTGAACTCTAACTCTATCGGAACGTCTAAGAGGTAAGGATTCGTCAATTGGTTCAACTGGAGTTTCCTCCTCGGGTTGAGTGCCAGCGGTAGAGGTTCCTTCATCTATCGACTCTTGAATCTCTTCAAGTTCGATTTGTCTCCCACTTTCCTCTTGGCCTATGAGTTCTTGTTCTCAGAAAAATCCTCTCCTCGCAACGAAGACTACATTGTCCTTCGGTCTATAGAAGAGATATCCAAAGGACTTCTGCGGGTAGCCGATGAAAATACATCTCTCACTTCGAGGTTCGAGTTTGTCGTGAGCATCTCGTCTTACGAAAGCCTCGCAACCCCAAACCTTGATATGTGCCAACGAAGGAGCTTTCCCCGTCCACATCTCGTGAGGTGTTTTGGCAACCTTCTTAGTAGGGACTCGGTTAAGGATATGGGTGGCAGTCTCTAAGGCATACCCCCAAAAAGAGATTGATAGTGAAGCACGACTCATCATAGAGCGAACCATATCCAATAGGGTTCGATTACGCCTTTCTGCCACACCATTCAATTGTGGTGTCCTAGGTGGCGTCAATTGCGAAACTATTCCACACTCCTTGAGATATTCGTGGAATTCAAGACTTAGGTACTCTCCTCCTCGATCGGATCGAAGCATCTTGATTTTCCTGCCCAATTGATTCTCCACTTCATTCTTAAACTCTTTGAACTTTTCAAAAGCTTCCGACTTTTGCTTGATTAAGTAGATATACCCATATCTACTATAGTCATCGGTAAAAGTCACATAGAAGCGGTTCCCATCCTTCGTGGTTGATCTAAACGGTCCACATACATCGGTATGTATTATGTCCAATAGACCTTCACCCCTTTCGGATGTTCCAGCGAAGGGTGACTTAGTCATCTTTCCAAGAAAACAAGACTCGCACGTGTCATCTTCCCTAAGGTCGAATGACTCCAACACTCCATCCTTTTGGAGTTGGGTTATGCGTTTCTTGTTGACATGTCAAGGACGGCTATGCCACAAGGATGCTTTATCCAAACTATTGGAAGAATCTATATTTAAAACATCATTTCCTATATTATCAACAATCATAATAGTTTCATATATTCCATTGCATGGTATAGCTTCAAAGTAAAAGACACCATTTAGATAAGCTAAAATAGAACCATTCTCATTATTAAAAGAAAATCTAAAACCTTGTCTAAACAAACCATGAAATGAAATGATGTTTCTTGCCATTTCTGGCGAATAGTAACAATTGTCTAAATTTAAAACTAAACTATTCCTAAGCACTAAAGAATACGATCCAATCTTGGTCACAGGCGACGATCTTCTGTTCCCCATGATTAGATTTATTCTTCCTTGCTCCACATCCCTACTTCTTCTTAGTCCCTGCACATTAGAACAAATGTGGTAACCACAACCGGTATCAAGGACCCAAGAAATAGCATGATTAGAATCGTTAGATTTAATTGTATATATACCTGCGAAAGATGGCTTGATCTTTCCTTCTTTGATTTCTTGCAGGTACTCTGGGCAGCTTCTCTTGCAATGCCCTATCTTGTGGCAGTGGTGGCATTCAGCCTCCTTCGGGTTAGAGCAGGGCTTAGAGGGATCAACTTTGGTCCCACTAGAAGAGGCACCATCTCGGGCTTTCACCTTTCGTTGGTTCTTGGACAACGCCTTCCTCTTCTTTCCCTTCCCTTGACCAATAGCCAAGACAGGAGTAACGGGTGGATTGGGAGTTGGTGTAGCAGACTTGTCCTTGAAGTTGCTCTCAGCAACCCTCAAGAGACCTTGGAGTTTACTTAGCGTGACCTCCTCTTTGTTCATGTGCTAGGTCATTCTAAATTGATTGTACGTCGAAGGCAAAGAGTGAAGCACCATGTCGATTGCCAATTCTTCACCAAAGTCAACATTGAGCTTGCGAAGGCGATCGACATACCTTTGCATCTTTTGCAGGTGCACGGTAAGAGAATCTCCATGACCCATCTTAGTGGAAATCATGCTAGTAAAGATCTCATAACGCTCTTGTCTCGCGTTTTGATGGTATCGCTCCAATAAGTCTTGATACATCTCGTATAGATATATGTCCTCATAGGACTTTTGGAATTCGGGGTTCATGGTAGCAAGCATGATGCAATGTACCTTCGTTGCATCGCGCTCATGAGCTTCAAAATCATTCATCTCGGCTAGAGTAGCGATTTCAGGGTTGATCTTTTCAAGCTTTTCATCAAGGACATATTCTTTGTCCTCGTAGCGAGCAATGGTGCGAATGTATCTTATCCATTCGCTAAAGTTCGTTCCATCAAAGGTGACCTTTTGGCAAAGGCTCATCAAAGTGAACGAGCTATCGGCAACGTTGTTGTTCTTCGACATCTAAAATTAGAAAAGGACAAGGATAGATTAGAATATGAATCCCTAATTATCACCCAATAAGAAAATTAGGGCTAGGATCCAACAACAATATTTACATTTTAGAAAAGGGATGCCGTAATCTAAATGCAAATATTTTGAAGGTAAGTGAATGACGATTCAATGGCATGTTTAAATCTCGATATGCCCCTCTCGTTTGTGACTGGGATACCGAGGATCACAAAATGGGTGTGAATAACCATGCAAATTCACATGCTGCCTTCATTGTAACAATCATCTATTCAATGTTCCGGTAAACCACACACGCTCCATCGAACTATGATAAACAATGAATCACCCTTTGCCACCTTCGCTTAGAAACAATTAGTGTGCCGGTAAACCACACACGCTCCACTAACTTCTTAGCAAGGTGCAAAGTGTAATTTCATGGGATTGCATCATTTCACTTTTCCTAAAGTAACTAAGATTGGGAAATTTTAGAAAACATTTAGTTACTTTGTATTTCTTATTATACTTTTAATGAGAGGATGAGGTTGCTCTATCCTACCCGTTCGGCTAACGACCCTCCACCGATCAAGCAAGCGGTGGGTGTGAGTGTACACCCATTAAGCGCCATTTTATAGGTCGCAACCTTATACCCACCTTATAGATCGGCTTCGTGAATGAGGCCTACTAGCGGTAAGACTAGCATTTAGTTATACATATATATAGATATTAATCTTATAATATTATATGAGTATAAGGTTGAATTTTAAACTTGTAAAACTCTAGGGTTTGAAATTTAATTTTATCTAAATTAAACTTTTAATCATAAAATGCAAATTTCAAAACTTGAGGGCATGTTTTAAACTATTCAAAACATAGAGGATCAAATAACAAATAATTCCTTTTTAACAATTAAACACATAATTATCCATATTTGATTTATTTGAGATTTCTTGAAAAACTATTTACCAATTAAAATAAAATAATTAATAATTATCATATAAGTAAATTAAATATTTGTTTAATTGATAAATATCATTAACTAGATCAGAAATATGCTTATATTTATCACAAAATCGGATTTGGGATGATCTAATATGATAATGGTAACCTTCCATAAGATAATTGCTAAGAAATCCCGAAATTGGCTCTTCCTGACGCTCGGACTCGCCGAGTACCCAATCTGGACTCGCCGAGTCGGGCCTACTCGCCGAGTCCACAGTGGGACTCGCCGAGTCCATGACTCAAAAACACAAAAATCGAATTTTTCAGTTATGATTCATACAAACAAGCAACAATTTAATGGAAAACCAATCTAGGCTCTGATACCACTGATGGGTTTTAGCCATAAGAACTTTCCTATGTGCGCATGCAAAAACCCTAATGCTTGGATCTATGGCTTTCTAATTAAACTTGCTTTGAATCCAAGACTTCTAATAACTATTTTAGGTTAAATAACAACTTTGAATCAGATCTAGAATCATACCTTTGAATCCCTTGTTGATCTCTTGGTCTTGGAGCTTCTAGAGTCACAAATGTCACTCCTCAAATGGCTTACAAACACCACTAGCAAGAAGATGATTTAGGAGAGAGGAGGAAGGGTAGGAAATCGGACAGGGTTTCTCTCCTTTAGATGAGATGCCGATTTCCCTTGCCCTAGGGGTGTATTTATAGTTGAAGATTCCTTAAGGGTTACAGATAAGTCCCTATCAGATAATCTTCTCTTAAGGCTATCCAAATCCCTTCCATAGATAAGCCTTGGACGAATTTAGCTATCCTTTAGCTTCTAGAATTCGTCCCTTGTATATCTATAAGGATTTACAAACTAAAGTTTAACTATCAAACAATTGACAGTTTATACCCCTTTATTTAATTAATCTCTTTAAGTCACCAAATTAATACTAATTAATCTATGACTTATATTAATCAAATAACTATATTATTAATCCTTATATTATCTCCATAATATATTAATAATATCTATTCTCTCTTAATAAATCATCCTATCAAGTTGCTATGGTGAAGGCAACCCAAAAGGACCATGCACAATCGGGTCAAGTACTTGCCTAATACAGTTGCAGCCTTAGACACTATTCCAACACTACCCAAGATATTTGTAGATAAAAAATACATATACAATTTAACTCATTTAAAACCTATATAAAACATCCATTCCACGCTTATCTCAAATAAACCACAATATATAAACACATAACACGTATTTCGTAGCAAATACTTAATATTTATGAGTTAGAAGAAAGTGACCACACACTCACACCAAACATATACTTAATACATTCAAATAATACTTGTATTAAAATCGTGTTTATGAAAGGGACAATACACCCACGCATATAAACAACTTTATATTATACACATAGCATGTATTTCATAGCAAATACTTAATATTTATGTGTTAGAAGAAAGTGACCACACACTCACACATATAAACAACAATATATTATACACATAGCACGTATTTTATAAAATACTTCATATCTATGTGTAAGACGAAAGTGACTATACACTCACGTGATCAGAAGATGATCTTAGTGTCTAAGGTTGTAACTATATTTGGTAAGTACTTGACCCGGTTGTGCATGGTCCTTTTGGGTTGCCTTCACCATAGCAACTTGATAGGATGATTTAGAGAGAAGAGATATTATTATTAATGTATTATAAGAATAATATGTTAAAAGAATAATTATATTATTTGATTAATATAAGTCATAAATTAATTAGGAATTATTTTGGTGACTTAAAGAGATTAGTTGAATAAAGGGGTATAAACTGTCAAATGTGTGAAAGTTGTATTTTGAGCTGATAATCCTTATGGATTTAGGGTTGTACGATTTTAGGGATATGGATCACCTAGAAATCGTCCAATGCCTTATCTCGGAAGGGATTTGGATTGCTTTGAGGCTAAGTTATCCAATTAGGGTTTAGGGTGAAACCCTAGGAGCTCACAGTATAAATAGACCCATAGGGTTGAGGAAATCGGCACCTTTGTGATTGGAGAAACCCTAGAGCCGATTTCCCTCTTCCTCATATCCCTCAAATCAACTTCTTGCTAGTTGGTGTTTGTAAGCCATTAGAGGAGTGACATTTGTGACTCTAAGCTCCAAGAAGAAGAAGGTTTTCAAGCAAGTAACTCAAGGTATCATTCTAGATCTGTTTTCATATGTTTTAATTGTTTTTTTACATTAGATCCAGCCATGAAAGTCTTGGATATGTTGCATGTTCAATTAGTGAAACCTAGATCCAAGCTATAGGGTTGTATGTGCACATAGGTAAAGTTCTTATGTCCAAAACCCATCAGTGGTATCAGAGCCATGATTGGTTTCAATTGAATGTGATGCTTAACTGTTTTGCTTGCTGAAAATCGTGTTTCTTGCCCTCTGTCGACCCAACTCGGCGAGTCAGTGTTTGGACTCGGCGAGTTGGCCCTACTCGACGAGTCCAAAGCTTGACTCGGCGAGTTCAAGTGTCAGACAGAGGATAATTTGGGATTTTGTTGCTGTTTTGTTTTGGATTGATACCTAAATCATTTTATTATGTAAAAATCCAAATTTTAACTTAATTTAATGATTATCCTTGACATAAATATAGATAATTTCAAATCTTTTAAATATTGATTATTTATATGATAAATATTGGACTATTTAAGATTGTTTGGTAATTATCTAATGACTAAAATTTAATTAGGTCAAATATAGATAATTATGAAATTAATTGTTTAATTTGAATTATTTGTTATTTGATCCCTATTGTTTGAAAAGTTCAATTTCTATCCCGAAGTTTTGAAATTTGAATTTCGTGATTAATAGTTTTTAATTTAGAAGAATTTAAATTTCAACCCCTAGAGTTTTACAAGTTTAAAATTCAACCCTATACAATTATATTATTAAAAGCTTAATAAATTTATAAGTAAAATTAAAATGCTAGTCTTACCGTTAGTAGGCCTCATTCACAAAGCCGGTCTATAAGGTGGGTATAAGGTTGCTGCCTATAAAATGGCGCTTAATGGGTGTACACTCACACCCACCGCTTGCTTGACCGGTGGAGGGTCGTTAGCCGAACAGGTAGGATAGGGCAACTCTCTCCTCATTAATAAGTATAATGAAACTATAAAGTAACTAAACTATTTTACAAAATTCCCAATCTTAGTTACTTTAGGAAAAGTGAATTGATGCAATCCCATGAAATTGCACTTTGCACCCTTCCTAAGAAGTTAGTGGAGCGTGTGTGGTTTACCGGCACACTAATTGGTTCTAAGCAAAGGTGGCAAAGGGTGATTCATTGTTTATCATAGTTCGATCGAGCGTGTGTGGTTTACCGGCACATCGAATAGATGATTGTAACAATCAAGGCACCATGTAGATTTGCATGGTAATTCACACCCGCTTTGTGATCCTCGGTATCCCAGTCACAAACTAGAGGGGCATATCGAGATTTAAACATGCCATTGAAAAGTTCAATGAATCTCTTAAATCTAGGAATTCTCAATAAAACTTAAGGTTATGTTTTTGTGGTGAAGAATTAGTGAATCGTCATTCACTTACCTCCAAATTATTTCCATGATTGGATTACGGCATCCCTTTTCTAATATGTAAATAATGTTGTTGGGTCCTAGCCCTAATTTTTCATTTTGGGTGTTTAATTATGGATCCAAATTCTAATCAAACTTTGTCCTTTCTATTTGTAGATGTCGAACGCAAACAACGCTGCTGCCAACTCATTCACATTAACGAGTCTTTGCCAAAAGGTGACCTTCGATGGTACCAACTTTAGCGAATGGATAAGATACATTCGCACCATTGCATGCTACGAGATCAAAGAGTATGTCCTCGACGAAAAGCTCGAGAAGGTCAACCCGGAAATCGCTACTCCCAAAGAGATGGCTATTTTTGAGACACACGAACGTGATGCAACGAAAGTTCATTACATCATGATAGCCACTATGAACCAAGAATTCCAAAAGTCCTATGAGGACATGTATCCATATGAAATGCATCAAGACTTGATGGAGAGGTACCACCAAAGCGCGAGGCAAGAGCGCTACGAGATCATCACTAATATGATCACCGCTAAGATGGGAAATGGAGAATCGTTGACTGTGCACTTGCAAAAGATGCAACGATATGTTGATCGTCTTCGAAAGTTAAATGTTAACTTTGGGGATGATTTGGCCATCGACATTGTTCTTCATTCCTTGACTTCATGCTACAACCAATTTAGGATGACCTACCACATGAACAAGGAAGACGTCACCCTAAGCAAAATCCAAGGACTCCTAAGGACTGCTGAGAGCAACCTAAAGGACAAGTCTGTTGCACCAACTCCCGCACCAACCATTGCTCCTGTTTTGGCTATAGGGCAGGGAAGGGGCAAGAAGAGGAAGGCTTCTTCAAAGAGCCACCGCAAGGGAAAGTCCCAAGATGGTTCCTCTTCTAGTGGTACCAAACTTGATCCCACTAAGCACAACCCTAACCCGAAGGAGGCAGAGTGCCATCATTGCCACAAGATAGGGCATTGGAAGAGAAGCTGCTCGGAATATCTGCAAGCCATCAAGGATGGGAAGATCAAACCATCTTTTTCAGGTATATACACAATTAAATCTAGTAATTCATCTCACACTATTTCTTGGGTTCTTGACACAGGATGTGGTTACCACATTTGTTCTGACTTGCAGGGACTAAGAAGAGATAGAGATGTGGAGCAAGGAAGAATAAATCTAATCATGGGAAACAGAAGATCGTCGCCTGTCACCAAGATTGGAGTGTATTCTTTAGTGCTTAATAATGGATTAGGTCTAGATTTAAGTAATTTTTGCTACTCGCCAAATATGGCAAGAAACATCATTTCATTTCATGGTTTGTTTAGACAAGGATTTAGATATTTGTTTAATAATATGAATGGTTCTATTTATTCTTATCTAAATGGTGTTTTATACTTTCAAGCTATGCCTTTTAATGGAATTTATGAAACTGTTATGGTTGTAGATAACCTAGGAAATGATGTGTTGTGTATAGATTTTTCCAATAGTATGGATAAAGCATCTTTGTGGCATTGTCGTCTGGGACATGTCAACAAGAAGCGCATAGCCCAACTCAAAAAGGATGGAGTGTTGGAGTCATTTGACCTTAGGGAAGATGACACGTGTGAATCTTGTTTACTTGGAAAGATGACCAAGTCACCCTTCACTGGCACATGTGAGAGGGGTGAGGGTTTATTGGATCTCATACATACCAATGTATGTGGACCCTTCAGATCCACCACAAAGGATGGAAACCGATTCTACATGATTTTCACCAATGATTATAGTTTATATGGGTATATTTACTTAATCAAGAACAAGTCTGAAACGTTTGAAAAGTTCAAAGAGTTCAAGAATGAAGTGGAGAATCAATTGGGCGGGAAAATCAAGATGCTTCGATCCGATCGAGGAGGAGAGTACCTAAGTCTTGAATTCCACGACTATCTCAAGGAATGTAGAATAGTTTCACAATTGACGCCACCTAGGACACCACAGTTAAATGGTATGGCATAAAGGCGCAATCGAACCCTGTTGGACATGGTTCGTTCTATGATGAGTCGTGCTTCACTACCTATCTCATTTTGGGGGTATGCCTTAGAGACTGCCGCCCATATCCTTAACCGAGTCCCTATAAAGAAGGTTACCAAAACACCTAACGAGATGTGGACGGAGAAAGCTACCTCGTTGGCACATATCAAGGTTTGGGGTTGTGAAGTTTTCGTAAGACGAGAGACTCATGACAAGCTCGAACCTCGTAGTGAGCGATGTATTTTCATCGGCTACCCGCATAAATCCTTTGGATATCTCTTTTATAGACCGAGTGACAATGTGGTCTTCGTTGCGAGGAGAGGGGTTTTTCGAGAGAGAGAACTCATAAGCCAAGGAGATAGTGGGAGGCAAATCGATCTTGAAGAGATTCAAGAGTCGAGCGATGAAGGAACCTCTACCGCTGGCGCTCAACCCAAGGAGGAAACTCCGGTTGAACCAATTGACGAGTCATTACCTCTTAGACATTCCGAAAGAGTTAGAGTTCAACCCTAGTTGTATGGTTTTCATATTACTACCGAAGGGGACACGTATATTAGTGATAGTACACTAATAAATCTAGATGAACCTAATTGCTATAAGAAAGCCATGGCAAGCACGGAGTCTACAAAATGGAAAGAGGCAATGGACAGCGAGATTCAGTCCATGTATGACAACCAAGTTTGGAATTTGGTTGACAATGTACCCGGACGTAAGACGGTTGGGTGCAAATGGATCTTCAAGAAGAAGACCGACATGGATGGGAATGTGCACACGTACAAGGTGCGATTAGTTGCGAAGGGCTCTACTCAAACTCCCGGAGTTGACTATGATGAGACCTTCTCACCAGTTGCGAAGATAAAGTCTATTAGAGTGATGCTAGCTATTGCCGCATTTCATGATTATGAGATATGGAAAATGGATGTCAAGACCGCTTTCCTTAATGGGAAGTTGGCTGAGGATGTTTACATGGCTCATCCAGAGGGTTTTGTCGATCCGAAGCATCCAAATAGAGTGTGCAAGCTTGAGAAGTCCATTTATGGACTTAAGCAAGTGTCTCGCAGATGGAATCTTTGCTTTGATGAGAAAGTCAAAGAGTTTGGATTTGTACGAAGCGAAGATGAATCATGTGTATTTGTCAAAGCCAGTGGGAGCATAGTTAGCTTTCTCATTTTGTATGTCGATGACATACTGCTCATAGGAAACGACGTCCCGACACTGCAGGAAGTTAAGTCCTGGCTTGGGAAATGCTTCGCTATGAAGGACCTCAGAGAGGCTTCCTATATTTTAGGAATAAGGATAGTGAGAGAATGAAGTAAGAGACTAATAGGACTTAGTCAGAATACTTACTTAGATAAGATACTAAAGCGTTTTAGTATGGAAAACTCAAAGAAGGGAGAACTACCGATACAGAGTAATACCAAGTTGAGTAAGACTCAAAGTCCAAGTACCGAAGCCGAGATAGATGTGATGAGCCGAGTACCTTACGCTTCTGTAGTTGGCTCAGTCATGTATGCTATGACTAGTACTCGACCTGATGTGGCCTTTGCTTTGAGCATGGTCAGTAGATATCAAGGGAATGCTGGTAGAGTGCATTGGATTGCAGTCAAGAATATCCTTAAGTACCTTCGGAGGACCAAGGAATGGTTTCTAGTCCTCGGAGGGAGTGATGACTTGAAGGTGCGAGGGTATAGTGACACCAGTTTCCAGAACGACAGGGACAACTACCATTCGCAGTCGGGATGGGTCTTTACCTTTAATGGAGGAGCAGTAACTTGGAAAAGTTCCAAACAGGAAACTGTAGCTGATTCAACGTGCGAATCAGAGTACATTGTAGCGAGCGAAGCGTCAAAAGAGGCAATATGGTTGAAGAACTTCATTGGACATCTTGGAGTTGTGCCTGCCATAAAGGATCCCATGGAATTTTTTTGTTATAATGAAGGAATGGTTGCTTTGACCAAGAAACCGAGGTATCATGGTAGATCTCGGCATATCGACAGAAAATATCATTTTATTAGGCATCGAGTAGAATAAGGACACCTCGTGGTTAAGAGGATATCATCAGAAGATAACCCAGCAGATCCGCTTACGAAGGGATTGAGCAAGGTTAAGCACTTGCAGCATGCTAGGAGTATTGGGCTGAAGGATGATATTAGTTTAGATTAGATAGTATTAGAAACGTGTAATAGATAAATTTAATTGACATTTGATGATTAAATAAAGGAGTATTATTTATAAGTAATGTTATTGTATTATGTTAATTGGTTAGCTATTGTTTCACTTTGCATGTTTTGACTTCCAGAATAATTGAGTTTATTAAGAATAATCAAATTATTCAAACTGTCCACAACCGTTCATATGTTGGAAGTAGGTATGAATGAAGATTGTCATGAATTGGTGTGTAGATTGTCTAAATGGTATTAGACATAGCAAAGGTTTGCTGCAACGTTCATGAGTGCTTATGAACAAGTTTTGAGCATTGGCATAAACCCGCGCTTGCTGGAATCACTTTGAAGTGATCGCAAGACGATAATATCATATGGTCTTAAAACCTATATATATGGTTTATTATTTACTAATTGGTGGTACATTGATATTGCAAAACCGCATCAGTAAATTGATGTCATAAAACGCATTGTTGTGTATAATTGGTTAGTCGATAAGTAAATGCATATAAGTCGAAGTTTATCTGTTACTTTTATTCTAAGAGAGTAAAAGCGATATCATGGTCGCTCGATGATTTGATTTGACTTATGTGCCGAGCCCGGTCAGGACTAAATTGATGTGTTCAATTAAGTTCTATGTCAAATAAATCTGAGATCGAGAAAAATAGTTGTTGGACAATGAGTATGACAATGTCTTATGAAATCGTCTGCACGATATCAAAACAGTGGGCTGTACGATCCCTTATCTAAAGGACAAGTTACTGATATGATCAGAGTTGACAACGTCTTTGAGAGCTACGATTGCTAATCGGATTGTGTTTGCGTTTATAGTTACTAGACTTATCCAAGTGGGAGACTGTTGGATTAGTGTCTAAGGCTGTAACTATATTTGGTAAGTACTTGACCCGGTTGTGCATGGTCCTTTTGGGTTGCCTTCACCATAGCAACTTGATAGGATGATTTAGAGAGAAGAGATATTATTATTAATGTATTATAAGAATAATATGTTAAATGAATAATTATATTATTTGATTAATATAAGTCATAAATTAATTAGGAATTAATTTGGTGACTTAAAGAGATTAATTGAATAAAGGGGTATAAACTGTCAAATGTGTGAAAGTTGTATTTTGAGCTGATAATCCTTATGGATTTAGGGTTGGAAGATTTTAGGGATATGGATCACCTAGAAATTGTCCAAGGCCTTATCTAGGAAGGGATTTGGATTGCTTTGAGGCTAAGTTATCCAATTAGGGTTTTAGGGTGAAACCCTAGGAGCTCACAGTATAAATAGACCAATAGGGTTGAGGAAATCGGCACCTTTGTGATTGGAGAAACCCTAGAGCCGATTTCCCTCTTCCTCATATCTATCAAATCATCTTCTTGCTAGTTGGTGTTTGTAAGCCATTAGAGGAGTGACATTTGTGACTCTAAGCTCTAAGAAGAAGAAGGTTTTCAAGCAAGTAACTCAAGGTATCATTCTAGATCTGTTTTCATATGTTTTAATTGTTTGTTTACATTAGATCTAGCCATGAAAGTCTTGGATATGTTACATGTTCAATTAGTGAAACCTAGATCCAAGCTATAGGGTTGTATGTGCACATAGGTAAAGTTCTTATGTCCAAAACCCATCAAAACCAGGATCACTTCACACACCGGGTTTCTCGCGGGCAGAGCTTCGGCTTGGAAACTCTTTTCTTCTCAGGATCTTCGGACTTCGGGACTCGCTTCGGGTCTCGGGATTATACCAGGGCTTCGGGCGTACTTCTTTGCACGTAAATCGAGGTAATATGGGTGAGAGATGAGAGAATGAGCAACCAAACTCGGCTGGCCCTTCAAATCTATTTATAGGGCAAAACTGGCCCTTGCCACGTCATGGCACCTTTTGCCACGTCGTGGGCTTGGTCTTCACTGCATGCGTCATCTCAAGTTGCATATGGGGGACTCCCGGAGGTCTCAGAAGACCTGCCACGTCGTGGCACTGCTTGCCACGTCGTGGTCTCTGACACAGCTTTGGGGTTTGCGCCCCGAACTTCATAAATTCATAACTTTCACATATGAAATCCGTTTTCGATGTTCTTTATATCGACGCAAAGGTGATATTATGCTCTACAACTCTCATTTAGACTCCATTGGATAATTTTTACTTTATTTTTAAGATGTTATAAGTATATTACTTATATATTATCTTTAGTAGGCCGGGACAGGAAAACTCCGTTCGAAATTTATAACTCCTTCATCTGAACTTCGTTTTCGTCTGTCTTTTTATCGTTGGACTAATATCGAAGAAATATTCGAATCTAGTTTAGATCACTAAGGATAGATATCTATCTACCTTAAATTCACTATTTACGTCGCGCTGGGTCGTGCCGATTCTGTCGCGAAACTTCGACAAGTCATCACTTCTTCGTTATAAATCGGATTTTGGCGTTCTTTATACACTACTAGAAAAAAGGCCTTTTACGACGCGCAAAAAATGACACGCGCTCATAGTGGACACGCATTTGCGCTTGCCCTAAAAAATAATGTCAGTTTTGCAAATTTTGAAGGATAGAAGACACGCATTTTGTGGGCGCCCTAAAATTAGTGTCCAACAAAAAGAAATTAAAAACATGGAGGGCACCTATCCTAAAAAGCGCGTCGTGTTACCTTGTCGCTTTATAATTTTAGTCTGAGCGCGCGTTTTCGTTTTTTAATAGCAAGGGGAAATGAAATCGAAAAAATTAAAAACCCCGCCTGTTACGTCTCCTCCTTCCAGAGGAACGCTCACCTCGATCAGAATCACCACCATCTCTCTCTCTCTCTCTCTCTCCTCCTTGGTACATACCACCACTTTGTTGTATATGGAATGTAATAAATCTGGCCAAGAAGAAAAGGAAAGGTCGATTTCTTTGCTGACAAGCCTCCGCATAGTGATTCCTCTCAATCTTCATCCTCTCCATACTGTTTCTCCCCATTCTTGCTTTTAATGAATCAAATATCGCCAAAAAATAATGTTAAGATTCAAGAAATCGTCCCGAGAAAAAACGGCTCGTTGTGGTTGGCGTCTTGCTCTGCCACCGTTGGCAGCGTCGTCCCTAACTTCTTGATCGCCTGAAGTATCATTTTTAGGTAACCACTTCTCTCCTTCACATACGTATGCAAATGGAGTATGATGTTTACAAACAACGATTCACCTTCTTTTATTCCTAGAGATTTTCTCTCGTTAGCATCGCCGGAGTGGCTGGCCCTGGAATCTGTTGGAACTGTAGTTCAATTCCGACGGAGTGTCCCGGTTTATTACATTCCATATACATTTCCTTTCCTTCGATTCTAACCCTAGTTCGTCCCCCCCCCCCCACTTTTCCTTCACAAACACACATGGATTATTAGTTTCTTATCTATTCCTATGGGGTTCACGAAGCGTGCTTTATACATCTAGGGTTTCTGAATTTCGAGTATTATGCACACAAATGTCAGAAGAAATATGGTCAACCAGCTCAAATATGGTCTGAAATCTTCATCGTTGTACGCCACGACTTCTTCATCGAGAGAAATATTGGCTCCTTCTTCATCATTAATCAGCTATTGATATCTGGTAAGTTTAGGGACCCAACTGCTCAATAACAAACACATAAACATTGTTCTGCTTTTTTTTCGTTTCTTTTTAATTTTATTTAATTTGATTTATAACTCTTGAATCTATCCCCATTATTCGCCCAATTACTTCTAGTTGTCAAAGACATGTTTAACTGCCTAAGTCATCAACGAACAGGGGATGCCCAAACGACTGAACCATGGCCTGTAATTGAAACAAAAACTGGTAATTTTAATAAGCTAGAAGTTTTTCAATCCGTTACACACACACACTTATTTCTATTTATTTCCTTCTTTTCTTTTGATTTCACGTACAGGGGCTGTAGTAAACATAATATTTTTTTCTTTTTCTTTTTATCCTTTCTATGTGATTTAAGGTTCTGTTACAATTGCTTCAACAAATGAGAATGGATTCATCAAATAATATGATTCAAAATAAAGAACTTTATTTATCGTGTAATCATATTTTCCATTCCAATGGCATTTCAGGATTTAATGAACCCCTCTTTTTAGTGTAATTCCTTTCTCTGGTGCAGGGACTTTGGATGGGGATTATAGGTTGGGTACACATATCTTGTTCATGTCTCATTTTTTGTAGCAATGTTTCAATGATTAGTGTCTCCTCTTTTAGACGGTCGATCTGTTTGTTTAGTAAATTGACTGTTCCGCCCCTCATGTCTATGTGTGTGTTGATGTTGCTCATCCAACTTGTGTTGGAAACTACTTGGACAGTTTGTGGTCTTAGCAGCAACACCACAATGCGTATCTGTAGAAAACCAAAAACAAAAACAAAATGAATGATAATTGCAAAAGGACCTTATTACCCCTCATTAAGCCACATATGAAAAAGACCAAACTACCCTTAACAGTAACAAACCTGCATGAGAAGGATGATTACAGCCATGAGTATAACAACAAAGGAAAGGACATGATTCTGAGACTTGAAAGATGCAAACAGCTTTGGAATGGAATCTCTTAAATTCGAAGTAGTCCCAGTCCCAGAAGAACCGTCACTGCTAACCTGGCGTCTCACTTCCTGGGACACTGGAACAGTCTGAGTCATCATTGTCATGTCCCCATGATGAACTGGCGTTTCACTGTTAGCTGCTGGTGCAGACCCGAATGCCAGGATACATCTATCTTCTTATCTTTTAGATATCAGATGAAAAGTTTAACAACTTTTTCAATCTTCAGGATGGAGAATCTTGATGGAGTAGCCTTCATTCTTCATTCTGCACTTGTTTCCAACCTCTATTTCATCTCTCAGGCACCCATATAATTATATTTATATTTGAATTATTTTCTTTATCTGTGTTGCTTATATTATTTGCTTGATTGGCAGTTATTACACAGAAAATACAGTGGAAATTTCTTGGTTGATCTATTGGGAAAGTGGAAGGAGTCTGAATACTCTGGACAATCTGTCCCTGTTGGTGGCATCGCTTACTATGTCACTGCACCTTCAAGGTAAATGTGATATTATTTATAATTAAGACTAAATTAGAAATATGATCATTGTGCTTGGTCCAAAATTTTAATGATATCCTTATGTTTGCATTTTGTTGCGGATACCAACCATATAAAATGACTTGAAAATTTGGACTAAACTAGCAATTTTTTTGAGTAAAGCACCAAATGAAATAATAACATTGGGACAATTTGAAGATTTGGAATGAAGTTGTGATTTTGTGTAAAGCATATAATTTAGTCGTGTTATTGTTTTTGTTTGTTTTGAGTTTTGAGTGGTATAATTAATAAATAATGTACTGTGTTGTTTGATGGATCAGTTTGGCAGATATGCCAGCAAACCCATTTCATGCTCTTTTGTACTTGGTGTTCATGCTGACAGCTTGTGCTCTATATCTATTCTCAAAATCTTGGATTGAAGTTTCGGGATCATGTGCTAGAGATGTGGCGAAGCAACTTAAGGTATGGTAATCAATCATTGGGATTTGAGTAAATAAATGATATGTTTAATCTGATAATATGATATGAATATGAATGTGAATAGGAGCAACAAATAGTCATGTTGCTGAGATATAATTTTGGATCAAACCCAGCAGGTTCTTTTAGCGTAATGCTTCGCTTAGGATTTGGACAACCTATCAAAGTTAATTGGGCATATGTCACTGTACAAAGGGAGGACACATCAGGTATAGGACTTAATACCCTTTTGGAATAATTTATATACCCATATTCTTTTCTACCTTCTTAATTTCCTCATGACATTATTACTTTCTTCCTTTTCAGGTCATTATAACATATTTGTTGGTGATCTTAGCCCTGAGGTTACTGATGATATGTTGTATGTACGCTTCTCTGTCTATTCTAATTGTTCGTGAGTACATGTTTCATCTCTCTATACATACATGCATATAATTATACATATATCTACATTCATATACACATATATGTACTTTTTTTTTTTGCTTAATTAAAGGGATTTTTATGCATCTCTTCCATAATTGTACCCTTACTAATGTTATTAGAAACAAAGTAACTTAAAAATTACAAATTAATTGACAAATTTCATTCTTTTTGCAGGTGTGTCATTTTTTTTTATCTATTTCATGCAAACTGGTGGTGTGAAATACAATACAACTAATGTTTGTCTCACACAACAAACAACAAGTGCATTGCCATCAACACAATTAATATATTTCAAAGTATGGAAGGTTTAAATATAATAACCAATATTCATATTTTTCTTTTGTACATTATTTTAAATTTATTATTAATCTCTTATTTTAAAATTGAATAATATAAGTGAGATAAATGGATGCAGGGGAATATTGTGTTGATATTGTGTTGTAAATTTGATTTGTTGATGAGATGAGGGAATATTTCTTGTCTTATGGAGTTAGAAGAGGAAAAGAAAGCTCAAGCTAAAAGAGATAAGATGCTGCAAATGCAAGTGTTGCATTCTTCATTTGAATTGTTAGTTGTACTACTAATGATGGAAGCTGCTAAATAAAGGAAATGGAAGAAGCCGCATGAAATAGATTTTTTGTATGAAACACAAAGTAGATTAGATGAATGAAAATTTATATGTTGTAAGAAATAGAATTGTATGAAATTAAATTTTATGCAATGGATTGTATTTTTTGCATATGGAATTTGATTTCTATTATGAGTCATTAAATGCAAATTTAATTTAAAAATTAATAAATATATAAATATTTTTTTAACATTTAAATTTACGATACGCAAAAATGTGTGTCATATTCTTTTATGACATGGCCTTTCTTGACAGCGGTTTTAATGATACGCATTGCGTGTCATAAATGCGCGCCGTCTCTCGTTATGACAGGGCCTTCCTTGACGCGCATTTGCGCGTCGTCTGAGCGTTTTATGACGCGCAATGAGCGTCGTAAAAGGCCTTTTTTCTAGTAGTGATATGCACAGGAACCTTGTGACTATACTAAAACTTGGTTAATATTAATCCTTTTAAATAATATTCCATCAAAAAGTCATTTTTGATGCTTATCATCTCTAATTTGACTAGCCCTGATCTATGGGCGTTACACATATCCTCACTGCTACACCCGAACTGGTGGGTACTACTGTTGTTTCCGCGTCCTAGAATGCACTCACGCAATCTACCAACCCAGTGAATGTTACGGCTACACCCGCAGGCTTATAACACTCTAATGCTATCTGGCTGCTAGTGAATGCTATGACTACACCCGCAGACTTACAACACTCTAACACTATCTGATTGCTAGTGAATGCTACGGCTACTCCCGCAGACTTACAACACTCTAATACTATCTAGCTGCTAGTGAATGCTATGGCTACACCCGCAGACTTACAACACTCAAACACTATCTGGCTGATAGTGAATGCTACGGCTACACTCGTAGACTTACAACACCCTATCACTATCTGGCTGCTAGTGAATGCTACGGCTACACCCGTAAACTTACAACACTCTATCACTATCTGGGTCAAACACGCATTTGACCTAACACTCTACTGAACCCATGACCTGAATGGAATCCCCAACCTGATTCCCTAAGGTTTGCTATCAACATTCTGAGGACGTGATCTCATTGTTGGCAAGTTTTTCCAAACTTCCAACTCACATTATTCTCAAACCATACATCCGCTTGGGCTGTCTTCCTTCCTAACAAGGATGCGAAACTTATCCCAGTTTCAAAACTGCTTCTACTTCTGAATCCTTGGATGATTCTTCCCCAATTTGATTCAACTAACGTCTTACAACACACAATACCAGAAGGATTCTCAATCCTTCTTACCATTCTATGCCCAATTTGTTGAAAACCATGTTTACCATTGCTAGTGTTTCAATACTAGCCCGTCCAAAAGATCACACAACCTCCAAGAACCCAAATAAATCTCCGGTAATAATCCGCTAAACCCAAGAAGCTCCAAATCTCAATTGGAGACCTCGGAATCTCCCACTGCATCACGGCCTCTATATTGACCGGATCGACTAGAATATCCTTCTGATTGACAAGGTGCCCAAGAAATTGCACCCCGCACAACCAGAATTCACAATTGAAGGACCTTGCGAAAATTCTCTCCCTCCTCAAAGTCTCTAGCACCTCCCTTAGGTGCTTCTCGTGCTGCTCCTCAGTCTTGGAATAAACCAAGATGACGATGTACTTTCCCAATCCCGAATATGGGGAACTACTCTATCACTATTCGCTAATGCTTTTCGGCATGCAATTGGCATATGACATCTCTTGAAAATATAATTCAGACACAAATCGGGGATAACTTAGGGTTACACTTACTCAACCCTTGGAACAAAAGGCTCCCTTGTGCAGATTCCCGCAAGTGCTGCACCGAATCCGACCCCGCTGGCCTCTCAGAAGCTGGTCTGAAATCTACGGTCTCCTCCCAAGACCCCTCACTATAAGCAACCGATCTGGTTCCCTGTTCCCAGTGTGCTCTACGTCAATATCCTGCTCTCGAGCTCTATATGTTGTGATAACTTACCTACTACATTTCCTCATCCGATGCATACTGTGGTACCATATAAGCTCTTTCCCAAACTTGGAAGTGAGCCCTGCCACAGTCTCAGTCATCTGGTGGAGATCTAACACTCTTGCGCCAACTGTTGCGCCTCCATCGCCTGGGCACACTTCGCCCAGAATCTGGTCTAAAAGTCATCCCATGACATAGCATTAACCGCATCATCACTCAACCCACTACAAAACCTCTTCATATAAATCTCGTGCTCTATCCCTCAAGAAACAGGATGTAAATCAGATCTTGTCTCCTTTCGAGACAACATCTGGTACTAAAAGTGTTGGCGACATCTGCCAACCATCTGCTGCTAACAATGGGGTCCCTAACCCCCCTGACAATCTGAAGCTTCATAAACTCTGAATTCCCGAAACATCAACGTACGGGTCCCTATCACGACTGCTATCTCAGTGCAGAATGCACTCGACCTCTCATCACAAATCTCTATAATGCCCTCCTTGATCGTACTGAGGATCACAGGAGTCTGGTCAATGATACTGCACATAATTCTCAGATGGAATGAACTCCCTCATCTAATCATCAATCTGCCCGACTCTAGAGTTCGAGCCTGATCCATTGTCGACACCAGGACTACCATCTTGTCTACCGCGTAACGTCACTATACTCGGCAATATACCATCACTAACGTCACAATACTCATCAAAACTCGAGGGATCTCACACACTACAAGTTCCCTGGTCTTATCTCAACCTTCCTTGATTCGAGTACGGATCCTCTGCTTTTAGTAGTAAGGGCCCATACTACCTTCCACATCTATCCGTACTTTCCTCAAGAACTACCTTGACTCCACCAAGTCACTTCTACTACTACTGATCTCTAATGCTCTCATCCTAGACTCGCCCTAGGGAAACTTCTGACTCATCCAAACCAGTCCTCAGCTGCTGAAAGTCCCTTTATAATGCCAATTAGCCACCACATGGATACCATCACATGCAAAGAGGCTCAGATAATCCTTCGAGTAAGGGACTCATCCCTACAACGGTTAGGACTCAGACAAGAGCTACGCAATAGGGTTAAATCCAATCCTCTAAGATTATTCAACCCTGATTGCATGTGACTTAACGTATCCACCTAATAGCTAACTCCCATCACTCAAAGTCCCACAAAGCACAAAGCAAGCAACATTCAGACCAAGGGAAACTACTCAAGCAATCTATTCTCATAACAAGAAATTGTAGTAGCATACAATGCTAAGCTCATACTATCAGGCATAACCTAAACAGGCTATCCTACTACTGTCTACTCAATACTAGCACACAATTCTCATAAAGCTGAAACACATAAAGCAGGCATATAAGGCATCCTCCAAGATCCTTAGTCCTATACTAGCATGCTGTTCTACTGAGACTGAAGCTCAAACTAAAACTAATAATCATAACATAACTTGTATGGGTAATTTGGGAGTACTTACTTGAGCTCGGTTGATTGCATGCACAACACCTTTTTGTCTTTTCAAAGTTCTTTTCTTTCTAAAAATTCTTTTCGCATTTTCTAAAACTCTTTTCTTTTCTCAAAACACCCTTTTTATAAAAGCTGATTTACTATTGAAAATTTCTATATCAATTCCTTAGTTTGAGTTCAGACACAACCGAAAATGTGCCTGAATCCCTCAAACCAAGGCTCTGAAACCAACTTGTAACATCCCAAAAACACAGTCTGGAAATTTCGTTTAATTTAATAATAAAAACCATGGTCAATAAACCTCATATAAAAATCGTAAACAACGTATCTCAAAAATATTATAACAAATGTCAAGTATATCAGAGTATAGACATCCCAGGCTAAACAATGTATCTCAAAATATTATAACAAATGTCAAGTATATCAGAGTATATACATCCCAGGCTGAATAAATGGTGTGTGCACTGCAATCTTCCCGAGCTCCTCTTTTGAAAACTAAGTACCTGAAACCAAAACTGAAACTATAAGCACGAAGCTTAGTGAGCTCCCCCAAACTACCACAAACCATATAATAACATATAAAGCACATACTGGGCCTTGCCCACTGCATCGGACCGAAGTCCGAAAACTGCATCGGACAGGAGTCCTGAAACTGACCAGGGCCTTGCCCTCTGCATCGGACCGAAGTCCGGAAATTGCATCGGACCGAAGTCCGGAACTGATTGGGACCTTGTCCCCTGCATCGGACCGAAGTCCGGAACTAACTGCATCGGACCGAAGTCCGAAACTGACTGCATCGGATCGAATTCCGGAACTGACTTGACATAGCATAGCATAACACATCAACTAACATAAACACATATACTGCATACTGCATCGGACCGAAGTCCGGAACACATAACACATATACATGCTTGAATCACAAAGACATCAAGCACCCTGATCTACTACATCAGACCGAAGTCCGGGACTGACTGTTAACTAGATGGGCCAACATTGTGGTCGTAGACCCGTTCCTACTGGAAGGAAACTCACCTCACACTGCTGAAGTCCCATAGACTCGACCCCAACTGCTAGATGATAGATTCCCGATCTGTCAACATCAAAATAACACCCAATTAAGAATTGGGTTCCATTACATAACTATAGTTATATACTTTAGATAATTACTACATTACCCCAAGCTTGGCTTACCCAAGCCCAAGGTCCAATCCATAGGCCCAAAGTCAACTAGGGATCAAAGCCCAACATATGACCCAATTTTCCAAATTGGGCCCAAACCTCCACATGGACTTCCCTTAAGGCCTAATTGCTCAGTCCGGTCCAACATGTCTCATTCTAAGGGCCCAATATCGTACAACCATCTAGGCCCAAACTATGGCCCATCTATGGCCTAATTTTCCAAATCGGGCTCGATCCTTCATATGGGCCTTACCCTAGAGCCCAACTAATTACTCTAGTCCATTTAATTATTCTTGGATGGCAACACAAAGCCCAAGTGAAACTAGGGTTTCTCAGAAAATAATAATTAGGGTTAAGTGTTTCTCACTTAACCCATTAAGGGCTTAACCCACTAAGAACTTAATCCATTAAGTCCATTATTGCTTAGATTAATTTCTGCCAATGATTATTATTTAATATTTCACTTATTAAATAATTCCCGTGTGTGTGTCCTGATAATTTCTCAAATATTAGTATTTTCTCAATTAGCCCATTAAGGACTTAGTCCATTAAGTCCTTTATTCTACTAGATAAATGGTATGAAATAGTTTGGGCTTGATTCACAATCCAATCCTAATGGCCCAAAAGTGGGTCCAAATAAGTCCAAGGCCTAAATACTCATAATTAGGGTTTTCCACCCAAACATGGCCCAATAGGCCCAAAACCAATCTCTAAGCCCATTAGGGTTTGCTAGCGGGGCACCACCCACTACCACCTCGGGTAGTGGTGGTTGATGGCGGCTCACGACGGCGGCCACCACCTTACGGTGGTGGTTACTATTATTTTTATTATTCATGCTAATTACAATTACAAGGTTTTTATCCAAAAATAAACACATACACACTAACACACACTAAGTAACACACACACACACACTAAACAACATAAACACACACAACCACCTTGTGGTGGCCGGTGGTGGGAGATGGTGGCAGAAAACGGTTTCAAGGCATCAACCACCATGGTCGGCGGCCATGGTGGGTTTTTTTCTCAATCTTCGACTAAGCTTACAGATACACACAAGAAACATAATCAGCAGCACCATCACACTAACTTGAACAAACCCCCACCTAGAGATGTGCATTGGGAGGAGGTCGGCAACAGAAAAAAACAGCCGTTGGGGTGGCAGTGGCATGAGATGACGGACAGCAGAGGCAGATACGGCAGCAGCAACGGCAGCTTCCGATGACAACAGCCACGTTCAGCTCTTCTGGTTTCTCCCAAGGTTCCCATCACCCCATCTCGATAAACCTTGCTCATGCCGGCAGCAGATCAATGGTGACGTTAATGCAACAGAACAGCTGCAACAGTAGCGGTTGGCGGCGGCGCTGGCAACCCTAGCAACATCGGCAGTGTGGCTGAAGGTGAGACAGAAGAAGAAGATTGAGTGGCGAGCAGTCTTACTTAGGGCCTCATTATCGCAGATAACTTGCACAACGACGCACACTGTGGGTTTTTCCCCGGTCTTCGGCGGTCCTTTGATGGCCACGACGTCTCCGGCAGTCGCATATTGGCAGAACTTCGGCGAGCAGCTTCGCCTGGTAGGAACAACAAGAAAAGGGGAGGCGGCGGCTGGCAACTGGCAGGAAATGGTTTCTTAGGTTAGGTTTGAAGATGCGATGTGGGGGGAAAGGGATACGAGTATATCCCGTGTCCATTCAAACTTCCATTCCTTTATCGAAGATCCATCAGATTAGTCCCCCATTATTTCAAAATCTTAACAATTTAAATCCTAATAATTACCAAGCATACCCTTACTTCTAAAATCCTTCTCAAATAAACTCTGTAATTTACTAAACAACCCCCAACTATCAAAATTCTTCACACATTAGTGTGGGACTCACATTTATTAATTTATTTAAATAACTAGGGCGTTACACTAAGAGGGCCGATTTCAAGAAAGGTTGTGACTATTCTATTAAGTTTCCAAGTTTATGGTGATTTGTGACTTCCATTTGAGGCATCCACACTACTGGTGCTAGGCTCTCAAACTCCAAGCAATCAACTACTACTACAAGGTAAGTAATTCTACTAGCTTTATTTGATTCAAGTACCCCATGCCATGCTAGTTAGGATAAGAACCTTGGAAAAATAATTATTTTCATGTATCTTAGTCAAACATAGATCCAAGGTTTCTAGGGTTGCATGTACACCATAGGAGTGTTAGAATGCTCAAAACCCATCAACTTTGTCATGAAGTTCGTGGTATTGATCCATACCTGGTCCTTCTATAATCGCTTGGTGTATACAAGTCGTATACATTACTAGAAAAACAGCCTTTTACGACGCTCATTGCGCGTCGTAAAAGGCTCAGACGACACGCAAATGCGCGTCAAGAAAGACCCTGTCATAAAAAGAGACGACACGCATTTACGACGCTCATTTACGACGCGCGTTTACGACACGCAATGCGTATCAAGGAAGGTCATGTCATAAAGGAAGACGACACGCATTCGTGTGTTGTAACCTTAAGACACGCGTGTTAATGACACGCAATGCGTATCAAGAAAGACCCTGTCAAGAAAGGCCATGTCATAAATGAAGATGACATACATTTTTGCGTATCATAATTTTAAATGTTAAAAAAAATTATTATTTATAGATTTACTAATTTTCAAATTAAATTTGTATTTAATGTCTCAAAATAGAAAATAAAATATCATATACAAAAAATACAATCCATTGCATAAAATTTAATGTCATACAAATAATTGTTCCATGGAAAGATAAAACAAATCAATAGAAGTTGTAACAAAAATTTACTAACTAATTAGATACAAGAAATATAAAAAAAATATACCCTAAAATGCTTTTCAAAGTCTAATCTCCATGTCAGCTCTTCAACTCACTTCTCCAGTTTGTCCTTAGCTTCTCTAAGGGGTCCAGCATCTCTTGCAGCCTGTGACAACATTCTTAATTCTTTCCTAAGTGACACATTTTTCCTGTTTGCTTGTGTTGAGTAAAAAGTTCAAAATATGTCCATCCCCAAGTGCACACAACAACTAAGGTATCTGTAATTAAACATTAAAAACTTTTTACAAATTTTCCCTCATAGATGAAGATAAAGATGAAGATGAGATGAGAATCATACACCTTCAAAGGCACAAAGAAGAACAGAACGTGGTATTATTTTGCCACCTAGAATGGGGGTCAAACTATAAATAACAAATAATAACAAAGGAATAACAAACTATGGAAGCAAAGGAAGAACACTTACTGCTAAAGGAAGAAAGGAATAACAAATTATTTCGCCACGTGGTATTACTACAAGATAATAATAATAATAATAATAATAATAATAATAATAATAATAATAATAATAATAAAACCAAAGGAAGAACACTTACTGCTAAAGATAAGGCTTTAGCAGCTTTATCAACCTCTTCATATGATTCTTTTAGATGGATCTTTTTAACACGGTTTTTCCATGAAGATTCCATCTCTTCAAAAAATCATTTGGTATGTTTGGATATGAACTTGTTTTCTGATCCTTTTCACCATCTAAAGAGATAAGTTCACAAATTCTATGGGAGATAGATTCACATTCATTCACCTAAAAATAACCAAACAAAGTATAGATAACAGATAAGTCTCATGGTATATAAAAGAATATATATATATATATATATATGTGTGTGTGTGTGTGTGTATATATATATATATACACACACACAATCAATTGCATCTCCATAAATAAGTAAAGAAGCCACACAAAAACTTACCAACAAAATATTGGCTTCATCCATGGATGGCAGATCAACACCTTTCTCAAAAATTGGCTCCACCTAACAAAAAGAGCACAGAGAATAAGGGGAGGAAATTTTCTTGACACTTTAAACAGAGATATCAAAGTTGTACCATAATATTTATCACCTTTCTAATGGAAACAAAGTCTGAACAAGTAACAAGCAGGTTCACAATGCTTTTACAAATGCTTTCTTCGTTAGGTCTGATATAATCAGCAAAGCTCTTCAAAAGGTAAGTCAGGAAAGAGACAGTCTGCAAGAACAAGATAGGGTAGAAATGTATAAGGGTGGTGGTAGAGATTTGTAGACAAGATAGGGTATAAAAAGGTACCTGGATTCTTGGGGGACTTTTGACTTCAAGGTTTGCAGATGCAGCGGAGGTGAAAGTAGAAAAAGGGGTGGAGAATGAGATGGAATTATCAATGGTAAGGGTGGTGGTAGAGATTTGTAGACAAATCTTGTCAACCTTCAACAATGGAATTGTGCCCACTTCCAGAAGTGGTAATAGCTCAGAAAATGTAGTGAACATGTTAATTGTTATGTTACCACACAAACAAAAAATGTTTCAGAACATAACAAGGGTAGAATGGGAAAATTAAAAAATTATGAGGAAAATGGTTGGAGAAAGATGTAAACATGCTTACTAAAAAAATTGATTAACAATTAAGTGAAGCAAGCAAAGTAAGAAGAAACAGGTAAATAGGGAAGGAACTTGAAATTACTCTTAGAATGCTTACAAGGAGATGATTCTAAAGGCTTTAAGTAGTATAAAGAAAGGGTGGGGCTATAGAACAATTACAGTTTCCTTATAGTGAACTTAGGTTATTTATAATTATAATGGCAAGACTTGATGGATGTGGGGTAGATTTAACTTAATTTTCAACAAAGGGTAAATAGGTCATTTAACTTAACCTTTAAAGACTCAAGATTCTTGTAACTCAAGATAGGGTAAATAGGTCATTTAACTTAACCTTTAAAGACTCAAGATTCTTGTAACTCAAGATAGGGTCGGGAGAAAGATACAGCTAACCCATAGGTTCAACCTTGACTCTCTAGTTGAACAATTTTACTTCTCCAAGTGGCTTTTGTTGAACCATTGGGACAAGAGTAGCTTTTGTTGAAGATTGTTGGCATTCTTAATAGCCAGTTAGCACCCCGAAGATATTTACCTTCCAAAAAACAACACAACTTTTTGTAGCCTACATAAGAGATTAGTTATATCAAATCAAAAATAGAAAATATTGTATCCATGGTTGGTCACCTCAATAACCATGTGAACATGGATATCTCCAATTTCACTGGCTTTGTCTAGTCTCATCTTGTATCCATGGAGAGCATCTGTTCATATATATCAAGCGGGAAATGGTCATTATCAACAGTCTGATACAATCTTGGCAGCTGTAGGTTTTGTTTTTTGTCATATCAAAGTATGTTCCCTGATAAGCTAAAAGTACCAACAAAGTACCAAAGTAGGATATTATTTTACAAATAAAAGAATCCACCAAAATACCACAGGAACCATCTCTCTATAATTTACAGATTAAACATTTTATGCATTCAACAATCGGTCAAATACCACAGCCACCATTTCTATAATTTACTCTTTTCTATATTTCTTGTTTCGAATTATCTTGGTTTTTAAATTGTAGTGAGTTTTTGAAACAACAGGTTATATTTAATGTTTAATAAAGTGTGGAATCAAGGGAAAATTAACATCATATGCTTTATTAGTTTTTTAAAATTGGATAAATGAAATAAAATAACAAAATTTAAAGATTAAGCTACATGTGCCTTTGCTCAAGTAGCAAAAATATGTCAAAATAACATCCTACTTTGTCAAAACACGTTATTTTGGTAAGATTTCAAACTAATATGTTATTTTCAAAGATTTAAGTACTTTGAAAACCAGTCAAAATAGGATGCTATTTACGTGTCTTTTTTTTACTAAATACAGAAGGATTTAGAAGAGAAAGCAAGAGAAATTAAACTTTCCCCATGAAGTCCCAACTTTTTACAAATTTGTCTTTATATATCTTTTTCTTCCATTTCATCAAGTGTGACATAATTAACAATTTTCTCAAATATTTTATATTTATGACAATATTTGTTTTCAAACAACAGTTAATGGGGGAAAAAGGAAACATGGTCTTACCCTTTTAATGGTATAGCAGATTCCCACACCCGAGGCTTAGCATCTTTGTCCTTGCATATCTTTAAAAATCAAAAAAGGAAAAAAATTAATATCAAATTTTTTCAAAGATAAAACAGGTACATGTTGCTAATATCAGATTTGCATACTTAGATTCTAAAAAGGCTATCAGTTACCAAGAGTAATCAAACCATGATCCGAATATGCACCAACTCCATAAATCCCATTCAAAGGGTCAGACACTTAGCCTACAGCATAAACTGTTTTATCATATTTTTATTTAAAAATGATGTTGAAAAAATTAAAAATTATATTATTATTCTTTAGTTTAAATTCTCACCTTCATAATGCAGCAAGATTGCAGTCTACTTACTACGCATTTCTAGTCATTCAAAAAAGTTGGCATCAAGATCAAGCGAAAGGACAATAAACCTTTATATTTTTCTAACTACTTCCCAAAATATAAAATGAATTTTAAAAAATACGAAAATTGACAGTTTATATAATGTTATACTACTAAATGGTCATAAAATTTGCTAAATTATATATCTATAAAAACTTACATAACCTGTTGATGACATTTTTCCATAGTCTGCCTCCATTCAAGCAAGGTATTCTTCAAAACTACTTAAACCTGAAAGAATTGTTGGATAAGGTGTCTAAGTCCATAACTTATTTGGTATATACTTGACCCGACCGGCATGGTCCATTTGGGTTGCATTTCATCCAAACTATTTATGGATAATTTTATGAGAGTTATGCACATATTATTATTAATATATTATAAGTTATAATATATTAATATAAAGTCATGTTATTTAATTAGTCTTAGTCTTAAATTAATTATGAATTAATTTAGAGATTAAAAGGAAGACTAATTAGATTGTGGGCTATTGGTTTTATATGGTGTGGGCTAACACCCATTTGTTAATGGGCTAGGCTTGTATGGAAGTCCATGGATGATCCATGGAGATTTTAACCCATGGATCCTTGGAAAAGGAAAGGTCATGGGTTATTAGGGTTTCACCCTAATCATGTACACTATATAAGCATGCTTATGTTGCATGAAATAGCCACTAGTGTGTGTGTTTGTGTGTGGCCGAAATTAGTGTGTGTATACACTCTCTTAAAGTTTTCCAAGAGTTTGTGGTGATTTGTGATTCCATTTGAGGCATTCACACTATTGGTGCTTGGCCCTCAAAATCCTTAAGAATCAAACTCATCAAAAAGGTATGTAATCTCTTCTAACTCTTTTATGTTTAAAAGTACCCCATGCCATGTTAGATAGGTTATGAACCTTGGAAAATTATTATTTTGCATGTATTTAGACAAACATAGATCCAAGTTTTATTAGGGTTGCATGCACACTTAGGAAGTGTTAGATTGCTCAAAACCCAACAGTGGTATCAAAGACTAGGCTTGCTTGTTTGATACTTGATGCAAAATAGTGAAAAAAGTCAAAATCTTTGATGTCTTCATGATGGACTCGCCGAGTCCATGGGGGGACTCGACGAGTCCAAGGCAAAGTTCAACCTACTCGGCGAGTAGATTCGTGCACTCGGCGAGTAAAAGGTTCAGAATGCAGATTTTCGACTTTTGCTGCTGGAAATGGACTAGAAACTTTACCCCAAACTGTTTTGATGTTTTAAAACTTATTTTGGTTGGTGTAATGGTTGTTCTATTCCATTTACAATAGCATATATCAAAATTTCATGCTTTGTATGTGTTCATATAATTTTGAAACTTTGATAATCATGTTAATGTTCTTATGAATTTAGAAGATGATAGGAATATTTGCTGAATTGTTTAGGATTAATTCTTGATCATTTATGTGTTTTAATGGAGTCCATAATTTGTCCTCAAGTTATGGATATCCAAAGGTCACATTTCTTTAACACACATTAAAAACACATAAGTTACATAAAATGAAGAGTCTTCATTTTATGAACCTTTAATTCATAAGTTATGAAATGAAAAGTTTTGAAGAGTTACAAAACTTGTCCTCAAGTTTTGGAATTTGGAAAAGTTTCACACACTTTAATAAACTTTAATTTCAACACTTAGAATTTTAAAAGTTAAAATTCAACACTTATACTATTTATAACATTAATGGTTAATTATATATATATATATATATATATATATATATATATATGTGTGTGTGTGTGTGTGTGTGTATAAGAACAAGTCATTTTACCGTTAGTAGGCCTCATTCACGAAGCCGGTCTATAAGGTAGGTATAAGGTTGTTGCCTATAAAATGGCGACTTAATGGGTGTATACTCTCACCCACCGCTTGCTTGACTGGTGGAGGGTCGTTAGCCGAACGGGTAAGATAAAGACTTATAAATTCTCATTAAGTATGATGAATATTATAAAGTAACTAAATCTTTTATTTAATTCCCAATCTTAGTTACTTTAGGAAAAATGTGAACATGGTGCTAATCCATGGAATTCACACTTTGTACCTTACCAAGTCGTTGGTGGAGCGTGTGTGGTTAACCGGCACATTGATTAGGTGATAATATTAAGGGTACCAAGTGAATTGGCATGGTTATTCACACCTTGTTTTGTGATCCTCGGCATCCCAGTCACAAAACTTGAAGGGCACAATCGAGATTGAAACATGCCATTGAAAAGTTCAATGAATCTCAAAAGAATCTAGGAATTTCAAATCCAATTAAAACCTAATAAATCATTTCGTTTTCGTGGTGGAAATTGGTGAATCGTCATTCACCTACCTTTCAAATATATTATTACTTAGATTACGGCATCCCTCTTCTAAGTATAATATATTGTGATTGGATCCTAGCCTTAATATTACATTTGGGTGTCTTATTAAGGACTCTATATATCTAATCTAAACTTACTTTCTTCTTTCAGATGTCTTCCAACACTAATGCTTCGGGCTCTAACCCAACTGGTTCTTTCTCTCTCATGAATCTTTGTGGGAGAGTCATCTTTGATGGTTCCAACTTCATGGACTGGATAAGGAACATCAGGATGGTAACTCGTTATGAGGACAAGGAATATGTCCTCGATAAAGAGTTAAAAGAGCTTGATGAGTCTACTGCTACTCCTGAGGAGATTGCTGAATTCAGGACACATGAGAGAGATGCTACTAAGGTGGCATGCATCATGATGGCCACGATAACAGCCGAGCTCCAAAAGTCCTATGAGGACTTCTACCCTTTTGAGATGCACCAAGACCTGATGGAAAGGTATCATCAGAGTGCTTGTCAAGAGCGGTATGAAATAATCTCCTCCATAATAACAACCCGCATGAAGGACGGTGAATCTGTCACGGCCCACATGCAAAAGATGCAAAGGTATGTGGACCGTTTGCTGAAGCTGAATGTAAACTTCCCTGAGGAGTAGGCAATTGACATCATTTTGCACTCCTTACCTTCTTGTTATGACCATTTTCGTATGACATATCATATAAACAAGGAGGAAGTTACCCTTATCAAGCTTCAAGGACTCTTGAAGACCGCTAAAACCGGTCTTAAGGGCAAGTCGGTTGTTACCTCTACTACTCCTACTCCAACATCTACCCCTGTTCTGGCTATCGGGCAAGGAAAAGGGAAAAAGAGGAAGCACCCTTCGAAGGGTACCAAGGGAAAGTCTCTTGAAGGCTCCTCATCAAGGACCAAAAGCGGTTCTGCCACTCCTTCTGCCATTCCCAAGGATGCTGATTGCTACTATTGCCAAGACAAGGGGCACTGGAAGCGAAACTGCTCTAAATACTTGCAGGATCTGAAGGATGGGAAAGTAAAATCCACCCACACAGGTATTTACACAATATTGTCTAATAACTCACCATATTCTAACTCTTGGGTGCTTGATACAGGATGTGGTATTCACATATGTTCTGATTTGAAGGGCTTAAGAAGAAGTGAGGATGTGGAGCACGGGAAGATAAACTTGATCATGGGGAATAGGAAGGCTTCACCTGTTTTCAAGATTGGAGTTTATACTTTGTTGCTGAATAATGGGTTAAAATTAGATTTAAATAAATGTGTGTACTTGTCTGAAATGGCGAGGAATATTATTTCCTTTCATGCTTTGTACAAACAAGGTTTTACCTTTTCGTTTGATAATGAATGTGGTGGTATTAATGCTTTCTTTAAAAATGTGTTTTATTTTAAAGCATTACCTTGTGATGGTGTGTATGAAACTGTGTCGATTTTAGACAACTTAGGAAATAATGTGTTGTATATTGATTCTTCTACTAGCCTGGATAAAGCATCATTGTGGCATTGTCGTCTTGGACATGTAAACAAGAAACGCATAGGCCAACTCCAAAAGAGTGGAGTCTTGGAATCATTCGACCTTAAATCGGATGATAGTTGTGAATCTTGTCTACTTGGAAAGATGACAAAATCACCCTTCACTGGAACTTCTGAAAGGGGTGAGGGTTTGTTGGACCTAATACATACTGATGTATGTGGACCTTTCAAAACCGCCACAAGGGATGCTAATCGGTATTATGTGACTTTTATTGATGATTTTAGTAGATATGGATATGTCTACTTAATCAAACATAAGTCAGAAACCTTTGAAAGGTTTAAGGAATTCAAACAAGAAGTAGAAAATCAATTGGGCAGGAACATTAAGATGCTTCGATCCGATCGAGGTGGTGAGTATCTTAGTACCGAGTTCCTTGACTATCTTAAGGAGTGTGGGATTGTCTCACAATTGACTCCTCCCAGGACACCACAACTAAATGGTGTAGCTGAGAGGCGTAATCGAACCTTGTTAGACATGGTTCGCTCCATGATGAGTCGAGTTTCGCTACCAATCTCTTTTTGGGGGTATGCCTTAGAGACTGTCGCCCATATCCTCAATCTAGTCCCTACAAAGAAGGTTACCAAAACACCTCATGAGATGTGGACTGGGAAGGTTCCCAATTTGGACCACATCAAAATTTGGTGTTGCGAAGCTTTCGTGAGGCGTGAAACTCATGATAAGCTTGAACCCCGAAGTGAAAGGTGTATTTTCATTGGCTACCCACAAAAATCCTTCGGTTACCTCTTCTACAGACCCAGTGAGAATGTGGTCTTTGTAGCACGAAGGGGGTCTTTCGTGAGAGAGAATTTATAAGCCAAGGAGACAGTGGGAGGCAAATTGATCTTGAAGAAATTCAAGAATCAATTGGTGAAGGAACCTCAGACACTAGCAATCAACCTGAGGAGGAAACTCCTGTTGATCCAGCTGACGAGTCTGTACCTCCGAGGCGTTCCACACGGGTTAGGAACACACCTGCATTTTATTATGGTTTTCATATTACTACGGAAGGTGATACATTTATCAGTGATAGTACACTGGTAAATTTGGATGAACCAAGCAGTGTTAAGGAAGCCATGGCAGGCCCGGAGTCTGCTAAATGGAAGGAGGCTATGGACAGCGAGATACAGTCCATGTATGACAATCAAGTTTGGAACTTGGTTGACCATGTACTAGGCCGTAAAACAGTCGGGTGCAAATGGATCTTCAAGAAGAAGACCGACATGGAAGGAAAAGTGCATACTTATAAGGCTCGACTGGTTGCGAAAGGTTTTACTCAGACTCAGGGTATTGATTATGATGAAACCTTCTCGCCGGTAGCAAAGATTAAGTCTATTAGGGCTATGCTAGCCATTGCTGCATTTCATGATTATGAAATATGGAAAATGGATGTCAAAACCGCTTTTCTTAATGGAAAGTTGGCTGAGGGTGTGTACATGAATCAACCAGAGGGTTTTGTTAGTGCAGAGTACCCTAATAGAGATGCAAGCTTGAGAAATCCATTTATGGATTAAAACAAGCATCTCGTAGCTAGAATCTTTGTTTCGATGAGAAGGTCAAAGAGTTTGGCTTCTCGAGAAGCGAAGATGAGTCTTGCGTGTATGTCAGAGCTAGTGGGAGTATAGTTAGCTTCTTGGTACTGTATATGGATGACATACTACTTATAGGAAATGACATCCCAACCTTGCAGGAGGTTAAGTCCTGGCTTGGGAAGTGCTTTGCTATGAAGGACCTAGGGGAAGCTGCCTATATCCTAGGGATAAGGATATTAAGAGAAAGGAGTAAAAGACTAATTGGACTTAGTCAGAGTACCTACTTGGATAAGGTGTTGAAAAGGTTCAACATGCAGAATTCCAAGAAAGGAGATTTACCGATCCAAAGCAACACCAAGCTGAGTAAGACTCAGAGTCCGAGTACAGAGGCAGAGATAGCTGAGATGAGCCAATTACCTTATGCTTCCGTTGTTGGCTCGATCATGTATGCTATGAATTGTACCCGCCCTGATGTGGCCTTTGCTTTGAGCATGGTCAGCAGGTATCAGGGGAACCCTGGTAAAGCTCATTGGACTGCGGTAAAGAACATTCTCAAGTACCTACGGAGGACTAAGGATTGGATCCTTACCCTTGGTGGGAGTGATGACTTGAGAGTATTAGGGTATAATGATGCTAGTTTTCAGACTGATAGGGATAACTTTCGCTCTCAGTCGGGCTGGGTCTTTACCTTAAATGGAGGGGCAATCTCTTGGAAGAGTTCCAAGCAGGAGATGGTGGCTGATTCGACTTGTGAATTAGAGTATATAGCAGCGAGTGAAGCAGCGAAGGAGGCGATATGGCTGAAGAACTTCATCGGAGACCTTGGAGTTGTGCCAGCTATTAAGGAGCCTATGGAAATTTTCTGTGACAATAATAGTGCGGTTGCTTTAGCTAAAGAACCGAGAGATCATGGGAGATCCCGACACATTGACAGAAAATATCACTTCATAAGACACAAGATAGATGAAGGACTCCTCGTGGCAAAGAGGATATCGTCAGATGAGAACCCTACGGATCCCCTTACAAAGGGACTAACGAGGGCTAAGCATTTTCAGCATGCGAGGCGCATCGGGCTGAGGGACGATATTAGTTTTACAGATTAGATAGATTCTCTGAAACTTGTAAAATGTAATCGACATTTGATGATGAATAAAATTGTGATTTATTTATGAGTAAGGAGTTGCTATCATTGTCAATTATTTACAATTGTTTCAGCTTTGCATGTTTTGACTTCCAGAATAATTAGTTTATTCAAACCTCCACAATCGGTCATACGTCGGAAGTAGGTATGAATCAAGATTGTCATGAATTGGGTTTGTAGATGGCTAAAGGTGTTTAGACATGGCAATGGTTGCTACAACATTCATGAGTACTCATAAGTTATGAGTATTGGAATAAACCCACGCTCACTTGTATCACTTCATGGAATTTATCTCGAGTGATCGTGAGACGGTAATATCATATAAATCTTCAAACCTAGAGATATGAGTTGTTACCTATGAGTTGGTTGTGCATTGATTGCACGTAAACGCATCAGTAACTTGATGTTATAAAACGTGCCTTTGTGTACAATTCAACAAGTAGTAGAACAAGTATATGAGTCGAAGTTTATTTGTTCCTTCTAGAAATAGAAGCGATATCTGGGCCCCTCGATGATTTTGTGTTGACCTATGTACCGGGCCCGGTCAGAACTAAATTGATGTGTTCAGTTGAGTTCTTTGTCAAACAAATCGGAAATCGAGAAACAACTGCCAGACAATAAGCAAGACATAGTTCCATGTGTTCGTCCGGCTAATATCATAAGAACAGAGGATTGTATGATCACTTATCTTAAAATGGCGCTTCATAGTTCAACAGAGTTTTTGAGAGCTACGATTGCTGGTTGGTTCCTGAATTAATAGGCAAATACAGTTATTAGACTTATCCAAGTGGGAGTCTGTTGGATAAGGTGTCTAAGTCCATAACTTATTTGGTATATACTTGACCCGACCGGCATGGTCCATTTGGGTTGCATTTCATCCAAACTATTTATGGATAATTTTATGAGAGTTATGCACATATTATTATTAATATATTATAAGTTATAATATATTAATATAAAGTCATGTTATTTAATTAGTCTTAGTCTTAAATTAATTATGAATTAATTTAGAGATTAAAAGGAAGACTAATTAGATTGTGGGCAATTGGTTTTATATGGTGTGGGCTAACACCCATTTGTTAATGGGCTAGGCTTGTATGGAAGTCCATGGATGATCCATGGAGCTTTTAACCCATGGATCCTTGGAAAAGGAAAGTTCATGGGTTATTAGGGTTTCACCCTAATCATGTACACTATATAAGCATGCTTATGTTGCATGAAATAGCCACTAGTGTGTGTGTTTGTGTGTGGCCGAAATTAGTGTGTGTATACACTCTCTCAAAGTTTTCTAAGAGTTTGTGGTGATTTGTGATTCCATTTGAGGCATTCACACTATTGGTGCTTGGCCCTCAAACTCCTTAAGAATCAAACTCATCAAAAAGGTATGTAATCTCTTCTAACTCTTTTATGTTTAAAAGTACCCCATGCCATGTTAGATAGGTTATGAACCTTGGAAAATTATTATTTTGCATGCATTTAGACAAACATAGATCCAAGGTTTATTAGGGTTGCATGCACACTTAGGAAGTGTTAGATTGCTCAAAACCCAACAAGAATTTCATGAATAAGAATGACACGGACAAAGGGTTATTTATCAATGAACACATAATACAGGAGGTCAGGAGCATAATCTATTCAAATCCATGACAATTATTAATTCACAGAACTTTCACACAAAAAGTTAATGAAGAGGAAACAAACCTGATCATTAGCGCTTCCTCGAGATCTTGCATTGCCTCATCTAGAGATCCATTGCTGATTTTGTTGCTATTCTGATGATAATATTTATATATACTTTGATCATCCCCTTTATGTGTCTTTGTGAAGCTCTTTGAAATCTAAAAGTCTTGAATTGAAGGAAGCAATGATTGTAGACATATATACAAATAGCTGGTGGGCAAACCCCTAAAAAAGCAAATTCTTCAGTTTACGTCATTAAAATTAGATTAGATTGATACAAATCATAGAAATAAAGAAATGGAAAAGGGAGAAGGAAAAGACATACATGAAATGAAAGGGAAACAACTACAAAAAAAAGTACCACTACAGTTGCAAATATGAAATATCAATTAAGGGATATCCCGTATTCGGTTTTCTTGAATCGGTAGAACATCTTGACTAAATTGAAAAATCAAAACGCAAATCAATGAACAATCTCCAATCTCCCTTCGTCTGCAACCATCATTCGTGTTGCACAACGAACGATTCTTCAAGATGTTTTTTTATCTTCAATCTCCATAAATGCTCCTCTGTTGAAATTTTGAGTGAGTTGTCGCTTTATGGTCAGAGAAGTTAGGGTTTAACATAAAGAAATTTTAGAGTGAGAGAAGGTTGGTGAGGTTTACCATGAGAAAGAAAATGAAAATAAAGCTGGTGAGACTTTTGGGTTGGTCACGAAGCAAGAAGTGTGCCTAAGCACAGTGCAAGAAGATTATTCCTTTGATTTGATCTTATAAATAGTAGAACCTGAGAAACATGGTGTTATTGATGATGGAAGTTAGGATTTAGTTTTGATTAGGAAAAATGAAAAAACAAACCATATTGTTTGAAAAAGAAGAGAATGCAATGATACTTTTGACTTGGAATCCAAACACCGGTGTTGATATCAGAGAGGAAGGAGCGGTGGTTAAGAAAGACGAAGGTGGAAGAGCAGCGATGGTGCGTATGTAGGTCCCAATAGTGTTGCGGGTGCGTCGACAGATATAGAGAAAACGGTGGAAGACCCCCGACCAACAAAAAATTAACAACAAAACTTATGAATACAAGAAAGAGATAGCTTCACCCGAGGAAGAGCCCTTATTGATGCTACTCTAGTCTTTACTGTCAGATCTCTCCATGTCCACAACAAGATTTGCCAACTCGAAATGAGAAATATTAGGGTTTGGAGAGGAAAAAGGGTCGTTGTGTTAGAAGTGTGGATTGAGTTTTAGGGTTCAATTTCAACTCAATTAGTAAAGAGTCTAAAACGATTACACGTCCCTGTACCTCACTCAATAATTGAAACCATAGAAATTCACGCCGCCGGCTCCAAAGCGCCATAATCATGCCGAGATCCAGAATCGTATACGTTTGCTGTTTACAAATCTGTTGTTGAACCCTGAAGAATCGACTTAGGTATTCCCACCACTGAAGATGAAGATGAAGGCCCTAAGGCTTTTTCTTGAGGCGAGGGGATTAATTTTTGGGATCCAATACGTGGGGGTAATTTTCGTCGATTTCATTTCCCGCCTAAAATGCGTGTTTCACTTAAAAATTATAAAGCTACACATTTACATGATGCACATTTTATGAAAGGTGCCCTCCGCATTTTTTTTCTTTTCTGACACTAGTTTTAGGGCGCGCACAAATGCATGTCTTCTATCCTTCAATTTTTGCAAAGCTGACATTATTTTTTAGGAAACGTACAAATGCGCGTCCTCTATCAGCGAGTGTCATTGTTTGCGCGTCATTAAAGGGTTGTTTTCTTGTAGTGATATAATCAAGATTGAAAAGACAATCAAATAAGTGATTCTACCCTAAGCCCACAACCAAACAAGGAACAGGAGTTAAAGCGGAATCACAAATCCTAAGTTTGTAGAATCTTAATTATGTAAATAACCCTAACGTATACACTAAGTAATCATAGACTACCAGAAAGGGTCCTTAGTTTCCATATGAATGATGTGATTAACTCGGGCGAGAAAGTAATTACGACTACTTTTTCCATAGCTACTGAGTAGTTTTCATGTTTTGTTGCGTTTCAAAACCTATGATCGATAAGCTTTATTTGGCACTAGCGTTAATAAATACCGAAGCCTAAACATTGTTGTTATGAAATGTACTGATAACCACATGTGGTTCCGGGAGAGCCTCTCCTGCAATGATCATAGGTACCCTTCCATTTCCCCCTCGATTCTTTAGTTGCGGGCAGTCCTTCCTAAAATACTCCGGCTGATTGCACTTATAACAGTTATGGTTGTCTATCCGAATGGCATAACTTACAAACTTGTAATATCCATATCAACTTTTGAATGCTATTATAGGGACATCTTCTTCCTGAACTCTAAGTAGATGGTACCCTGATCGTAAATCAAACTTTGAAAAGAATCAGGTCCATGTAATTTGCCGAAACAGACAATTTCTTGTAGGATAACGAGTACTAATTCTTGAGGGTAAGCTTGTTCAATTCCTGGTAGTCAGTCCTCTTCCTAACGAGTTCATCTTTCCTCTTCACGAGTGAGACTGGCGCTCCCCAGGGTGAGGAGCTTGATTCAATGAATCCACTGTCTTAATACTTCGTGTATTTGACTAGACAATTCTTGTATTTCTACTGGGGCTAGTCTGTATAGAGACTTTGCTACAGGGGTTGCTTCTGTGATTAAGTCGATTTTGAACTTGACTCGTCGTACGGGTGGTAGTCCCGGAAGGTCTTCTGGGAATACATCGGAAAGGTTACGGACTTATGGAATATCATTGATGTCTTTCACTTCCTGTTTTTCATCCACATGGGGGTCTAGGAAGGCGTGGTACTTCTCGTGTAGGTACTTCTAAGCCTTGAAGCAAGAGACATTTGTCACCCCAGACCTACCAGTCTAACTATAACTATAATTTTAGGTGCGGGATTGTCAGTCACGTATAGATTTATACACAAGTATCACACTCTCTTATGGGAAATTTTGGTTATAATACATAACTTTTGTAGGTACTCTAGTAAGTACTTGAAGACTTGTCTCATAAAATGTATTAACGGTTTACGTATAGTGTAATGAAAACCCTTTTGTATGTGGAAGTATTATCGTTCCATAGTAGTTACATAGTGCAAAATAATTATGCCTTTAAATAATTATTTTGTGTTGTATTTCAAACTGTAAAATAGGCTAAATGACCCATAAACTATATCTATTATAGTTTATAATGTATGTTCCATTTAATGAAAATCTTTGTATTTTTAGTAAACTTTGCATGAAAAATATTCATAAGCTTGGTAGTAACATTATTTCATGTATTTAGCATTTTTACATAAAATGTAAGAAAACATAAGTCACGATTTTGTATATTAACACAAGTTCTCTTGTGTTTAACTTGTACCCTCCCCCTAAAACACGAAAATCTTGAAAATGCAGGGGTATGAACTCACCTTGAGTGTGATCGTGGTTGGATAAAAAGCGACGGTGAAGATCTTCAAGCTAAGAACACTTGAAAGTGATTGTATCCTAATAGTTTAAAACACACGACAATGTGCGTAAATGAGATGAATTATCAAGAAAGTGTCGTATAAACACTAGATTATATAAGGAATACTTACAACAATTCTTAAGAACTATCTTGAAGATTTAGTCTCCTAGGAATTGTTTGAAGATGTTATCTGGGACACTTATGAAGATTTGAAGACATAAGACTTGCTCTTGAGAGAAAAGTGGAGAAACTTGAACATGTATATGTGGATTATGAAGGGGTTTTCGACCCTATTTATGGGTTTGGGGGGGGGGGGGGGGGGGTAAAGTGATGTTTGCATTGGTATATGTAATCTATCATCTTGCGAAAAGGATCTACCAATCACATTTCAGCACTATTGAATCAAATTGGTGATTTCGGCCTATGCACCATCGAAATCACCTTTAAACCACCGAAATCACATGTGATTTCGGTCTAGGTATGATTTTGATCTAGGTATGATTTCAGTTTAGTTAAGATTTCGATCCTGGCATGTGATTTTGGTCCATCACAACCGAAATCTCAAGGTTTTTCGGTCACAAAACCGAGAACCCTAAAAGCAAGGTGTAAAAGTGTTTTGTCTTAACCATTTGACTTTTGTTGACTTGTTTGACTTTTGTTGACTTGATTGACTTTTGTTGACTTAGAATAGTCGGTTGTCACAGTTACAGTTCTTCAACGTTACATAGGGGACCGAATCAACAAAGATTCATGGACCGAGCCCACCATTTTAAAAGGGATATCAAACATGCTAATTGGATATTTTGGACCCCGTACACCTTTGTACCCAATAAGAAGCCAAATCAAAACACTCTTAGCTTGTTCGATCACCACCATTGATATAGGGAAATCTATAGAAAAGTCCCGAATTTTTGGGAAAATTTTCAATAAAGTCCTAAAAGTTTTTTTTTTTAACAGAAAAGTCTCGATTATTTAACAATTTGTCCAAATTAACAATTTTTTTTTATTTTATTTTATTTTATATATATATATATATATATATATATATATATATATATATATATATATATATATATATATATATTTGGACAGTCAATGACATATTATATGAATTCTCAAAATAATAAGACTTCTCCGTTAAAAAAAATTAGAACTCTTTTAAACATTTTTATTAAAGTTTGTGACTAATTTGTAGATTTCCACAAATATATAACTATTATTATTATTATTAACTTATCAACATTTATCTCACAATTAGACCTTTTGTACATACTTTACCCTCAACTTTTCTTAATTTAAAGTTAGTTCTTTGCAAAAGTCCAAAAACTCATGATTACGTATTAATTAAAAACAAACCAAAACCTTTGTTTTTGCGCAACACCTAGTTGAATCTTCTCTAATAATCTTCATTAATAAATTAAAATATTTTTGCAACATGTCTATTTCTTCTTCATTTGGACACATGATATTTTTTAGAATTTTTGAAAATTTCATTTTCCACTTGTCCTTTTATCGTATTAAATTAAAATTTCACATTTAATATATAAGATAATATATATAAGATATTTATTAGAAAAGATTTATATATGTAAAGTATTCAATGTATAAAAGCCTCGTTATTTTTAATAATTCAAAATTTTTCTGATTTCTTTTATAAATTCAAATTTCTCAAATTGATAAAATTTCATATTTATTTTTTTTCAAAATTAAACTCATGTAATACTTAAGTCTCAAACCTAACACCCTAACAATTATCGTGAGATTTCCATAAACTCATGTCAAAAGGGGATTTTTCGAGGAATCAAAGTTCCACACTCGGAAACAACTATCTCACATTTGTTTTATGTCGACGATGCACTATTTGTAGGAGAATGGAATCAAGATAATATTAAAAACCTTGCAAGGGTGTTGAGATGTTTTCAAGTAGCATCGGGATTGAAAGTTAATTTTTCAAAGTCAAGGGTGTTTGGTATTGAAGTTGACACGCAGGAAATCACTCGATGGGCTGCACCATTAGGATGTGGACCTGCTTCTCTGTCGTTCACGTATCTTGGGATACCAGTGGGGGCGAATATGAAGTTAAAAAAGCACTGGAAACCCATAATTGACAGATTTTATTCCAAGCTTTCTCCATGGAAAGCAAAAAATCTCTCATTTGGAGGTAGATTGACCTTGGCTAAGGCTGTTCTCGGTAGCCTTCCATCATATTACATGTAAATTTTTGTTGCCCCGGCAGGTGTCATTGAAATACTTGAAAAAATCCGTAGACAATTTCTTTGGGGTGGAGGTGATAATAAGTATAAAATATCATGGGTTTCACGGGAGAAGGTCATTGCTCCAAAAGAAAAAGGGGGTTTGGGATTAGGTTCCCTGCGAGCTTTTAACCTGGCTGTAACGACCCAAAATTTAAGACTAAAAATTTCTTTTAATAAAATATTACTTAAAGTAAAATCAATGATTCAAAGCATAATTAACATAATAGTTTTCAAAACACATGTTCATTATCAGAGTAAAACATTCCCAGGTTGACAATCCTATGGTGTGTGCCATGCGATCACCCCAAGCTCCATTATCAGCTACCAGAAGTACCTGAAAACAAAACTGAAAACCGTAAGCACGAAGCTTAGTGAGTTCCCCACCCTACCACATACCATGCACATAACTATGCACTGCACATATTGGGCCACACCCTCTATCTAGCTGCAACTAACACAAACTGCAAATATTGGGCCACGCCCACTATTCTGGGCCTCGCCCCTTACCACGGGCCTCGCCCGCTACAACGGCCCCGCCACTCCAGGCCCCGCCTGGCTTCGAGCCCCGCTTGGATACAGATCTGTTTTACTTAGGCCCCGCCCACTAACATAATAAAGGACATACACATATCACATA
Organism: Lactuca serriola; assembly: GCF_051521515.1. Lineage (NCBI taxonomy): Eukaryota > Viridiplantae > Streptophyta > Magnoliopsida > Asterales > Asteraceae > Lactuca > Lactuca serriola. The sequence continues at coordinate 90,160,696 of NC_136411.1, read as the reverse complement.
ACAACACATAACCTAAACATATACTAACAGTTCTTGCTCTAAGGCCTCGCCTATCTCTGGGCCCCGCTCGTGTCCTGCTACTGATGAGTCATGGAACCCCGTCCATACTCCTACTGATAGTGAGATACGGGCCTAGCCCCACACTCACCCTTTCCTAACTTGGGCCTCGCCCTTGATCAGCTGCTACTGAGATGTGGAACACCATCCACACTCTGCTATTGGTAAGCTGCGGGACCTCGCCTTCACCCACCTCCCTACCAGGCACATACAAGTATCACATAGATAACAAGTATAAACTATCACATAAACCATTCCTTGGGCACCCGCCCTCTATCATTGGACCTCGTCCGAATATCATGCTAGCATACTGTGCCTAGGGCTAACCCCCGGGACTTCTACTCATAACTACATGGGCCGGCATTGTGGCCGTAGACCCATTCACACAAAGGGAAACTCACCTGCACTGGCTGATCTTGCTGCTGATCCCACTGGCCGCTGCCCGACAACTCACGGAACTCCTGCTCTACTTGCTTCCCGAGCTATCAACATCAATGAAACACTTAGTCTAACTGACCCCCGGCAGTCAACCAAGTCAACTCTAGTCCAAGTCAAAATCCTGGTCAAAGTCAACCTTCCAGGTCAACCCTACTCGCCGAGTCCACATACTGACTCGTCGAGTTCTTAGGCTCAGAGTCCTTCTAATCGCGACTTGACTCGCCGAGTCAGCCCTTGACTCGCCGAGTCTGCTGATTCCCGATTCCTGTCCTGTCCAACTCACTGAGTCCTGGCTCGACTCGCTGACTCGGGTCTTAACTCGAAGGGTTTGGGACCACGCGACCTGACTCGTCGAGTCTAAGAACAGACTCGCCGAGTACAAGGCAATCTTCAACCAACTCGCCGAGTTGTTCATCCAACTCGCCGAATTCATGCCCATCTTCATCCGACTCGACGAGCTGTTCATCCCACTCGTCGAGTTCCTCCTCATCTTCAAGCTACTCGCCGAGTCTACTCAAAGGACTCGTCGAGTCCATTCAGATCTCCAAACATGCAAAGGACTTTTGAGTCATGCAGGGACTCCAAACCATAGGTCCATACATCCGAAGCTCAATCCCTACATAAAGTTGCAAACTTTACGTATAACTAAAGAGATCTAGGCTCAAAACATATTAGGGTTTGGTTTAGGGACAAAAGGGCTTCACCAACTATTCATCTCCTGATGCTTTATGACATATTGGGCCATCCCAACAATGGATCTGAAGTGACAACCACACATCCAAGCCCCTAACCCGATTTGGGTCTCAAACAACCATAAAACCCCCAAATCTCATGACAAAATAGATCTAGATACAAAGGAGGGAAAATGGCAGCTCATTACCTCCAAGACGAACACAACTGAAGAAGATCTCGAGCACACACCTCTCCTTTGAAGCAGCCTTCTTGATCTTCAAGTTCCTTCCCAAGGTTCCTTCCTCTCAAGGCTATTTCTCTCAAGGATGGAAGCTCACACGAAAATATGGGGTTTATAGGTTCTCTGGGTTGATATGGGGGCTGAGGGAGGGACATAACACCCTTTAAATAGGGTACAACTCCTAGGATTAGGGCTTTCCTCGCACAGACCAGACTCGCCGAGTCACCTTGGCCGAATCGCCGAGTCGGTCACTTACTCATCCACTTGGATCCCGCTCGGACTCGCCGAGTTCCTCCTTGGACTCGCCAAGTCCCCTTTAAATTTAGGGTTTCCTTTACTTTCTTGGCTTTCAAAACTTTGGGTGTTACAACTCTCCCCCACTTAAACTAAACTTCATCCTCGAAGTTTGCCATGGCCCACCGCCTGATCTGCCTCAAATACCCCACCAATTAATCCAACATCAGCTGCCTACCCTCGCTGGTCTTCCTCCTGATCATTCTGACCAGCATCGATCCTTACGGACAATCATCTCGGGTCAACTCCAACCCTGAATATTCTGGAAACACAATTTACCCAACTGACAATCCCTCTGGTACCTTCCGAGTACCGCAACTGGACCTATAGGAGTTCACCCCTTCTTTCCTCACGCAATTCCCTTGCCTTCCCAAGGCGACGCTCCAAACTAACTGTCTCCTCAGTCACTGTGAAGATTCCATCTTCACCAATCCCTTATTCCCGCTAAATCCAGTACGGGTCATCACCGCCAGTAACCACTGACGCTCCTCCCTGCCAAAACTTGGTGCCTAACACCTCTCGATCAACCAACTGGATTCAACCAACGTTGCATACCCACACTGCCACTGCTTGGCGGTACTGCTGTTCTTTTTCCAACTTCCGGATGAATTGAGACCACCCTGGTCCCTACCACCCTATCCATATCTGGTTTACCGGCTCCCACCGATTGCTGATCCAGCACATCCCTTAGTCGCTCTCAGCGACGTCCGGAAGGACTCCAACCCCTTAGCACTGCTCAATCTACCGCCATTCCGGCGCCACAATCCTGGGATCCTCGATCCCCTATCTCGACCCTAAGGTCCTTACCAGGTCCCACCTGTGCTGCTAAAACTCTCGGGCCTCGCCCACGGGTCCCACCCGCCTCTATCCTCCTAGTCCCACTAGTCTAACCACTCTCGCTCGGGCCTCGCCCACGGGTCCCACCCGACCATACTACTGAGCAACCCTGCTCTCAGACCTCACCTAAACTGCTAGTCTCATACGGGCCTCACCCACGGGTCTCACCCACTATATCCTGGAGCGGCCTCTCCCAAGGTCTCACCTTTCTAGGGCTAAACAGGCAACTCCCTAACATTCGCATCTACTACCCACTCTCGATCCCTAACTGATCACTAGGAGATAAGGGGCTCGCCCCAACTCCGATAACAAATCTACTAAGGAGTGCTACGGCTTACCCGTAGTCTTACCTCACCACCCAATGCTGACAGCTAGTGATTGCTACAGCTGCCCTGTAGTCTTACAACACTTCCACTACTGACTGCTAAAACGAAGGCACCCACGTGCCACTAGCTCCCAAGATTCTCTTTCCGACTCCCGCGAGTCATAAGGGCGATCCACAACCTGAATTCCCAACCACGAACTTAACCATTACCGACACACGCTCTAGCTGATGGGGAGTTTCTCGAACTCCCAACCCTGAAATCCTCAATCCATCGAACGCTGAACTACTTCCTTTCCTCATTGGAGGTTGCGCACTCCTTCTGGGTCTGCGTGCTCCTACCCTGGCTTACTCGAAGGGTGCTCCCCCACTTTGATCCTGCTTACCCCTTGTTGCTCAATGCTCAAAGAGAAAACCAAATCCTTGCTACCATTCCATAATCAATCTGCTGAGGAACCCAAGCTTACCATAGCTAGGGATCTAACCAATCCATCTCTGACACTACACGACCCTGATCTAGCGAGACATACCACGTTCCACCCCAGCATGCTACAGCTACTGCATCCTACGAAACCTTCTTCGATAGGGCACATCCCCTAACTATCATACAAATATCCACGGTATGCAGATGGCATATAACTCGATCACAATCAACCAATCAAATAAAATACTTTTACCGCTACTGATGCAGAACCATAACAATGAAATCATGCACAAATAAAAGAACTGGAAATGGGAAATTGCATACCTGCAACGTCCGGCGGTGCTCGCGCCTCCAAGGTCGTCATCTGAAAAGCCCTGCTCCCTACTGCAGGTGCCTCTACCCGGCCCTGACGGCCATCCGCGATCCTCAAAGTTGCAGGGGCGGGTGCCATCACCCGTCCTGCCGAAGACAAACTGGGGCACTGAGCCTTCTTGTGGCCCCGCTGGTTGCAATGAAAACATATCAAGTCTGATCCATGCGCGGCGGTAACAGTGCAATCCCTGCTGAAAATGACCATTCCGACCACACTTGAAGTAGCCAGACTCACCACCGCTACCACTCCTGCACACGCCCCCGTGCGCCCTGCCACACTTTCCGCATCGACTGCGGTCTTGATAATCCCTCGATCTCGAATCCGATCCCTTGGGCCTTTTGCCCGAACCCGTAGCTATCTGAACCTCATCTGGCTTCCTTTTCCGAATCTGCTCCAAATCAATTACCCTTTCCCTGGCCCGAGAAATCATATCCTCCAAGGTTTTGCAGTCGGACCTGCTCACGAACTCCCTGATGTCAGCCCTTAACATCTCATGGTATCGGGCCTTCTTCATCTCCTCATCTGTGACATACTGCGGTACGAGAAGAGCCCTCTCCCTGAACTTGGCAGTGATCTCCGCCACAGTCTCAGTAGTCTGCCTCAAATCCTGAAACTCTCGTGCCAGCTGCTGCACCTCAATAGTCGGTGAGAACTCCGCTCTAAACCTGGCCAAGAAATCACTCCATGTCATCGCATCCAACGCGGCATCATCTCCCAGGGCATGACCAATCTCTTCCCACCAATCCCTCGCTTTGTCCTTCAGAAGACAGGAGGCGAGTCTAACCTTGTCCCCCTCGGGACACTTGCTCGTACGGAAGGCGTTGGCAACATCGGCCAACCATCTGCTGCTAGCAATGGGATCCCTAGCCCCATGATAATCTGATGCCCCGCAGGCCCTGAACTCTCGGAATGTCAGAGTACGCACTCCCAACAAAGCCATCATCTCAGTACGGAAGGCTCCCAGCCTCTCGTCTAAAATCTCCAGTATGCCCTCCTTGACCGTGCCAAAGATCACAGGAGTCTGATCTAGAATACTACGCGTAACCTCAGCTGATATCAACTCCCTCATCCGCTCTTCGAGCTGCTCGGACCCTGAACCCGAGCCTGATCCTTCCCCGGCGCCTGATCCGCCCGCTGGTCTCTCTCGCAACGTCACCATACTGCACATACAACATAGTCACTATCAAAATGCTTATCACTGATGCGAGATCAAACATACCCTACCAGGTTTCCGGTCTTGTCTCGGCCCTTCCCGAATCGAGTACGGAGCCTCTGCTTTCAGTAGTACGGGCCCATACTACCTTCCACATCTATCCATACTTTCCTCAGGAATTGTCTTGACTCCACCAGATCCCTTAGCCACTACTACTGCTCCCAGCATTACCTCATCCTAGGCTTACCCTAGGGAAACCTCTGACTCAACTCAAACCAGTCCTCAGCTGTTGGAGGCTTCCTCGCGATGCCAATTAGCCATTACCTGGATACTATCACATGTGACGAGGCTCATATAATCCTTCGAGTAAAAGACTCGTCCCTACAACGGTTAGACTCAAACGAGAGCTGCGAAATAGGGCCAAATCCAGCACTCTGAGATTATACAACCCTGATTACATGTGACGTGAGATATCCACCTAATAGCTAACTCCCATCACTCAAAATCCCACAATGCACAAAGCAAGCAGCATTCGGACAAGGGAAAAGCTAACCATAACATACACAAGCAATCATATTCACATAGCAAGAATCTGAACTAGCATGCAGCACAACTCATAACATCAGGCATAACCTAAACAGGCTATCCTACTACTGTCTAATCAGCATTAACATGCAGCGCAAAACACATAATCAGGCATATAAGGCATCCTTCCTAGATCCTTAGCCCTATTCTAGCATGCAGTTCTACTAACTGATAATAAAATCATAAACTTGTATGGGTATTTTGGGGTACTTACTTGAGCTCGGCTGATTGCATGCACCACACCCATTTTCTCTTTTCAAAGTTCTTTTCTTTCTTAATTCTTTGTGTTTTTCTAAAACCATTTTCCTTCTCAAAACCCTCTTTTTACAAAACTGTCTTTTCGTTTTGAAAACTTTCATACCAATTCCCCATTTTGAGTTCAGACACACCCGAGAGCATGTCCGAATCCCTCAAACCAAGGCTCTGATACCAACTTGTAACGACCCAAAATTTAAGACTAAAAATTTCTTTTAATAAAATATTACTTAAAGTAAAATCATTGATTCAAAGCATAATTAACATAATAGTTTTCAAAACACATGTTCATTATCAGAGTAAAACATTCCCAGGTTGACAATCCTATGGTGTGTGCCATGCGATCACCCCGAGCTCCATTATCAGCTACCAGAAGTACCTGAAAACAAAACTGAAAACCGTAAGCACGAAGCTTAGTGAGTTCCCCACCCTACCACATACCATGCACATAACTATGCACTGCACATATTGGGCCACACCCTCTATCTAGCTGCAACTAACACAAACTGCAAATACTGGGCCACGCCCGCTATTCTGGGCCTCGCCCCTTACCACGGGCCTCGCCCGCTACAACGGCCCCGCCGCTCCAGGCCCCGCCTGGCTTCGAGCCCCGCTCGGATACAGATTTGTTTTACTTAGGCCCCGCCTGTCTCAGGGCCCCGCCCACTAACATAATAAAGGACATACACATATCACATAACAACACATAAGCTAAACATATACTAACAGTTCTTGCTCTAAGGCCTCGCCTATCTCTGGGCCCCGCCCGTATCCTGCTACTGATGAGTCATGGAACCCCGTCCATACTCCTACTGATAGTGAGATACGGGCCTAGCCCACACTCACCCTTTCCTAACTTGGGCCTCGCCCCTGATCAGCTGCTACTGAGATGTGGAACACCATCCATACTCTGCTATTGGTAAGGTGCGGGACCTTGCCCTCACCCACCTCCCTACCAGGCACATACAAGTATCACACAGACAACAAGTATAAACTATCACATAAACCATTCCTTGGGCACCCGCCCTCTATCATTGGACCTCGTCCGAATATCATGCTAGCATACTGTGCCTAGGGCTAACCCCCGGGACTTCTACTCATAACTACATGGGCCGACATTGTGGCCGTAGACCCATTCACACAAAGGGAAACTCACCTGCACTGGCTGATCTTGCTGCTGATCCCACTGGCCGCTGCCCGACAACTCACGGAACTCCTGCTCTACTTGCTTCCCGAGCTATCAACATCAATGAAACACTTAGTCTAACTGACCCCCGACAGTCAACCAAGTCAACTCTAGTCCAAGTCAAAATCCTGGTCAAAGTCAACCTTCCAGGTCAACCCTACTCGCCGAGTCCACATACTGACTCGCCGAGTTCTTAGGCTCAGAGTCCTTCTAATCGCGACTTGACTCGCCGAGTCAGCCCTTGACTTGCCGAGTCTGCTGATTCCCGATTCCTGTCCTGTCCAACTCACTGAGTCCTGGCTCGACTCGCTGACTCGGGTCTTAACTCGAAGGGTTTGGGACCACGCGACCTGACTCGTCGAGTCTAAGAACAGACTCGCCGAGTACAAGACAATCTTCAACCAACTCGCCGAGTTGTTCATCCAACTCGCCGAGTTCATGCCCATCTTCATCCGACTCGACGAGCTGTTCATCCCACTCGTTGAGTTCCTCCTCATCTTCAAGCTACTCGCCGAGTCTACTCAAAGGACTCGTCGAGTCCATTCAGATCTCCAAACATGCAGAGGACTTTTGAGTCATGCAGGGACTCCAAACCATAGATCCATACATCCGAAGCTCAATCCCTACGTAAAGTTGCAAACTTTACGTATAACTAAAGAGATCTAGGCTCAAAACATACTAGGGTTTGGTTTAGGGACAAAAGGGCTTCACCAACTACTCATCTCCTGATGCTTTATGAATATTGGGCCATCCCAACAACGGATCTGAAGTGACAACCACACATCCAAGCCCCTAACCCGATTTGGGTCTCAAACAACCATAAAACCCCCAAATCTCATGACAAAATAGATCTAGATACAAAGGAGGGAAAATGGCAGCTCATTACCTCCAAGATGAACACAACTGAAGAAGATCTCGAGCACACACCTCTCCTTTGAAGCAACCTTCTTGATCTTCAAGTTCCTTCCCAAGGTTCCTTCCTCTCAAGGCTATTTCTCTCAAGGATGGAAGCTCACACGAAACTATGGGGTTTACAGGTTCTCTGGGTTGATATGGGGGGCTGAGGGAGGGACATAACACCCTTTAAATAGGGTACAACTCCCGGGATTAGGGCTTTCCTCGCACAGACCAGACTCGCCGAGTCACCTTGGCCGACTCGCCGAGTCGGTCACTTACTCATCCACTTGGATCCCGCTCGGACTCGCCGAGTTCCTCCTTGGACTCGCCGAGTCCCCTTTAAATTTAGGGTTTCCTTTACTTTCTTGGCTTTCAAAACTTTGGGTGTTACACTGGCATTAATAGTTAAATGGTTGTGGGACATGAAGAATAACACATCAGCACTGTGGCGAAGAGTAGTTATGGGAATTCATAACTTAAAAAATAAACCTGCAGAGAGACTTTCAAAGAAAACCATCCCTGGTGTATGGAACAACATAGTAGGGGTAATAAAGGAATTAGAAAAGGCTGGAATCAGTTTTCAAGATATTTTAAGAAAACATGTTAAAGAGGGTGGCGACACTCTCTTTTGGATGGATGCATGGTGTGATAAGGAACCTTTAAGAAAGAGATTTCCTGAGCTGTTTCAAATGGAGCACCGAAAGTCATGTACAATTAAGGAAAGGATACACGAGGCAAGTCCAATGTGGAAGTGGAGATCGCCCTTAACAACGGATGATCAGGTACAGAGTTTGCAAACGCTTTTAACTGTTATCGGTGATTTCCGCCCGACATCCGGGTTGGATAATTGGAAGTGCACCATATCGAATGATGGAAAATATCACGTACATGACCTTAGATCAAAACTGGATAATATGGAACCGACGAGTAGTGATGTGATTATACCATGGATACATGATATCCCAATCAAGGTCTTAACTTTCATTTGGAGAGCCAATCTTGGTCGAATTCCATCCAACAAGGCGCTGATAAGAAGAGGGGTGCCAGGGGTTGAAGCAAAATGTTCACAATGTTTGTAGGAGGATGAAGATACGACACATATACTGATACGTTGTCCTATGGCGACTGCAGTTTGGGAGTTGGTGTTTAAATGGTGTGCGATTCCTCAACCGCAACTCCATGATATTGGAGAACTCATAAGTTTTTTAAATAGTTGGGGATCATGTGTGAAGAGGAGAAATAACTTCATCAGCGTATGTTTTGGCACTATATGGCTGATATGAAAATCGAGATGCAACCGGATGTTTAAAAACATACGTACTTCCCCCTCTAAGATTATAGATGGAGTGAATTCAATGGTGTATCCTTGGCTAAAACATAGGAGAACAAACTATAATCTCAAGTGGGTAGAATGGTCTGCATGTCCTCTAAGCTGTATTTGAGATCATTGATCTTTGTTGTAACTGCTATTGTAATCTGTTGTTTTCTTGGCCCCGTCTAGCAACTTGCTAGACGGTGGTCATTTTTTAATAATATTTGCCATTTTCAAAAAAAATTATAAATCTTGCTTTAAATCCAATATTTGAAAGTAGTACGGGATTCACTCCTAATATACAACACGGCAATCGAGAGTATAGAATCTTTTATCATCACACCAGTTATTTATTTTTCAAATTTTAAACTTTCATCTTTATCCCTGTTTTTCTTATCCTTTATTTGTTTGTGTTAAAAGGGTTTCAGCGACCACCGGATAATCCTCCTACTCTCACGGTTTCACCTTTTCTGGACTACCGCCTTCCTTCGCCGTTAGCCCGCACCGGTAAACCAAAATGATAATTTTAGAAAAAATTCTCACTTCCGTTGTCGTCTTCTTCCTCTTAACTGCACCATCCACTGCGGATATCATATCTCTGAATCTCTATTCTGATAATCGACATATGATCTTTTTCTCGGATTTCGAATTCTCACATGCCGGTTACGTATCCTTCGATATATCTTCCCTGACGGTCAACTCCTCCACCTCCTTCGATCCTACGCATAGTGGTTTCGTCCTTCAACGGCGTGAGGTGCAAGACCAGCAAAACACTAGTATTTGCCCTTTGGATTTCAAATTAAACTCAGCCGTCTTTACTTTCCAAGATCTTTCCCATGCGTTCAACAAATCATACCCTGTCACACATCCGGGTATGAACTCACTTTTCTTTGTCAATTGCAACGGCGAAGGCGAATCCTTTGTGACTACGGAAGGCCGTGCAGAGCTCTACAACATGGATGATGGTACTACCAGAAACTATTTATCAGCAGGGCTAACGCACCTTCCGTTTCTTTACTTCTTTTCCTCCTTCATTTATTTGCGTTTTCTAGGGTTTTGGATAAAGAACAAACGATGTTTTCACGGGATCCATTTACTCATGGGTGGGTTACTTCTTATGAATTATGTTCAGCTTATATGTGCGGCAGCCGATCTATATTTTGTGAAGGTTACAGGTACTCCTCATGGATTCGATGGCTTATTTTACATATTTCAGCTTATCAGGACTGTGCTTTTGTTTACCGTGATCACGTTGATCGGTACTGGATGGTGTTTGTGGAAGCCGTATTTGGAAGAATGTGAAATAGTGATTTTGATGTTTGTGATCATAGTTCAGGTCTGGGCTAATGTAGATTCTATATTGATATGGAAATTCGACGGACCTTATAATATATACCGGGAACGTTGGACCTATAGTTCTACAAGCTTAGATATCATCTGTTGCTTTGTTATTTTCGTCCCTATAGTGTTGTCAGTTATCTCGTTGAAGAAGAATCGTGAGGCTGATGCGAATGCTGCTATGAATCTGGTCAGGTTGTGCCTATTTGGGATTGTGGTTTTTTTATACGTGCTCTTTACGAGGTTTCTTGTTCGTGGATTATTTCCCGCATGGATGAATTATGGGGTACAGGAAATCAGTATTCTTGTGGTATGTGTGGTGATGTTTTTCATTTTTAGGCCACTTGATCATGAGGATGATGATAAAAAAGCAGTCCAGATTAGCCCTTCTTCCTATTTTAGTGTGCGAGTTTCAAGTAGCTTTTCGTAGAACAATTTGAGTGTTTTAAGTTTGAGTTTTAGCTTTGTTCTTTACTGGTAGGTTGATGGGTAGCTTTAGTTGATTTCAGAAGTTCCCATCGTAATTTAGCTTTGCAAATTATCATACTTTTGGGTTGTTTCTATGCCATTCCTCCCCTTTATTCAAACTTGACTTTTTTTGGAACATGAACTTTTTTTTATACTGTAATCTTTTTACATTTATCAAACCAAACAGAAAACAAAAAGGATTTCATTTCGATTTCTGCCAATCAGAACCAAACACACACCAAAGAGAGAGAAGCTAGTCTCATTTTCTAAACTTGTTGCTTGTAAACACAGCTTTTATGTTTATACATGTCAAAAGCCCCAAAATGGTTTGTTCTTTCACCAAGATACATAAGATATTTTTGAAAGAATGAATTCAGAATTTTACAATATTCACATTTTACTTTTATGTAAAAAAAACGGGATAGAAGAAATGGCATTGCCTAGTACAAATTTCGAAAATTACAATTTACAACTCAAATGTTGCATAAAGTTACAAGAAATACATCTGTTCATGCTGCCTCTCAATCAACCAACCATTCGGAAACGAGAAAGTTACAGAAAAGACATCTGAGATCAACAACATTTTCGGGTGGGGCGTCTTCTTCTTCCTCAAGAATCTCCAGCTCAATCTCTACGGCGACCTCAGCCGAAGAACCTTCAGTCGCTTCCAACGCCGACGAAGGGCCTCCGACGACGGTTCAATCTTATCTGCGTCTGACGCCGACGACACCAACGGTCGTCTCCTGCCCCACCGACGCCATTCTGAGACGCAAACCCATCAAAGACCTACAAACCAATCTCGTCGAGCTCCGGCATCGCAGACGAACTAAGCTCCGGTCCTCCTCTTCCAGTGACGATCTCCAGCAGGGAACGAAAAAAAAAACTATCGCCGCCCGTCACCAGAAAATCGCTGCTACGACCAGCTCTTGCAAACAGCGAGTTCCGACAAGGAACAACCCATCTCCGATCGTTACGAGCTACCTGACAGCGCAGGAAAGCAGCGGCGCCGACGAACTCCGTTGTTGGTCTCTTCAGACGTCGTCCTCCAGTGAAGAAACCCCCATCGCTGGTTGCCTGTGTCGTTCTATTTTTGGGCATCTCCATTATCGATCGTAAGAGAGGCGGCTGCAAGACTTTCACCGCAAAAGTCGATGAAAGGATAAGTGGGCCTACAAGTGGTATCCTTCCCTTTGTTTGTGTCCAATTGGACCAATACGTTCAAAAATAAGAATAAAAATTAGCATTTACCAATTGGGCTTTTACAAAGGCGTTTTAATTTGAGTTTTCTCTCAAATTAGCGTTTCTCATGTTGATGGGCCACATCAACACCAAATTAAAATGGACTATTTTGCAAGAAATTTAGCCATTCAGCTATTTAACGCTCATGTGTTGCAACTTGCAAGCCAATCTAGCAAAATCTAATTCTAAAAAATGTGGTTCAGATGACTAGATTTTCCAGAAGAAAAAAAGAGAGAAGAAACACGCATTCAGAATATACGTTGCGATCTAAACCCCTCTATTTTTTTTTCCCAAAAAAGAGGGGAAAAGAGCAGTACGCTACTGCTACTACTCCACAAAATGATTCGAAGCGATCGAAATCTTAATCGGTATATGATTTCAAGAAAACATACTAACAATCAAACATGAGTGTGTCCTCTTCTCAAGATAACTGCTCCAACGCCGCGACACTCAGAACGTGCCAACGACAAGCTCGCAGAGTAAAGTTGGATTAGTAGAGCATTTGTAGGGAACTCATGGAGTGTGCACTGTTGATCAATCACACAAAGTTTCCCTCAATGGGCATAGAAATATAATCCTCTACCCGACGTTGGCTGTGGATCTCATCCCCATCATCGGGACGCATGCGAATTTCCTCTAATAATGTTTCTATGGACAACTTTCCACCGTGACTGGACAGCAGGAACCACAGACCAAACACGTTGCATTTATATACATACATCGGAGCTCGACACAACAACCACATCAAATTTCAGTCTCAAAGACTGCTCGGTGAGACCACGCTTCTCAACTACCTTGGCTTATGCTCGGTACATATCTGCTACTCTACGAAGCGTTCCCGAGCATCATCATGACAGAAAGGCTCAAATTGAAACCGACGTCACACACATCGACATACTTTGAATACAAGGTATAGCTACCTCTCTTTTCTCAAGTAAATCAATATCATACATATCTACATATTATCTTCATTTAGTAAACCAAAAATATTTACCAAAACTTTATCATGAGAATTGTGGCACGTATTTACCTTTAGGAAGTTCAAGTATTAATGCAACAAATACCAACCTTCTATACATAGTAGAAAATCTTTTTACCACATATCTTATTTTCATATGCAAAGATGTCATATTTTGATAACTGAATTGACAAACAATTTTCAATTTAATCAAACCATTTCGCTATCATTAGTGCTTAGTTACTTATTACATACTACCGAAACATTTTTACCCAATATACAAGTATTTTACATTACAAGCTTACACAAAGGCATATGTTGTGAACAATTTCGAAAACATACGCTTGTAAACACTTTAAATACTATCATCATGTATTTATCTTACTACTGATTACATATTATGGAGCTAGATAACTTAATATATCATTTGTAATGGCATGCACGAACGAGTCTCAAATGTAAATGCACAAGCCAATACATACAAAACAACTCAAGTTCAGCCACGCTAGTACCTAATACTAGAAAAGCACCTACAAAATGGTGAGGTTTGATGGGATACCAACCTTCAGTACAACCATTCTTATAGCAAAACCACCAAAACATTGCCTTGTTGATCGCCATCAAGTTGTGAACAAGTGTAGGAACAATAAAACAAAGATCGATAGATTTTAAAACAATAGAGTGAATCAAATAACAAGAACAATGATCAAAGATGTGCCGAAAGCTTAGATTATCAAAGCTCTAGAAGAATTCAACGTGAACTTCTCTATAAAAGCTAGGTAGGGTGATACAAAAGCTTAACCCTAATAGATACATGCATGCAATATATAGGTTAGACAGATAAGGACTAAACACGAGAATGGACATGCCCATCTTGGTAAAATAAGCCTATACTAAACACATTTGACACAACACAATAAACCCAACAATCTCCCCCTTTGTGTCAAATAAGGAAGGAGTATCTTCATGTTTGTCTCTTCTCAACCTTGAAAAGTCGTGTCATCAGATTCAGAAGAGTATTTCTGATCACACGATACCACTTGATCATATCAGTAAAACATTTTAGATCAACAACATTGTTTGTCTTGGAAGCTTCAACTGGTCCTATAACGTTGTTCAGAGCATTTATTGAATATAAATGCTTATCGAGCAAGAAGAACATGCTCATCTGAACCTTTTCACCTTCCCTTCGGTGATACACCACATTCTGGTTCAGGTTTCACAACAGGCTTGTTCTACAAAATATAAGCTATTTCTATATCCATCTTTGCGACTTCTTGAATATAGCAAATAAGCATTATTTTCAAGTGAGCAACAATCGGTCCATACTTCTGTTCATCCTTTGACAAAATCAGAAATAAGGAAATCCAGTGGTTTGGATTCATACATGGCAGACCAGCAAGAGTGAATGCAACTTCAGTACGACTTGATCCCCTGTATACTTTAAATTTGACAGTGATTAAGCCATCAACCGGAAAAGGTGTATAAACCTTTACAACAACCATTTTATGTAAGCTCCAGGTTTGCAATTGTGGCTTCCCATACTTGAGATAGAATGAGAAGAGCTTATGATTGACGTCATAATCTGAAAATGGTGCTCTCTTAGTTTGCTCAAAGCATCGGAATAGAAATGCTCTCAGAGTGATTGGAAAATCAAACTGGGAGTCTGCTGAATTAACCAGTTCGAATGATACCATAGGCTCAAACCAGTGTATAATAAGATCATCGACAACTTCACTCTGAATCCTTTCCATAGTCCATGGAGGAAAAAGCGATTCTTGAGTTTTCAGAGCGACCTTCGCAACTTTGGCTTCCCTTTCTTGAGCTTCTAATTCTTTACGAACGCATAAAATTTCATCAAACTCTTTATCTCACTGCTTTCTGATAAGCTTCTCACCTTTAGATAACTCTTCATCATCATCATCATCATCAACAACAATGTTTTCTTTACCTATTGACCTAGAAGCTTCATTACCCTTCTGGTCAACTTTCAGTTTTGTTCTGGATGCTCCTCAGTCTTCTGCTTTGATTGGGGTTCTTCTTTGTGAGTATCTTCTTTATCATCATTTTCTTCCCCCTTTTTTCAGAAGAGCATCACTTCCCGAAATACCCTCGAGTTGGTTGAGAAAAGTGAAGACATGCTTGAGCATTTTAGAGAGGTGTTGTTGGATTGAAACTGTAAGCATGGAGTCATGAGTTTCGATGAGGATTTGCAAGTACTGATTGGTTTCTGAAATACAGCTTCAAAACATTTCCTTATCGGATTCCAAGTGATCCAGACGTCAGGTTATGTAATTTAGCTTGACGGATAGAACCTTGGCTTTTTCAAACTTCTGAGCCAATTTATCCATAAGATCGTTTGTAACACCCGATCCCTGGTATGCTTCCTTTCAAGTACTTCTTATGTTTTTCTCTAGGACTCGACGAGTTGGTGGCCCAACTCATCGAGTAGAGTCGTGATCCGCGGGGAGTTTAAATGACCTACTCGACGAGTAGGTGCTGTTTAGGTGAAACCCTAATTTTGAGGGTTTGTGCCCTATTTAAACAACTTATCTCAGCCTCTACAAACCCTATTACTCCCAGAAAGCATTATCTCGAAACCCTAGCCTTGTGTGAGTGTCCTAAGGCCATTTTGGTGGATTGTGAAGCTTGAAAAGAGGAAGGAAGCTTGAGAGTTCGAGTTGGGGCTTGGAGATCCAGAGATTTTGTTCCATTTCCAGCTTATTCAAGGTAAAATGCCCCTGTCTTGGTCTTCCATGTGTTTATTCATCCTTAGGGCTTGGATTTTGAGTATCTTAAGAGCTTTCTAAGCCACTTTTGGATTTGTGAAGGGTTATATGGAGTTTTGACTTCAAATTTGGGTCATTGGAGGGGTCTCATGGCATAAAGGTGCCAACTCTATTGCCATGAGAGCCCCATGCACTTTGTAGATCATCTTTTATGGATTTTTGAGCCAAAGACCCCTTGCATGTGCACCAAGCTTGGAACTTTACATGTAAAATGGACATTAGGAGGCCAAATCTATGGTTTTGATGTGTTAAGACCCATTTAAATCGAATGTATAGTAATGATCAAGGATGGACTCTACGAGTCGTTCTTAGGACTCGGCGAATCGGGGTGTAATGACCACCAAATCCTTTCTGTCGATGGACCAGATGATAGTGTGGAAGGTCCCTCAGTTGTTTAGGCTCATAAGGGACCTGTGAATCATGGGACACGACGAGTGTTCGAGCAAACTTGGAGAGTCCAAAGTAATCTCCCAATCTTTGAAGATGAGCTCGATGAGTTGTTTATACAACTCGGCGAGTCATAGACTGAACACATTCCTATGAGGGATATGAACTCGACGAGTTCATGGATGAACTCGGCGAGTCGGATGAAGATGGTCCCGATGGTATATTGAAGGAGAACCCGTCGAGTCCTTGCCAGAATCGACGAGTAGAGTTGGGGATTGTATCGGGATGGAGGAATGTGGACTCGACAAGTTGGTAGACTAACTCGGCAAGTCAGGTCAACTGGATGTTGACTTTAACCGATGTTGACTTTGATTGAATTGAGTTGAACCTGGTTAGGGTTGCATATTCAAATTGATAACTTAGAAGGGTTGTCGTGTAGGGATTAAGGAGTCGAGAAGAGTCGATTTACATGCCGAGGAATGTTCAGACACTACACGACATCAAGGTGAGTTACCTTCCAGTAGAAGTGGGTCTAAGGCACCAAGGCCGATCCACTAGTAGTTGTTTGGTTGAGATGATTGTCTTTGTGATAATTGTCTGGTTTGCTATTGCTTGATATGTATGTATGCTAGTATGCTATGTTTGGTGAGATAGTACCAGTAGGAGGGGACCAGCCCCCGATTCGGTCGTTAGGACCAATGGGTAGGTCGGACACCCCAGAAATGTCTGACAACATGATTATGATATGATATTATATGCTTGAGGTAGGGGTGAAATAGTCCCCGTGATCGGTTGAGATATGTTGGTGATTTTGTATCATCAATGTGTATTTAAGTGTAATGGATTGACTTGTTGACTAAAAATCAATCTTGATGAATATTAAACAAGTAAGGAAGGTGCGGAGTGCACACTTGTTTGAGTTTATTCAAGATTCAAAGTAAATTGTCATTTAGGGCGAAGCCCCTAAACGAACGGGGGTCTGGGGGCAGCGCCCCTGGGAGCGGGGTCTAAGGGGCGGCAGCCCCTGGCTATATAAAAAATGCCTTAGAAATCTGAATTTTCTATAAATGAACCCGGTTTTTTGACTTCGTTTTAACCCTTTTTAATGATCCAGTTTTAGTGATAGTTTGTGACTGTTATAAACTGTGTTGACAGTTGGAGTAGGTTTTGGATAAAGAAAACTGCCTTGATAGTTTTCAGACAAATGATATACTTAATCATTCTTTGGTCATCATTTTTTTCCTGGTACAAGAACAATCACGAAATCATAACTTCATATTCTCCATTCTAGAAACTCTTCTGAGTCTTATCTGATTAAAGGTTGGGAGTACCACCCAAATACTTTAATCTGAAAGTGTTTAACACGATTCTCAGGATTTCCAAGTCTTTCCATACCCTAATTTTCTAACAAGATAGACCAGAGGGTAGTCGGCACCCCAGAACGGCCTGACATGGGTAGGTCAGCACCCCATAATGGCTTGATATGGGTAGGTCAGCACCCCAAAACGGCTTGACATGGGTAGGTCGGGCACCCCAGAATTGTTTGGCAGTATGTATGCTATGTGATAGTATGGTATGTGGTACGATGGGGGAACTCACTAAGCTTTGTTCTTACAGTTTTAGTTTTGGTTTCAGGTACCTCTTCGTCTAAGGGGAAGGAGTCGGCGGTGTAGCAGCGCATCACACACACATACATGATTTCCGCTTAGATTTTTCTGGGATTGTACTCTGATATTCTATTACTTCAGATGATATGATTTTGAGACATGATACTACGGTTTTGTGTATTGACATGATTTTGGAAATGTCTTGAGAATTTATTTTATAAAACACTTAATTAAAAAAGGAATTTTTGGCCTTGATTTTTGGGATGTTACATCGTTTTCAGCTGCCAAATCGGCCTGCAACTTCTCAATCTTGGACACAATGGAGGCATTCAACTTTAAATTGTCAACCTGGATTTTCGAAAGAATTTTGGAAAGAGCTTCTTTTTCTGTCTTGAGAGTGGTTCCGAGACCTGCAATGGCTTTGTTTGTTGCTTCGGTATTTTGATCCACAAAACGGCGAAATTCAACGATAAATTTGGTAACTTCAGCATGTAGTTTTTCAACTTTCGCGGTCGTTTCTTGAACGGTTTTCTCCGAAGCTTCAACTGTCTTAGTGGACTTGGCAAGTGCTTCGACATTTTCCTTGGCTAAAGTTTGAACTGTTGCTTGATGAGTCTTTATCATATACTTAGATGAGGATTTGGAAGTCTCAAGAATCTTATCCAACTTATCATCAAGAGCTTGAAACTACCCTTTTGTCATTGGGGGCTTCGTCATCATCGCTTGCTTGATGGACAGTGAAGGGACTGAAAACAAAATCTTGTATATTTTCCTAATCATCCCCAAAAATGAGACCAGGATCATCCTCACGGAATGGAGAAGACGGAGAATATCTTGATCCACAGTGAAACCTATGTTGAAATCAGCCCCCTTATTAGATACGTTAACTTTAGGTGCACTTGAAACATTTGTTGTTGTAGTGGTGGATTCTAAGAAGATTGGGATATCAAATGGAACAAACATCTATGGAAGAGAAACACCCACCGATGTCTTCGATGTTAGAGTTAAGGGTGAACATAGTAATCGAAAAACCGAACCAAAACCGAATTAACTGTTATTACCGAACCATAATAACCAAACCATTTTAATAACCGATGGTTCGGTTTCTAATTTTTGCTAACCAATAACTAACGGTTCGGTTATGGTTTTATAGGTTAGCCGAACTATTATTAACCGAACCGCTAACATTATATTTAAATATATAAAAATTATAGATTATGTATAAAATAATATAGTCAAACTTATTCAAGACCAATTAAAATTTCAAAATATAATCCATTAATCATCACTTATCAGGAGACGTATGAGCAATCAAACCATCAAAGGTTGATCATGCTGGGCTTAAACTATTGACTAATTCGGTAATTCCTAATTAGATAATTCTATATAACATTATTCACAATTAGTTTAATCATCACACTCATAATCCTAATCGAAGGTTTCTCACATCGTTAATCCGAATCGAAGATTATTCTTGACCTTATAGTCCTATTCGAATGATGTTTTGCCTTTATAGTTCTAGGTAAGTTAAGTTTTTGGTTCTTCTTGACTTTGTGATTTAAAGCTTTGATATATTAAGAATGTATTTTTGGCTGTTTTGACTTTATTTTTATTTATTGTTTTTGACTTAAGCACATTAAATGTATGTGAATGTTTGACTTTTTTCTTATCCAGGTATGCATGTTTGACTCTTTTCCTTTACAATATTTGATCTAATCGCATTGAACGTATATGAATGTTTCGTTTTATTATCATATTAATATCAATTATCAATATACAAAATTATTAATATCAATGTTTTTTTTAATGTTTTATACTTTTATTGAATGTTTTTGAATTTAAATGTGACTATGTGTTATCTCACTTTAGCATCAAAGTTATAAATTTTATTCTATTTATAAGCTAGGTTACAAACATTGGCGTTTAAGACTTTTTGTATCCTTTTTCATGTTTTATGCCAATATACTTTCACCATTTATATTATTTTAAACGTTATGATTAACCATTATTAACCATTAACCAACAAAAACCATTAACCATAATCGATATTAACCATACCCAATGGCTACTAACATGCATTAACCAATAATAATGGTTATGGTTCGGTTTTGGGTAATAACTGAACAAAACCGCCCCATACACACCTCTAGTTAGAGGAGCAATGGTGATCAGAGTTGTAATTGTGATTGGAGAAGAGGGTGGAGTATTCATCTGAAACGAATAAGAGAATGGCATAGAAGAAGTGGTTGGAGTTGATACCTTTGGAATCAATGTTGTTGGAGAGGGCTCGAAAGTGGCTATTGTATTAGTGTTGTCAGTTCGAGTGATGTTTTCTTCAAACAGGGTCCGAGATTCCAATTCCTCCTGAAAGACTGGAGAAGGTGACCTTGGCTTCTAAGCCGGCTACTTGACCTTTTTCGGAGTCTTCACGACTTCGGAAGGGCCAGATTTTGCCTTTCCCTTTCCACCCTTTTTGGGTTTGTTTCCCTCCTAAATTTCCTTTCGTAAGTCTTCTGGCATAAGGCGAACACCAGTACATGTAACTTTCTGTATTCATTCACAATTATGTTGTCAGCAGGAATGTTCAACAACATAGCTTCGGGAATAGAATCAATGAAACTGAACTTGGTGGGATCGGACACCATGAAGTCCGAAGTATGCAAAAAGGGAATAACAGCCATTACAAAATTATCCGTCAATTGAATCTGGAGGCGAGTGATGGCACCCTTGACAATAATTGACAAAAAACGAGCATACGAAATCTCAGAATGACGTGAGGTGGAGACGGTGCTCTGGATGAGTTGATCCCATAGAATGGAACCATAATCTAGGTTAACACCGGTGTATAAACCATAGATGAGTGTGCAGAATAACTTACTGGTGCTATCAGACCCACCAACTCTCTTAGATAAACTCTTGAGCAGGAAAGTAAATAGCCCATTCCACATAGGAGGAATATTGGGCTTCCTGAACTTCGATAACAGTGAAATGTCTCCAATATAACCCATCCGAATGAACATCTCGATGAGTGCAGTTAAAGAAATCGAGTATGGATCGACAAGTCCCTCTGTAGAAGTAAACCCTAATAACCTACAAAAACGGGCTTTGGTAATGGAGGTTTTGTGAGAACTACCTTGAAGCTAATAATCCCATCGTGTTGACTATAGTTTGCAGAAGAATATGCCTTGGACAAATAAGCTAAGGGAATAGATTCTGCCATTGTTAGGGCTTGATCCAGTGGCGAGAAACACAAGCACTCGATCATTGGCTTTATGGCTTCAGTGTATCATGACGAATCAAGATCCAAAGTTAGATTCTGGTATGGCTTAATGTTCAGCATCATTATGGAAGCAGATTGATCAGCAAAGGAGGTAGTTTCAGATGAACCAACCATGGTAGTAGCGTTGAGGACGAAGATGAACAGTAGAGAGAAAAGGGTTTTTTCTTTGGGAAAATTTGAATGCTTTGATAGTGGTGAGAGACAATCATTCGTCGAATAACCTTTTATACGTCATGAGTGGTGAGAGAAATTCTCCCGTGGATGTTTCCATATCCTGTAAAAGTTGTATGTGATTGTGTGACAGTTGTATGTGTCAGGTGGCGTTGTAACTGACACCCGTGATGTCAAGGATTTTGAAAAATCGATGTGCCTGATTGAAATCTTATCCTAAATACACCGTCGTTTCAGTTTTGCTCTTTCAGAATTAATCACCAATCACCATAACCTGTTCTCGGAATAACAGTAAGCAACCGGAATAAGAACAATGCTTGGAAAAATCATAAAGATTTTGTGCAAGAGTGTGCCAAAGAAAAAGAAATAAAGGATTTTTATATATGTCGGATTTTGTGATGTCAATTAAAAATTGTCACAAAAGCATATGGATCCCGGGAAATGATCTCTTCCTTCTGAGTGAAGAGAGACTCTGCAATGCTTGTGTGGTATCTCGTTGAATTACGATCATATATTTGATAGGAAATAGTGAATGGTTTCTTTTGAGTAGGCTTCATGGGTGGATTTAGCTACAACCAAATTCCGAAACTCAACATAACTCCGAAAGTCTGGAAGAAGTACTTGTTTGACCAGTGTAGCCATAAAAACAAGTATGCTTTGGATTTATTTAAGTGACAGGATAGTATAGAAATCTCAAAAAAAAAGTTGGATCCTTTGGGAAGAAAAAGTCTTGGGTCGAGAGCTTTTCATAAAGATCACATAAAAATAAAAAATGAGATTTCAATCGTGAAAGGTACAAACCATATTGGTTTTAATCGTCAATTCATTGGTGAAAATGTCTATAACATATTAATTGTTCACCGTCAATTCAGAAACTGGTTTTGGATTTTGGGTTTCACTCAAATCGTGGTGATAACGATTTTAAGATCATAAACATAGATGTTGTGTAACCGTAAACCTCAGTGGTAATTATTGAGAGTCTCGAGGGTTACGTTTATGATATGTGCATATCTACATATATATTTTACATCATATCTTAATATTTTATGCTATATTTATGCTTATTATAGAACAAAAGGTACTTATTATGCTTAATATTTGTTATGCAACATACGAACATTCTCGGGAGCAATATGGAAGCTGGAAGCAGGAAAATGCGAGCTTAGGCAAGAAGAAGACACAAAAAGGATGTTGTTGGACATCATGACCCCTCGTCAGTATTTTGACCATATCTCATGATTCGTAACTCCGATTAGGGCGATTCAAAATGATCTGAAAAACTAGACACAATTTCGGATGACTTTCGTGTTTTGGAAAAAGTCGGATTTCCAACCTCCACGATGTGGTGATCCTACCATGACGTGGTGAATGGAATCTTTGCGATTTTTGACGCTGGCTTGGAGAATAAACACGAGGACTACAACATGGTGCCATTACCACGATGTGGTGGCCAGATTTTAGGAAAGTATATATATTCAAACATAAGGTCGAATTGAGAGACTTGGAGGTGACTTCCTGGAGAAGCATTACAAAAAATAACCTCTGGAAAACCCTTAGAAGAGGAGGACACGATTGGAGCTCAAGATTTGAAGAGATCTAGACGAAAACATCAATTTATTCGGTTTGATCATGTTTAGATTTATCTCTATAGAGTTTTTGTGTTTGATTTCTACCATGAGTAGCTAAATTTAGCTACTCCTATTTAGCTAGATGAAGCTTCAACTTATGGATTAGTTTAATTATATATGGATTTAACTTGTTGGTATTGTGCTTGTGTTTGATTATTAATACCCAACATGCTAATATTTGGTTGTTTAGTTGCTTGAATTCATGTTCTGTGTAGCTTAGTGATTATTAAATTACATGATCTTGACACCTAGTGATTTAGTGAATATTTAATTGCTAGAGTTAGGATCGACCCAATCTTAGATAAGTGATTGAAGTAATTGAATTTAGATGTGCTGGAGAACATAAATTATGACCATAATTATGTTTGCATAATGAATCTTACATAGCCTATTCATAATCCTTAATCGATTTTGTGTTTGATTGTGTGTGATCTTGCATAGTTTTACATAAACTAGTTATATATTAGTAAATTTGGACTTGAATTACTAATAATATAATATTAGGTAACTGTCACACCTCCAAACCAGAACGGCGGAATCGTTCGAGGGTGGATGACTTCATGTAGTATCGCAACAATTGAATACATAGTAAAGAAAGTAATACAACCATCATATATATAATTTAAAAGTTTACATTGTTGAAAGGTACCTGTTTCAAAAACAAATTACAATATGATGTCAAAATGAAACTAAACTGACGCCACAACGTCCCTTCTTCAAAAGCTGTTTGTTTACCTGTTTTACTGAATTCCTGAGAAATACAAGTAGTTTTGAAAGAGTAGATAAGCATTTAAGCTGGTGAGTTCATAAGTATTTAGTAATAATGTTTGTATGAAATAGAATGAAAATGGTTTGTACATATTTGAATGTTCCTAGAAAATCCCATATTTTCTACTATAGTAGATGGTAGTTTAATTGTTCCAAAACTTGTAATGCAATAGTGTTTCTCACGCCTAAAATAGTAGGTTTATGTATAAATCGCTAAGGCATTTGAAGAACACTGTAAATCAATGTGTTTTTAATACTCCATGTGAGTCTAATAACCTTGCTATTTGACCAGGATGCATATAACAACGTTCTTCAAGCGTTGGAAAGTTATGACGTTTGTCACCCAGGCCTGCCGTCCTAGCTGTAGCTAACAGCTTAGGTGTGGGATTATCAACCCCGTATAGATCTATACACAAGTATCACGCTCCCCCTACAAGGGATTTTGGTATATAATACAGGACTTAAAATGCATACTCGAAAGTACGTGAAATGTCTCACAAAACTTAGTATCAAATAGATTTACGTACGAAAATGTCCATTTGTTCTTGTGTATGAAAATATCTCTTTGATATAGTGTTCCTAGTATGTAAATGTTCATGATTTTCTCGTAAACTATACCTATTATATTTTTCAAAGTGTGTGTTTCGTTCGTATAGTAAACCCTAGTGTAATGCTCACTTGTTATGTAAAGTATAATAGTTATAGTGACATAAGTGATCACATATACTTAAAGTATAAATAAAGTGTTTGATTCGTGTATATATATAAACATGTTTTATTTCCAAAAGACAAGATGTTATCGAGAATATATATCACATAAGAAAGTTCTCATGTAGTAGTTATGAATCACTTATGATTTACTTGATAAAAAGAGTATATAGTGAAACATTATGTTACACACGTTAATAACCGTGTGTTTACTTGTATCCCCCTAAAAGTGTATAAAAAAGCATTGATAAAACATTTGAAAGTGTAGTTTATAGGGGTATGAACTCACCTGATAGATTGAAGAAGGTGAGATGAAAACCGTGCAGAACTTTGACTCGAGAAAGCGGATTTTCTCGGGATTCTTGGGAATCTCGGGAGCGTAAACTTCCTTCGGGGCTTGGGTATGAAAACCGGGGCTTCTGGATATTAGTTGCACGCAAAACGGAGTAAAAACGCAAGAGAAAGAGAGGAATTGAGCAATTTTACCCGGAACCCTTGCATCCCTTTTATAGGGGGCTGAAGACCCTTGGTACGCTGGGCGTACGAGGTTACGTTGGGCGTACGTGTACGTCATGCATGACCGCATCATCGGCTGCCGGAGCTCGGATGGGACAGGACGTAGAGGGGCGACGTGGACGTTCCGAGGCCTAGCACCTGAGTACGCTGGGCGTACGAGGGTACGCTGGGTGTAACTCTGATCGGTCCGGTGACTCCTCCTTCGAATAATACCAGATTTTGAATTAAATTTATATTTTAATTATTTAGTAAAATTCAAAAATTCATATCTTTTTCATTCGAACTCGATTTTTCGATGTTCTTTATATCCACGCGTATGTGAGACTACGCTCTACAGCTTCCGTTTAGACTCCATCGGCAAATTTTGAAATTATTTTTATTATTTATTTTTAAAAGGCCGGGGCAGGAAAAGTCTGTTAGAAATCCATAACTTCTTCATCGGATGTCTAGTTTCGCCAGACTTTTTACCGTTGAAATACCATTGTCGAGTCCTTCGATTCTCATTTAGGTCAAAAGTCGCTCGATCTCTGTTTCGAGTTTTTAGCTGTCTACCGCTATACCGAACTTCGGAAATTTATAACTTCCTCATACGAGGTCAGACTTGGGCCTTCTTTTTATTTATGTTAATGGTTTAATGATAACTACGAATTTTATTTAAATACCTAAGGTTAATAAGTATTTTATTGAAATTTCTCGTTTTACGTTTAACCATAATGACGGTTTTTGTTGTGAATCTTTGGTTGGTCATAACTTCTTCGTTATGACTCAGTTTTTAGTGTTCTTTGTATTTATGAAAATCTTGACATGATAACTATCATTTTTGGCAATCCAATAAAGACTTTTGAACATTTTATTTTCGATGCTAATTTCATTATTTCAAAAGTGGTTACAACACCTAACTTTTTAGGTCATTACATAGAGCCAAAATATCGGGTTGCCACATCATCCCCCCGTTAAAGGGAATTTCGTCACGAAATTTAATGTAAGAAAAATACTTGTGGATTAGGAAAAAAGATGTGGTTACTTGTGTTTCATCTGATCTTCGCGTTCCCAGGTGTATTCAAGTCCTCGCTTTGAATTCCAGCGGACCTTCACGATGGGTATGCGACTTTGTTTTGTTCTTTTAATTTCCCAATCCATGATTTCAATTGGTTGTTGTATAAAGTGGAGACTCTCGTTGATTTCAATTTTGTCTAAAGGGACGACGAGGGTCTCATCGGACAAACATTTCTTCAAGTTTGACACATGAAAGGTAGGATGCACGTTATTGAGTTCCTGCGGTAGTCGAAGTTTGTATGCTACTGGACCGATCCTTTCAAGGATCTTGAATGGTCCGATATACCTTGGGTTTAGTTTCCCATGTTTTCCGAAACGTATTAACCCCTTCCAGGGTGAGACCTTTAATAGCACCCGGTCCCCAACCTGAAATTCTAAGGGCTTCCGTCTTTTGTCTGCATAACTCTTTTGTCTGTCTCTTGAAGCTTTTAGTCGTTCCCGAATTTGTACAATCTTTTCAGTTGTTTCTCTTATAATTTCCGAGTCTGTGAGAGTACTGTTGGTTACTTGTCCCTTGGCTAGTTGCGTGTCACCCACTTCAGCCCAACACAGTGGTGATCTGCACTTCCGGCCGTAGAGGGCTTCATATGGAGCAACTTTAATGCTGGAGTGATAGCTATTGTTGTATGAAAATTCGACTAGTGGTAAATGGGTATCCCATGCTTTACCAAAATCGATTACACAAGCTCTCAGCATATCTTCCAAGGTTTGTATGGTCCTCTTACTTTGACCGTCGGTTTATGGGTGGTAAGCGGTACTCATGTCTAGTTTCGTTCCAAGAGATTTTTGTAGCGACTGCCAAAATCGCGAGGTGAACCTACTATCTCTTTCGGAGATAATGGATATTGGTACACCGTGTAGTCGTAAAATCTCTCGGATGTATGTTCGAGGTAACTTCTCCATCTTGTCGATTTCCTTAATGGGTAGGAAGTGTGCGGATTTTGTTAATCTATTGACGACTACCCAGATGGTGTCTAGCCCACCTGCTGTGTTGGGTAATTTGGTTATGAAGTCCATGGTTATCCGTTCCCACTTCCACTCGGGTATTTCGGGTTGTTGTAGCAACCCCGATGGCTTTTGGTACTCTACCTTGACTTTGGCGCAAGTCAGACACTTACTCACATAGGTAGCGATCTCTGCTTTGATGTTCTGCCACCAATACAGTTTCTTGAGGTCTAGATACATCTTGTCCAAACCTGGGTTCACGGAGTATCGAGTCTTATGAGCCTCACTCATGACTACGTCTCTGAATCCCCCAAACTTCGGTGTCCAGATCCGATCCACGAAGTAACGAACTCTGTCACCCTTGAATTCAAGATTCTTATCCATTCCCCTTAAGGCTTCACCTGCCACGTTCTCTTATCTCAAGGCTTCCCTCTGAGCTTCCTTGATTTGTGTGGACAGGTGTGAATGGATCATCATGGTTAAGGATTTCACCCGGTGGCCCGAGTATTCCTTTCGACTAAGAGCATCAGCTACTATATTCGCTTTTCCTGGGTGATAACAAATCTCGCATTCGTAGTCATTTAGCAGTTAAACCCATCGTCTTTGCCTCATGTTGAGTTCCTTTTGATTGAGAATGTGCTGAAGGCTCTTGTGATTGGTGAAAATCGTGCATTTCGTGCCATGGAGATAATGTCTCCAGATCTTTAGTGCGAAAATGACTGCTCCTAGTTCAAGTTCGTGTGTAGTGTAGTTGACTTCGTGCGTCTTGAGTTGTCTTGAGGCATAGGCGATGACCTTTCCTCGTTGCATTAGAACACATCCAAGACCTTGATTAGATGCATCCCAGTAGACCACGAAGTCTTCTGTTCCTTATGGTAAGGACAATATAGGTGCGCTACATAGAGCTTGCTTCAGTGTTTGGAATGCTGCGTCTTGTCTTTCTTCCCAATTGAAAGTAACACCCTTTTGGGCCAGGGTGGTAAGTGGTTTCGCATTCTTCGAGAAGTTCTGTATAAATCTTCGATAGTAGCCAGCAAGGCCCAAGAATTCTAGGATTTCCGTTGGGGTTTTGGGAGCTGACCAGTTCTTGATTGCCTTGATTTTGGAGGGGTCTACGTGTATCCCGTCTTTGCTAACCACGTGACCTAGGAAATCTACTTTCCGAATCCAAAATTCGCACTTTGAGAATTTTGCGTACAACTTTTTGTTTCTTAGAGTTTCCAAGATTTGTCGGAGGTGTTGACCATGTTCCTCTTTACTCTTTGAATATATGAGTATATCGTCTATGAATACGATCACAAATTTGTCCAGGAATGAACGACACACTCGATTCATTAAGTCCATGAACACTGCTGATGCATTTGTTAATCCAAAGAGCATCACTACAAACTCGTAGTGACCATAACGAGTTCGAAAGGCTGTTTTGGGAACATCTCCTTCCGAGACTCGCAACTGATGATAAATCAATCTTCGAGAAATAACTCGCTCCTTGGAGTTGGTCGAACAAATCGTTGATGCGTGGTAAGGGATATCGGTTCTTGATAGTGAGCTTGTTGAGTTCTCGGTAGTCGAGGCACATGTGGAAAGATCCATCCTTCTTCTTTACGAATAGGACTGGTGCTCCCCAAGGAGAGAAGCTTGGTCTGATGAATCCTTTGGTGAGCAGTTTGTTTAATTGGCTGGATAATTCTTGCATCTCAGCTGGCGCCATACGATACGGCGAGTTAGCTACTAGGGTAGCTCCGGGAATTAAATCGATTCTGAACTCGACTTGTTGTTCTGGTGGGACTCCTGGGAGATATTCAGGGAATATATCGGGAAAATCGCAGACTTCTGGAATGTCTTTGATGCCTTTCGTTTCTTTTTCCTTATCTACCATGTGGGCTAAGAAGGCATGGTACTCCTTACGTAGGTATTTCTGGGCATTGACGCAAGAGATGATTTGTAAATTGGAACCGGGTTTGTCACCATAAATTACAAGAGTTTCGCCTTTTGGCAGATTTAGGCGGACGACCCTTTTGTGACAAAGTATATCAGATGGTGTAGGCTTAACCAATCCATACCTATGATGACATTAAAGCTCTTTATAGTGATCGACATTAGATCGATTTGAAATGAATGTTCGTTTAGAGTTAGTGTGCAACCTATGTATATATCATTTGTGCTTTTTGTTCTACCGTTTTTCATTTCTACTGTGAATATCTTATTGAGTGATTTAGGGTTCTGTTTTAGTATGTGCTTGAATTTATGACTCACGAAACTCCTCTCCACACCAAAATCAAAGAGTATGCATATATAAGCGTTATTGAGGAGAAACGTACCCGTAACCACCGTGGGATCAGCTATTGCTTCGTTCTGACCTATTGCCAACACTCTTCCTATGCCGCCAACATTCCTTGCCTTAGGGTAGCCCCTCTTGTAGTGTCCAGCCTCACTGTATCCATAACATGCCTGGCCCACCCCGACTCCAGGGACTTGGGTGATTGGTCGTGCCGGTGCCTTACAGAAACGGGCAGTGTGCCCTTTCTTGTTGCAATTGTTGCAGTGCATCTCCTGACAATTTCCGTTGTGATGGAAATTGCATTTGCTACATTACGGTAGGTTCCCAACATATTACTTCGCTGGGGCAGAGGTAACTGGAGCAGCAGTGGGGGTAGTAGCAGCATGGATTGCCAGTAGCTGTTGCTTCTTGGAAGGTTCTTGTGAAGACTGACCCTTCCTCTTGTTCCAGAACTTCTTCTTGCTGTTGTTGTTGGTACTGATGTTGTTGTTGTTGTTTCCTATGGTTTTATCCGGGACAACAGTTGCGAAGCCTTGGCAAATTCCATGGTCAACGAGAGCTTGTTCCAACTGTTTGGTGCTATCGAAAGTGACTGGTTTGGAAGCTAGTACACTTCCTCGAATCTGGGGGTGATAGTCCCCAGATGTATCTTTCGATCTTCTTGCTCTCTAGAGCAACCATCCCTGGGCAAAGGATTGCCAAATCACTAAACCTATTGGTATAGGTCGTGATGTCCGAGCCTACCATAGTAAGGCCCCAAAGTTCCAGCTCTAGCTTTTGTACTTCGCCCCTTGGACAATACTCTTGCATTAACATTTGTTTTATATTCTCCCAGCCCATAGAATTTGCCACTACTAGGGTTAGTGACTTGACGTGTCCATTCCACCACGTCAGGGCTCTCTTGGAGAATGTACAAGCGGCAAATTTTACCTTGCTCACTTCCAAACATGCACAAATCTCGAAAAACGCTTCTGTTTTCTCTATCCATTGTGATAGAGCCATTATCCCTCCAGATCCGTTAAACGTCATGGGCTTGCTATTGGTGAAGTCCTTGAAGGTACAATCCCCCGAACGACCTGGACGTTGGCCATTCGTAGAGCTATTTACTCCCCCTCCGACCCATTATTACTCATTTGTACCATTGTTGCTGTTACAGCAGCAATCAATGCGGCATTTTCCGTCGATTGAGGAGGTGGTGGTGGAGGTATCGTGCCCGACCTGGGTCTTAGGTTTGGACGAGGAGGCATCGCGCTGCCAAGAAATAAAAATAAAAGATTATAAGTTTTGGTGGTTGAGAGTTGAATGATAACGAGTTAACTATCTTTAATAGTTCAAGAATTTGGGTAGACCAACACAGGGCTTTGAGTTTGATCCACCAATGGAGTTTAAATAACAATAAACAAACTCATGAACTCGAATGAAATGCACAGAATTAACACACGAAAGAGGTATGCCCTATATATATTAAACATATGGTTGCGTTACATTCGAAGTTAGAAGATTTTCACCTTTATAAAGGTCTCTGTTTACAAAAAGTTAAAGAAGGTAATACTTTTAGCCGATGTTCCTATTCTATATCAAAATTTGGGAGTTAGGTAAGCACTACTTGCTGCGCGGATTTCGCTTGGAGCTTGACTCCGCATCCGATTGCTTGGCTCCCATGAGACGCCTGTCAAAGGCAGCTTGTTGCTCCCTCAAATCTCTCATTTCGAAGAGAGCTGCAGTCATTTGTTCCTGGAGGGAGTTGGTGTGGAGTTGAGCATTCCCTTGTAGCATGTCTAGGCGACGGATATCAGCTGCGTTCTCCTCCATCCTTATGTCAACATCGCGAATCCGGTTTGCTTGGACTCCGGATTGAGAAGGCTGATTGGCAAGTTTGCCTACCACAACTGGGAGTGCTCGATCAGCTGAACTTCCTCCGCTAACATCGTAGAAGTCCCAACACATATCGTAAGGAGGATGCAGTCCTTGCTGCTGGCTCCAATGGTGGATGTGGCTTCCCCAGACGGGAGTTGGCCCTTGAAATCCCATCCTGAAAGGAGGTCGAACAGATGGAGATCGGATGGTTGACGGATTGATTACCTCGGGCTCTGAAGCTGAGCTATTTGAATCTTCCTCTTCCTCGTCTTCCATGGGTTCTTCCTCGGGGTCGTCTACAATCCATCGTTCATTACCTTGGTTGGGGTAGTAGGGGTCGCCGAGGTGATGAAATCCAACCATTGAGTCTATACGTGAATAGGGTTAAGAATTGACTATAAGCTAAAGCACGTAAAATTTACCACTAAGTTTGACGGTTGAAGATACCCAAATACTCCCATAGTATTCTTAATGATATGCTCTTGGTAAGTTTTAAATTTGTTGTCCACTGCAGACACTCCCTGGCATATGTTAGTCGGCTCTCGGACAAATATAGTTGATCAGACTATATTCATCCCAGTTCCGATTACATATCCCAAGGCACACCTGCACTGCACAATTTATTTATAATACTTCTATATTGCTCTAAGTATGAAAATAAATCGTTGTATGCATGTATTTGTGCTTTTACGAATCAAATAGTTTAAGTTAAAATGAAACGCGGTTCAGGTGTAAAAACGTTTTGTCAGAGACTTTGAGTCCCTATGCATTTATAGTTTGATATACTTAGTTCACTATAAACAATGCTCTAATACCAATCTGTCACACCCACAAACCAGAATGGCAAAATTGTTCGAGGGTGGATGACTTCATGTAGTATCGCAACAATTGAATACATAGTAAAGAAAGTAATACAACCATCATATATATAATTTAAAAGTTTACATTGTTAAAAGGTACTTGTTTCAAAAACAAATTACCATATGATGTCAAAATGAAACTAAACTGACGCCACAATGTCCCTTCTTCAAAAGCTGTTTGTTTACCTGTTTTACTGAATTCCTGAGAAATACAAGTAGTTTTGAAAGAGTAGATTAGCATTTAAGCTGATGAGTTCATAAGTATTTAGTAATAATGTTTGTATGAAATAGAATGAAAATGGTTTGTACATGTTTGAATGTTCCTAGAAAATCCCATATTTTCTACTATAGTAGATGGTAGTTTAATTGTTCCAAAACTTGTAATGCAGTAGTGCTTCTCATGCCTAAAATAGTAGGTTTATGTATAAATCGCTAAGGCATTTGAAGAACCCTGTAAATCAATGTGTTTTTAATACTCCATGTGATTCTTATAACCATGCTATTTGACCAGGATGCCTATAACAACGTTCTTCAAGCGTTGGAAAGTTATGACGTTTGTCACCCCAGGCCTGCCGGCCTAGATGTAGCTAACAACTTAGGTGTGGGATTGTCAATCCTGTATAGATCTATACACAAGTATCACGCTCCCCCTACAAGGGATTTTGGTATATAATACAAGACTTAAAATGCATACTCGAAAGTACGTGAAATGTCTCACAAAACTTAGTATCAAATAGATTTACGTACGAAAATATCCATTTGTTCTTGTGTATGAAAATATCTCTTTAATATAGTGTTCCTAGTATGTAAATGTTCATGATTTTCTCGTAAACTATACCTATTATAGTTTTTCAAAGTGTGTGTTTCGTTCGTATAGTAAACCCTAGTGTAATGCTCACTTGTTATGTAAAGTATAATAGTTATAGTGACATAAGTGATCACATATACTTAAAATATAAATAAAGTGTTTGATTCATGTATATATATAAACATGTTTTATTTCCAAAAGACAAGATGTTATCGAGAATATATATCGCATACGAAAGTTCTCATGTAGTAGTTATGAATCACATATGATTTACTTGATAAAAAGAGTATATAGTGAAACTTTATGTTACACACGATAATAACCGTGTGTTTACTTGTATCCCCTCCTAAAAGTGTATAAAAAAGCATTGATAAAACATTTGAAAGTGTAGTTTATAGGGGTATGAACTCACCTGATAGATTGAAGTAGGTGAGACGAAAACCGCACAGAACTTTGACTCGAGAAAGCGGATTTTCTCGGGATTCTCAGGAGTCTCGGGAGTGTAAACTTCCTTCGGGGATTGGGTATGAAAACCGAGGCTTCGGGATATTACTTGCACGCAAAACGGAGTAAAAATGCAAGAGAAAGAGAGGAATTAAGCAATTTTACCCAGAACCCTCGCATCCCTTTTATAGGGGGCTGAAGACCCTCCGTACGCTGGGCGTACGAGGTTATGCTGGGCGTACACGTATGTCATGCATGACCGCATCCTCGGCTGTCGGAGCTCGGATGGGACGGGACGTAGAGGCGTAGAGGGGCGACGTGGACGTTCTGAGGCCTAGCACCCGAGTATGCTGAGCGTAACTCGGATCGGTCCGGTGACTCCTCCTTCGGATAATACCGGATTTTGAATTAAATTTATATTTTAATTATTTAGTAAATTCAAAAATTCATATCTTTTTCATACAAACTCCGTTTTCGACGTTCTTGATATCCACGCGTAGGTGAGACTACGCTCTACAAGTTTCGTTTAGACTTCGTTGGCAAATTTTGAAATTATTTTTATTATTTATTTTTAAGAGGACGGGGCAGGAAAAGTCCGTTAGAAATCCATAACTTCTTCATCCGATGTCTGTTTTCACCAGACTTTTTACCGTTGAAATACCGTTGTCGAGGCCTTCGATTCTCATTTAGGTCGTTCTGGCTAAAAGTCGCTCGATCTCTGTTTCGAGTTTTTAGCTGTCTACCGCTATACCGAACTTCGGAAATTTATAACTTCCTCATATGTGGACAGATTTGGGCGTACTTTTTATGTATGTTCATGGTTTAATGATAACCATGAATTTTATTTAAATACCTAAGGCTAATAAGTATTTTATTGAAATTTCTCGTTTTACGTTAACCGTAATGATGGTTTTTGTTGTGAATCTTTGATTAGTCATAACTTCTTCGTTATGACTCAGTTTTCAGTGTTCTTTATATTTCTGAAAATCTTGACATGATAACTATCATTTTTGGCAATCCAATAGAGAATTTTGAACATTTTATTTTTGATGCTAATTTCATTATTTCAAAAGTGGTTACAATACCTGACTTTTTAGGTCATTACATAGAGTCGAAATATCGGGTTGTCACAGTAACCAACTTTGGCAATCCATAATTGTTAGCTAACCATAAAGAAGAAGTGAATTCAAACTAAACGGGAGTGTTTTTAGTAATTGATTGAGCCTTTGTTTAGTAATTAAGTTCGTCTGAACTTGCAAAATCAGATAAAAACCTGTTAAATTGTTGTTTGATTTTAGAGTAATTTAGAGTAATTATTTTAGTTAATTAAATCTGTTCTATGTGTTCGACCCCAACTTACTTTACTAGACTACAATCCGACTAGGTACACTGCCTAGGTGCATATTAGTTAGTTAAGTTAGTTGTGTTATAAATTTAAAACTAGTAGGTACTTTTTTGCACATCAAGTTTTTGGCGCCGTTGTCGGGGAACAACGTATTTGATTATTAATTTATTTGCTTTAGGTTAATCCATCCTTTTTGTGGGGTAAAAACCGCAAAAAGTTATTTTTTATGCATTTATTTTTCTGTTTGATCTGTAACCACGTCGTGGTTATCTTTACCACGTCGTGGTGTTGATTCAGTTAGTTTTTCGTTTATTTTTTTGTTCCTTTTTACGCATGTTTTTTTTAGTTTTTTTAGAAAGACACGATGGCAAACATAGCTGATATTTCGATGGGAGCATATAAGAAGAGAATCTGAGATGATGTTGGTCCCGGTCTAGTACAACCTACAAATCTCGCCACTGCCACTTTCGAGTTAAAAGGACACATTCTTACAACACTAAAGGATGTGCCATTTTATGGAAAGGAGCATGAGGATGCTTACAAGTATTTAGATGAGGTCAATGACATTGTAGACTACTTGAATGTTCCAAATGTTCCTAGAGAGACAGTCTTGCTGAGGATGCTTCCGGTCACTTTTAAAGGAGCTATAAAAGACTGGCTAAAGGCACTACCACCTGGTGCAATCACTACTTGGGCATAGATGCGTTAGCAATTTCTAGAACAATTTCACCGACCATCCAAGATAGCTAAACTCAAGAAGATAATAGCCAATTTTGAGCAACAACCGGGTGAGTCGCTTTACGATGCATGGGAGCGCTATAAAGGATTACTAAGAAATTGCCCTCAAAATGACCTCAACATACAACAAGAAGTGTCTATATTTTATGATGGAGTAAATGTCATGACGAGGCAACTCCTTGACTCTCAAGGACCACTAACTAAGAAAAATACGAGCGAAGTGAAAGATTTGATAAAGGAGTTCTCAAAGCATTCTCGTGAGTACCATAACCCGAGACTTGATGGAACAATGGGAATGTGTAGTGGAACATCAGAAGACATGGCTGTTGTGCTAGCAATGCTTAATACTATGGACCGGAGGATGACCCAAATGGATCAGTCAATACATGCCATTAGAGTAGGATGTGAAAGGTATAATGGTCCACACTTGACTAAGGACTTCCACTTAGATGATAACGGGAATAAAAAGGCTCAAGTTTGCTATTCTGGTGGGGACAAATATGATGAAGATTGGAGAAGGCCAAAGAAGGAGTGGTTACCATATGATGAATATAAGAAGCAAAAAGAAGAAAAATATAGGCAGATAGGCCAAGGCTTCTACCGAAAAGAACAACCACCAGCCGAAAAGAAAGTTGACTTAGAGACCATGCTTACTCGTTTTATGGAGGCTTCAGAAAAAAGACATGATGAGACATATGCAATTATAAAAGATCAAAGATTGATGATGAGGGGTCAACAATCCATGATGAAAGATCAACAGGCTATGATGATTGACCATCAAGAATTATTAAGAAATCATCAAGCATCGATCGAGAATCTCGAAGCACAACTTGGTCAACTTACGACTTTGGTAAATGAAAGATTATCTCCACGAATTCCTGATAAAAAGCCACAACCACATGTCATGACCATTGATATTGAAGAAGAGGATATTTTTGAGTTCTTAGAAGCCTTGGAAGAAGAGACAAAGCAACCCAAATCACAACCAAAGCGGTCGAAAGTCGAAGAAAAAATTGAGGCCGAATCATTGAGACCACGACGTGGTGTTGAGTTGAACAGAAAAATTCTACACGTGCTCAAGTTTTTCAACCTCCTTTACCATTTCCTTCTCAAACCAGAGTTCACCCGTTGGAGAAAGAGCATATCAAGTTGATGAAGCAAGTTAACGATATTCCTATCAATACTCCTTTTATTGAGTCCTTGGCACAAGTACATGAATATGTAAAGTTTCTTCAAGATTTAATTGACACTCGCCAACAACTAGAGAAGACCTCCAAGGTTGTCGCTAGTGAGCAAACCTCTAAGGTCATTATGGAAGGGATACCAAAGAAAATGGGAGATCCTGGACCCCTCACTCTTCAATGTGAGTTTGGAAACAATACAAAGACTTATGCTTTAGTTGATTCCGGAGCTCGCGTAAATCTAATTGCTTTCTCGTTCTATCAAAAGTTCAATCTTCCAGATTTCAAGGCTACAAGAATGACAATTCACATGGCTAACCGTTCAGTGACACGTCCTAGAGGCATTGTGGAAGACATTTTGGTAAAAACTGAGAAATTTGTTTTTCCAATTAACTTTGTTATTTTGGATATGAAAGAAGATGTCAAGTCCCAATTATTCTTAGTCGCCCTCTATTAAATACTGCTCGATCCTTAGTCAATTCGTGAGTCTAAGCTAACCTTGAGAGTTGGAGACGATGCAGCTACTTTTGGAGTAGAAGATGGTTTTCAAGGGAATAATGTTCAAGGTGAAGTCTTCAACATCGATGAAGAAGATGATATTAAAGAGTTGGAGAAGCTAATGGAAGAAGAACTTAAGATGATTCAACACGTTAAGCACACCAAACCAAGAGCATGCGTTCCACTTGTTTTCGAAGTAATTGCTTATAAAAATCCAACTTCTTGGGTGAGTGAGGAAAGTTATGACTTATCAACTGATGAGGACGAGGTGAATTCCAAGGAAAAGAGTTCAAATGTGGATGAAAAGATAGTTCCCGTAGAGCTGAAGAATGAGGAAAAGTGAAGAATAAATTTAAGAGACATAAAGGGATTAAAAGAAAGCTTGAAGTAAATGAGGTGAAGGTTAAAAAAGAAAAGTGTAAAAAGGCATATATTCGACGAGTGCAAGCGTACAAAAGGAGATGGAAAGATCAAAAGGTGCAATAGGTGATGGACGCTCCGAAAGATTCAATGTGAGGGGACATGGAGTCCGACTCATGGCTCCAATAAAAAGAAGCACTTATCAGGAGGCAAATCGATGTTTTTTAGAGTTTGCATTGTCTTTTCTTATTTGATTTAGTTTTAGTTTTATTCTTTTGTGTTATTCTTATTTCACCTTAACCGAATGATGATGCGTTTCTCTAGTTCTTGATCTTATTTTGTAGTGTTGAAAGAAGTGAAGGATCTTAATTTGAAGAAGTCGTGTGATTTTTGAAAATCATAATT